>NC_133819.1:144401904-144704935 GCF_047830755.1 Zonotrichia albicollis
AGCATTTTAGAAACACAAGTGGACAATAACCTTTTGGCTGACTCTATTTGACTTTGATTCCAGTCAAATTGACATTTTAGGCTTTACTTAAGTAACTTTGATGTACTTTAAAGATTACGTCCTGATAGTAAAAAAAGGTCCTGTTGTCTTTGTTCAGATGCTATAAAAAAGGGGAAAAACATCTGAGAACTTTCGTCACCAGCTTTGTCATTTGCTGGATAAAACATTACTGCTGTTTTGTCAGTATTCATATCTTACTTGCAGCCCCTGTATCAGGACCCTCTGTGATAAGTAGTGCATATTAATGAAAGAGAGTCCAGTCTGGATTCTGCTGATCTAACTTGAGACATTTACCTGAGGAATCTAATTTAGGACCAAAATCACTTGATGCTTCTCCCATAAAACAATGGGACACTGTGTAGGATGCTTCAGACATTTGTCAGCCCCTTACCCACTACAGGTGATTCTCTGCCTTGGCTGTACATAAAAAGTCCAGACACCTGAATTGCTGAAAGATAGGTGAGATAAATCTGAGCTTTCCTTCTCATAGAAGGGAGTAGAGTAAAATAACAAAAGAGAAAAATTGTAGAAGATAGAAATTTTTTAACCCACTGTCTATACAAAGAGTGCAAGCAACACTGCTTAGGTGACCTTCCAAAGGCCAGACAGCAGGAGACAGGCTCAGTTGTTGATCATGATACTTTGAATGCAGAATTTTACCTACAAAAAAAAGCTTACATCTCTGGCAGTGGCCTTAAGATTTTCCCTAATATAAACAAAGACAATAGAACTGGAAAATTATTTTTAAAAAATAAGTATTCATTCAATTTATGTATTTCCACTTTCAGAAAAAACATTGAAAATTATTAAATCTCAATACTTTTCACTTTTCCCATGATAGTTCTCAGGAATATTATATTCATAGCATATCAAGATTATCACATAGAAGCTAATGCTGAAGTTTGTTTCTCATCTACTGCATGCAATAGTTTTGGCCATACAAACAAAGCACCAAGGCTCCAAAAACCAGTCATGTCTCTGAAGTGGAGCTGGAGTTGTGTGGTACATACCTGCCCTAAAACTATGACAAAAAAACCAAAAATCTTCAAAATTTCCATAATTTTTGATTCCCCTTAAAAATCTGTTAATTTTCATTTACTGAACCTTTGAAGTGAAAAACTGTGTTGCAAATAACAGAAAGAAGTATTCCATTTGGACACTAAAAATTTGGGGTGTATCAACATTTTTCTTTAGCCATGGTAGATTCCTCAGAACAACCTAATAGCACTAGTGTTACTGCTTATTCTTTTTCCTTTTTTTCTGGCATAAATATGCACAAATAAAAGAATGATTAGAGCAGATGAGAGTAAAGCTCTGTCTGATTCAGTATGCAGTCCCATGACAAGGTCTATGTTTCATTTAAAAATGATAAGTAGATTGAACAAGAGAACTGAGCAGCCAGAGCCACAATTGGCACAAGTAGCCTGTGCACAGCAAATGAATTGAAATATTCATGCATAATGTATGCACCAAATAGTTCCAAAGTTGTAAAAAAATGCACAACAAATAGAGATAGAATGAAACTAATGCAATTAAGTATTTGCTATAAATACTTTGGATGGTTCTTATGGATAAAATTTCTTCTGCAATGAAGAGAAAGAAAATTTCTGAATTATAGAAAACAGAATACAATTCAGCACTTGACAGAAAGCGTTTAAAATTTTATCATAATAAGAAGCTCACAGATAAGCAAAAAAAAAAAAAAGAAAAACAACAAGAAGAAGATTTATTCCATGAGCAGTGGAGTATGAAAAGGATTTTGCCAGGGTACCCTATCTATCTTTGATGTCCACTTTAAAAAAACATATTTTACAAAAAACCTTATGGAGAGTAAAGTGAAGAGCCAGCAAAATCATGTGAAAATTACATAAAATGCACTGCTGTGAGACACTGAAAGGGCTGCACGTGCTTAGCTGCTTCCTCAAACAGAACACAAGCAGTGAAAGGCCCAACTTAAGCAGTGGAAAGCTTAACCAACAGGAGACACTCTTAAGAGAAAAGGCAGGTCATTTATTTCTTGATTTTTTTTCATTCAATGTGTGCATTAGTGAAGCACAAATTAATTAATCGTGCAGAGTTGTGTGAGAAACCATGTCAGATTTGCAGATATTTGTGAGGAAGACAGTGTTTCCTTGCTTAATAAAAATAAAGTCTAAATAGTCTTCTCCCTGATCAATAAATTTGGGGACCCAGCAGTAAGGGTGCCTATGAGCCTGGCAGAAAGAGAATTTTATGTGAACAAGCCCATTGTTTCTGTCTAGGAGAAGGCTTGTTATAGACTTTCGCTCCAGAGAGTTCATTGTCCTGCTGTACTGGAGTTTCCTCGACTTCTAAACAGGCTTTAGCCATAGGTGAGTTTGCAGTAAACAGGCAGCTGATCACAGGGAACTTTGTTCTATGTTGACATCAAAAATACTCTTTGTGCCAGTGACCTAGAGAGCAAAGGACCCTCAAAGTGGCAAAACTGCCAGATCACTCCAGCACAGTCCATTAGAAAAGGCCATGTGCACACAGAGTGTTCACCATCTCCAATGGTCTGTTTGTCCTTGCAAGGCCAAACATATGTATTGCCCAAATAAACACAGTCCTTTGAAAACAAAAACAGTCAAGTCAGGCTACTCAGTACTCCATTAAACTACTCAGGAAAAACATTCAGTTCCCTAGAACCTGTGATTCTTCTTACTCATCCCACCTTCCCACCACTGCACCTCTCTGATAGGACTTGCCTTTCCTTTCCCAGGTCATATAAGATCCTCTCAGGAAAAGGCTGACAGGGATCTTAGCATGGTTATTCCACACACACAGTTGGAAAGGACAGTAATTAAAGTAATTTTCATTGGAAGGAGGAAAGAAGAGAAAGGAGATAAAATAGATGAGAGAAGAGATGGCTCTATGGGTCACAGTTTAGTTTAAGTCAGTGAATTAGGGAAAGGAAAATGAGAATTCACTTTCCAGATCCCTTTCACAGTCAGGTTTTTAGTTCAAAGAAGGATATGAGCAACTAAAGCCACTCTAAGGTCACATTAGGTGAAGTTTAACCATTTGCTGAGCATGACCACCAGATTGTAACCATCAAGAGAGACCTGCAGGAAACACTTTGTGAGTTTTCGGAGGATCAGGCAAAGAAATCCCTGGCTTTTGAGGTTCTTGGGATGCTCTTCTTCAAATCTCTATTCAAACAGCCCCTTGGATTTTCACAGCAAAATCTCAGATTAGGTACCTGGAGGCTGTAGACACATCCAGGTTTGATTGGTAACAGTGCAGCTGCCCTGAGTACCTGACTTTTAGACTTGGATATTAAAAGTGGGAGGTAGGAGGCAGCTGATCTTTGTAGAGCTCCAATATTATCTATTTCAATGCTCATTAAAATATTGCATTAAAAAGTTTCAGCCTTTCATTCTTATCATTTTATTGAATTGTCCTTCCATTCCATCACTTCGTGGCTAATTTCCTAATCCCTTTCATTGTCTATTTTGCTCAACTACAGTTGTTCACAATGCTTCACCTCCAATACAAAACCACCTGGATATATTTGTTCTTTCTCTTTGCTTTCAACATTGTTTTATTGTCCCCTTTCTTACTCTTTTCTGTAAAATCTCCTTCTATGTCAACCTTCTAGATGACAAAAGCAATTTAAAAAGCATCTATTAGCTGAAGCTAATATGTTCAAATTATTTTTCTTGCAGTGGGAGTACACCAATAGCATTCTCTTCCTACACATGTTCATCTACACAAGTAAGAAGTTATTCCTCAGCGGTGACATATCTGAAATCACAATGAAGTCCCCTTGCACAAGACAAATGGAGCTGCACAGTTTTTCCATTTTCTGTGGAACCTCAAAGTTCTGACGCTTATGGCTATACAAAATAAAGATTAATTTTTTTTAATTGTCAATATGT
Source organism: Zonotrichia albicollis (assembly GCF_047830755.1). Lineage (NCBI taxonomy): Eukaryota > Metazoa > Chordata > Aves > Passeriformes > Passerellidae > Zonotrichia > Zonotrichia albicollis. The sequence goes on from NC_133819.1 coordinate 144,405,864, forward strand.
ATTGCAGAACAAAAGTTCCATTTAAAATTTCATGCTAAAATTTAATACTCCCTTTTGGATGGGTCCAACCATCTCTGTTTCCACAACTATAACACAGCACAATGGCCAGAAGCAGTCTATAAGATGAAACAATTTTTCTGGTAGAAGCAGTCCTCTCTCTGGCCATTCCAGGATGCTGTAGCTTCTGCCTGATGTGCCAGGGACACCTCTGGACATGGGAGGGCTGCAGGACATGGGGCATGGCTACAGGAGCCACTAAACTTCTCATTTATAAGATGTGTAAGGCATATGTATATGTATATGTATATGTATATGTATATGTATATGTATATGTATATGTATATAAATAAATATCTCTATCTGAAATATAATATATGGTTCTATGCAGTTATTTGTTTATGTTAACAAAAATGTGTGAACATAATTAAGTAACTTACAACCACTTATGTTTAACATTCTGACACTGAAGGAACTGAGGAACTGTTTTGGAGGTACTGAAGTAAAATGAAAAAGTAGAAATTACTCTTTTCACTTGTGTAGCATTTCACTTTTATCAAAATCAACAGATTCCCGTGACTTCTTATTTTTTGAAGAGTTGAGAACATTTTCTTCAATTCTGGCCTTGAAACCTTCTTCTCTTCTCAGGCAATTTTTTCCTAGAAGCATGAGGTCCCTTTTGCCTGGTTTCTCTGTGCAGATAAGCCCCTAGACAAATATTAGCTAATTATTTTTGCCCAAGTCCTGTTCCATCACAAGCGTTGGAAGGGCAAAGAACACTTTTTCCTCCAGCACAATGGATCTGGCAGGACATCATTATCCTGGATAGAAATATCAAGTGAACTTGTAGCATTACAAAGCAAACTCACCATCAACACATTCTGTTAAGCTGACAAGAGAAATTCTGTGCAGCTACACTGCTCTGACAGTATTAGTCTGTTTAATCTTTTTTGATAGTTGCCTGCAAACACAAACAGAAAAGGAGAGAGGTCAGCTTGGATCTACAGGAAGAAAGAAAGCTCAAATGCAATCTGTGGCTGTTGAAATGGGTTGTTCTTTGGTTACTTGAAACAAACTTTTAAACCTCTGGATAAAGAGATTTATACTGTGTGATAAACACAGGCAGCAGCTTCACCAGAGTTGTATTTTTCTTTCCCCTTATTTAATGCTCAGTGAAAATGTTGTGCACACACGTGTATGTGAACATGCTCAATTTTGAGCATTTTGAAAGCATGTTGGTGTGTGGTTAACAGGTCACTCAAACTTCTGAGGGAGTTGTTTCTTCTTAACAACTCTTTTTTTATTCCTTTCCTTCCCTTTTTCACCATGGCTACAGGAGCAGATGGTGACAAATGATACATAAAAGGACAAAGTTGGAGAATTTTTGTTCATTGTCCAGAAAAAGTTAACTTTCTAAGCTCAGCTGAGTTAATCTGAACTAAAAATGCTCCACTTTTTAGGCAGGATGGTTTTAAAACAGGGCTAAGTTGGTCCAAGTGATGATCTGTGGCTGGTCTCCTGCCCATGACCTGGGGTGGTGCCCTGGTGCTCCCCAGCACAGACTGGCTCAGCACAGCTCTTCTGGCTGCTTCTATAGCCAGCACAGTCTGTTCACAAAGTGTAATGCTGGGCAGCTCTGAGATGAACAGATGCAGTTTGGGAAATCTTGAAAATTATGTGAGGAACCCTCACAAGGAAGAAAGGCACAACACTGGCTTTTGTGAGACCATGATCAAGCCTTAAAAGAGATCCAGTGCCTGAACCATAAACTATTGTTAAATATTATGGAAAAACTGGCATCTCCTTTACTGGGAAAGTTTAGAGTTAGGTCTGGTAATGGAACTATTCTCTCATCATTACAGAGGCTTATAATGCTCTAACACTGTTCCTAACCCTGGAAAAGATCAATTCCAGGCTTAGGAACAATGTTAGAGCATTATAACTCTGACTGTGCCTTTCACACAGTCTTATTTCATTAATAAGTACAGATGCTGCAAACTTGGCTCTAGTAATGGCATGCAGATTAACTGAAGTACTGCCACACCTCCTGCAGCTTTAGAACCCAGTGGGAATTGCATTTTGGACCTGATCTGAGCAGACTGTTCAGCCTTCTGTATCACAAGAAGCACTAGAGAAAGCCAGATTTAACAGGCTAAATGGAGAGAAAAAAAAAAAAAAAAAATTTTGTTATGTGCAATGGGTTTCCTCATCACAGCATAAAAAATAAACTTTGTAAGACAATTTACTGGGTAAATTAAAAGTCTTTATGCCTCCCTTGTAAGTAACCCTTAAAGAATGCAATCCATTCTCCTCATCCAGTGCAGACTGGGAAAATGAGGCAAAGTTGTCACTTACTCAGTAGAGATTTTTTATCCATTTTTTTTATCCACTCCATGCGTGGAGTCTGATGTAAAAAACAAAAAAAAGTAGCATGAAGGATCACAATGAGTTTTGACTCTATTTAGACAGGAAATCCTTGAAAAAACAATGTGCAAATTTATGAATTAAAAATTGTGGGGACTGGACTAAAGTACTGGGGATCCCATTTAGCCACATGTGTTAACATTCTCCTTGAAAAATAAGTGAAAAAGAATTTCAGGGCACAGAGATTTGTTGTTATTATTATGTATAACACAGGAGTGTCTGTGTATTCAAAACCAATGTCTACTTAAATCTAATAAACCTGTATGACATACTCTGATAGTCAGTTTGATTTTGTTGAGTTTGAAAGAAATGTACAATCCTTACAATGTACAATGGTCTAGTAGATCCTGATGGCAGAAGACGACAGAGACCCTGCCTGTGGTTCATGGCTTTCTCAGCTGGGAATCTAAGATTAAGAACTGCTAAACCTCTGACCAACCAAGACAGAGACAAATTGCAACCAAATCAAGCTCCAAAGTTGTTTGCCTGGTGGGCTTAGGCTTCAAAATCTCAACTGGGAGCACACCTGGCAAGGACTTGTGAAAAATGTCAACTTTATTTGCCCTCTGTGGGTCCAATTATGCAGGCACTGTAGTGTGGGTTTGAGTCTAATTTCAGATTTTAACTCTTCTCCTGATCTGTTTGGATACATAAACACACACTCCATGTGGAGAGGAGAAACCTGCCAGGACTAAGCATAGAAGGCAAAGTGGACCAGGAGACCTTGTCCTTGGCTCTGCTCAAGAGCCACAGTGAAGGCCCTGAGTCTGGGCTGTAGGGTCAGAATCATTTGCTGGGGAGACTGGCCAACAGTAATTCCACCTATCTAATGGACACACTGTTTTCTCTTGTACTGCAAAATGAGTGTGGTTGTGTTGATACCAGTTCTAAGTACAAGATTTAGTGTTTTAGGGTTTACTAAGGGCAAATCAAGCCTGGCTGATTTGACTGCCTCCAAGGATGAAATATCTTGTTTGCATAATGAGCACGTATTGGATAAAGTACACTTGATTTCACTAGGACTTCTGACTGATCTCCTCAGCCCTCTCATCTGGAAGCTGTGGATTTATAGTCCACCAGATGTCATGAAAGCTGCCTGGACTGTTGATCTCAAAGGCTACCAATCAATGTCTTGATTGGTAGCCATCAAGCTGTTGGCCAGTAACAAACAGAACAATGACCTGAATAATATAACAGAATAAATCCTCAGTAGTTTTGAAGATGCTGGGAAGTTAGGAATGGTTGACATGCTGAAAAGCAAGCAGAGCCTCACAGAAGCTGGTCCTTGATAAACCTGAAGACGGAGATAACAAAAAAATGTTGTGAATATCAATGAGGTTCTGCACTTGGCTGGGCCAACCCCAGGCATCCAAACAGGGGCTGCTAGGGAGAAGCCCAGTGAAAAGGACAAGCAAACAGCAGGCTGGACAGGAGCCAACAGAATGCTTTCCCTGTAAATAAGACAAACCACATCCTGAGCAGCCAGGAGGAGTGTGTCCAGCAGATCAAATTGCAATCCATCTCTGCACACCTGGAATACTCTGTCCCCACGGTGGATGCTCCCACTCCCAAGTTAAGAGAGATATGCAGACCCAGCAGAAAGACACCAAAATGGTCCAGAAGATAGATGACATAACATGCAAGCAGCTGTTTTATCTGGTGAAGGGGAGACAATGAAATGAATAATGAGCAATGATCACAAGATGTGGGAGGTTCAGTTTGGACATAAGGAAAACTTTACTAGGAAGGTAACAGGGGAGGAGGTGCCCAGAGATGCTGCAAAATCACCATCCAAGTAGGAACTTTCACAACTTGCCTAGACAAAGCCACAGCTGACAGCAGGTGTTGGCAGTAGTCCTGTATAAGAGAAGGCTGATCTCAATTAGCTTCAATCAGTTTCTCTGTAATTCTGTAAAACCTATGATAATTTCTCATTCATTTCATTCTGTAATAATTGCTAATAAAGAAAACCCACTGATTGGTGAGTTTATTCTGCTATTTATAGAAAATATAATTACCATATTTGTCTAGCTTTCTATTGTCTAATGGTTGTTTAAGCCATTTATTTTACTGTTCTGCATACTTCCAGCTCAACTGATAAGTGTATCTGGCTATATTTAGCAAAAGCTGTGGCTGTATTACAGCCTCATCCACTTGACACGGTTATGTTTCACATGAGGCAGCCCATCTTGGTCCTGATGACTCATTGTCATTGAGATATTTCTGTTCAAATTACTTAAGCCATTTCACATGGTTACTTTATGAGCTTTCATGTCTTCTCATAAACCATCATGTACAGCTTTTGTTTTCATATGTATTAGGAGTCATACACGGAGTCCCCCTTTGAACAGAAATCTCATTAGCAGGGAGAAAAACAGGCCACGGAAATATAAAACAGAAGAAATAGAAAGGCAAAGAAACAAAGCCACACATATGGCAGTCTGCTGCTATTTCATGGTGTGTGAGCTCTCTCTCCACAAGGCCTTGTAACCACTGATGCTGCTGATGGGATGAGAGCTGCTACACTTCTCCCCTGTGCTGGCTTTCCCTCAGCATAGGACGAGGTTCATGTAGAGTCTGTTACAAGAGCTGGGATTCTCTGGGAGGCAAAGAGTAAAATTCATTATAAAATATGTGGCATTGACTTGAGTGCTGAAGCACTTATTAATGACCTGATTCAGACCTAAAGAATCTCTCCAACAAAGGAGGCTCTTCTGCCAGTGAAGCACAATTTGAGAGTCATAGCTTGTATACACAGAGAAAATTACCAGCATAATTATGCCAGTATAATTATACTAGTTTAGCTATGCCAGTAAAATTCTCCCTCTGTGGACACTGCTGTCCCTGTAAAAAAATACTTCTTTTCTATGGAGCTCATCTCAACATAATTTAAATCAGGGTATTTATCTTGAGATAAGAAGAGAATGGGAAGTTTGACAGGCAGGATATACTGGGACAGCTATACCAGTATAGTTAGCCATTTCCATATAGGCAGCTTTCAGTTGTTCACAGGAGTGTGAGATTGTGTCTTCTTGATGAAAGCCCTGGGTTTAAGTGTTTTCACATTGCTTCATCTACTGAAGTCAGAATAAATAATTATAAAAGAGAATCAGCTCAGTAATAGGATCTGATAAGCATATATCTCTGCTCAGCAAATTGCTGTGCTTGCCTCATTAGGATTAACCACCCTGCAGACAAAGAAGCCAAGTCGCAGCTTCTTAGGATGCAGTGCCAGATGGAAGTTCCTATTCAAAAAATATCTCAGGAGATGTCTTGGCATCTGTTACGGAAGAATGTTATGGGTAAAACCTTAAGAACCAGCCCAAAAAAGGGGCAAACAGATGCTGGTGAAGCTTTTGTGAGGTTCTCACAAAAAATTCTGGAAGTTTATGTTTTTTAGCTGAGCTGTTGCATCTTAAAAATATGCATTATACAGACCCATAGGCTGATGAAGATCCTTTTACCTGGATCTTCATGAGAAAAGCTTTCAAATTATTGCCATTAAAGTTTTGGCTCAACTCTTCCCTGTGGTTAGTCACAGAGACTCACAGCTCTTTAAAGTCAATCACGTTAAGAATTTTATTAGGAGCTGGGGATCACTCTTGCAATGCATGAAAGAAATAAGCAGGAAGGACACTTACCACTGGGCTTTCCCTTGCTGCTTTTGCAAAAACCACACCAATACAAGACTGTAGGTCTCAGAACCTCCACCATTCCCTGTTTTCATCACTGCCCCAACTGGAAAAATTTTGGGCAGGGACTTGTGAGAAATGTCAGCTCTATTTGCTACCTGTGTGCACCTGTGCAGGTGTAGATTTGAGGCTAACCTCAAGTCCTCTGTAGCACACTCAGGTATGGACTTAAGCCAAGGTCCGGAGTGTAGTGGAGCAGGAGCCAAGAAGACCCTGGCAGGACTGAGCAGAGCAAGCAGTAGAGCATTAGGAGACACATTTCCTCAGGACTTCTCAAGGGGCCCAGAGAGGGCTCTGAGCCTGGGATGCAGCAGGGATAACATCCATCAAAGCAGCAGGGAAAAGAGCAGCCCATGGGATAGAGCATACTTGAAGTCACTCTTGGATTAATCCTTTGTGTAAGAGAAAGTCTGTGAGAAATGAAAGAATGAAATCCAAAGCAGTGAACGGGCTACCAAAAAATATCTCCAGCTTTTGTGAAGTGGTATTCTTGGTCTACAGATAAGAGGTTTGATAGACCTTGATGAAAGGCCTGGCCGACTAAGGACACACTTAGATTAAACTGGTCTGAATTTAATAAAATATCACACTTTCTTCATCATTAGCCATGTCAGACCTGACCCACAGCAGTGACCATCTGTTTCCTAGGAGATGCCTGTGGATGTCAACTCTTAGGACATGCTAAATTCATCATGAGGTGAGGCATTCCTACTTCCTTATGTAATTCATGATTCAAAACTCTGTTCAGGATTGCTCAGCCACTAGATGTCCCTGCATACTACAGGGCAAAGCAGAGAGGATGAGCTCCACATCCAAAGAAAAAGCTGGAGAGCAAGCAGCATGGAAGCCTCCCTATTTGTGTGCCAGTTCTCTGCCTAGGTGGAGGCAGCACTTGCTGACAGGCTGTGTAGTTGTGAGCACACCTCAAGGAATGTGCTCCTTGCATGTCCTGGCTTGAATTACTGAGCTCCAACATGGGAATATTCACAGAAAAATGGGAAGAGAAATCCTTTTCTCTTAAATCTCTGAAGAGGCAAATCTGACTCCAGTTTCTCCAAAAGAAGCTTTTCTAAACTAACCAGATTCACCGTCCTAGCAGACTGACCCAGAGTGGAAGGAAATTCAACAGCAAAGGCTCTTATCTACTCTTTCTGTTGGATAGGTCATAAAAGGACATCAAATGTTCCCTCAGACCCTTTCCCTGTGTTGTTTCTGCCATGTGTACTCACATGCACTCTTCTAACAATATTCTTGTGTTCAGGACGTGTATGTAGCTCACCAGCACTTTGGAGCATGTAAGGTCAAGGGCCATAAAAATAGGTTGTGTTAATCTGATGGGGTCTGCAACAAATGCCAGGCTCTGATCTGACTGCAGAGGCAGAAATCAATAGATGAGAAACGTGTTTGGGTGGCTGCAGAAATTTTTTATCTTTTGCCTGGCAAACAACCACTTTGGCTTGTGAGTACAGGACCTGTACCATCACACAAGTGCTGGGGACACACAAACACACAAACATAGAGGGGAAAACAATAAAAGTCTTCCCTTTTTTCCTGAGAAGAACAAAGACAGGCACAACTATGGATGTCAGCTTGGAAATGCCTATTCAGAGTGCTTAATTTTTCGAAGATGAAAGACAGATGTGTCAAACTGGGCACCCATGAAAGGAAAGCTACATAAATCGCACTTTTGACAAACTTACCCATGTGTACCTTACCCACTTACCCACTTACCCCTTTCCTATTTACTTTCCTAATCCCAGCTCACTTATAAGCAAGTAAGGCAGCAGCCAATGGGTGTGATCTCAAAACAATTATGCACTGCATCTGCAAGCAAGAGTTCTCTGGTGGTATTAGGACCACCACAAAATTTCATAGAAAGCCTTACATTTTTACATGAAGAGCTGGTATATAAAGAGCTGGTACATTAAAGGATACTTCCAATAGTATATCTTATTACTCATCACTGACTCAGTTTGATAATGTAAAGTCAGTGAGAGAAGTTGCTAGCATTCCTTTGTGTTATAATCATTAAAGAGCAACCACCAGCGTTCCCACACTTTCAACTTCTGCAAAATTATTGCTCTTTGCCCTTTACCACATCTGTGTTTGCATAACCAAGTGGTGTTCAGCTTGTCAACACCTCTTTATGTTTTACCTTCCTCCCTCCAGGGCTTTGTTTATGTGTCATCAGAGCAAATCCACTTCTGAGGATTAGAACCTCCTTTTCCATAGCATACAAAAGGGATCGATAATTGCCATATTAATTCTCAAGCATGAGCTCTGAAGGAATGAAAAAGACCTGTACAATGAAATCCAATTTTAGGAGAAACAGTTTGGCTGGTTGCCTCACACCCTGCACTGCAGGGCTCCTTTTTGGTAATGCTCAATGTCAGGTGAAACCACCCAGCATGTAGGCAGGCAGGAAGAAGGCACTAGTGCCTGACCTCTGGCCAGGGTCACTGCAAGTCCAACAGCACTTCTTTACCTCTGGTAGCACACGTGTTGCAGTGTCTGGGGGCTCAGGTCACAGGGTGTAGGAATGTTCCACCACCACTGGCCAGAAAATTTGGGCCACATCTCTCTTTGGTAGAATTTGGGTGCTCAGAGCCATGTTCATCACCTCCTTTGCACCCAAGTCCTTTCCCACTGACCTGTGTCAACAGCTCCCTGCTCTCTGCCTTGCTTACATCTTCTGAATGACGTCACTTCTCACAAAGTAGGTACAGAGATAACAATGAATTTAGGACATTTATGAACACAGCCTCCAGGTCCAAAATTATGGCCTGTGCATGTGACATGTGAAAAAATCTACTCAGCCTTTTGTGCTCAGAGTTGTGCTCAACCTTTTCTCCTACAAGGAACAGTCAGGTTTGCTATACTAAGCATCTAAATTGTTGCAGCTCTGAGGCAGAAAATGAGGCTCTGACATGCTACCTCAGAGAGGCTGGATTTATTAGATGTGCTCAGACTGTGCCTAATACTGACAGCATCAAAACAACATTTGCTATTCTGACTCCTGCATAGGTCAGGATGTTAAAGACCAGACTCCAGAGCCTGTCCAGGCATATAACTTTGCCTGCTGTTTCCCAGAACTTAGCCAGATGTCCACTCGGTGTCTTTCAGAAGTGAATCATACCTATAAGTGTTCAGTAAACTCACTGTATTAGCAATGGAGAGCAATAGGCTCCTCTGCTGAGCACCTAAATTGCCCACTGTCCATTTGGGGAATCCTAGGTGCCCAGCTCAGGTGGCATGAGACACCCTGATGAATAGGGTAACTGCTGCCATTATCATACTTACATTTGATATCCATGGTAAAACAGCTTGTATACGGATTTTATCCCTTATTCAAATTGTAGCAGCTTGTTCAAGTACAGAAGCTTCTGCATTCAGCTCTTGGTAAGAAAATACAGGAAAGTTGGGATATTTTCCTTGAACTTCAGACTCTGAAATACCTTTTAGGGAAAACTAACCTTCAACAGCTAAACTACAACAGCTGTAGTTTGCCTGTTTCAGCAACAGGCAGACATTGTTTTAGTCTTGATTTCTGAATGCTATTCCAGCTCCTCTCTAAATTTCCTTTTTTGATGTTGCATAGGACATTTGCATAAAACTGAGGAACTCAGCCAAATACTTCTCTTACCACTTCAAAGTCACTGACCTCCAAGAAGCTGGACTGGTGTAAATGAGGGAAGAATCTGACGCAATAGGCTCAGTGTAATTACATATCCACTGTCCAATACCACCAGGTAGCTGCAGTTGTGTCTGGCCAAGCCCAAGGTAAGTTTGGACTCAGCACCATGCTAACACTCTCAGACATCTTCTGGATCACAGCTGATTCATGCCCTGCTACTTAGAAACATAGCCAGGACTTGCTTTCATCAGTCTACAGCAGACTCCAGTAGATATTTCCTAAAGATGGATCTTAGACAATATTTTAATACAAAAGAAGTCGTACTATATTTCTTGCACTTTTGCATCCAAGCTGTGGGGAATCCTGTTTACTGTTTGGTTTATGATATGACCTAAGGTTGTAGTCAAGCTGAGAGGTGAAGTAAATGCAGAAACATGGGATTTACACAACAAAACTGCCCAAAAGTGGTGGTTATATTCTGTGAATTAGGAAAACTCCTCCATTCAGTAATCAGGAAAATAGGCAGGTGACTAAAGCAATTGTGTTTCTCCACATTCCTTATGACTAGTCATCCTGATTAATGTCTCAATATTGTCACACAAGTGACATTTTGAGGTTTTGAAACAGGAGAGGCTAGTTGGCTGTCTTTAGTAGCCATCTCCATAGCTATTTTAGCTATCTCTCCCAGATCACTGCACCATAGGTAAGCTGTGACATGTGAGCTGAGTCTGAAATGCTGAGTACTTCAGGTATTTTGTAGAAGAAAGTAAATTGAATACAAAATTCCTTTTGCTGGGCAACAATAACAGGATTTCACAGGACTGAACCACTTGGGTATACAGCATTCCTTGGGCTCCTTTACTCTTAATTCTGATCTGTGAACATACTCAGATTGATCTTAATTAATCTGATTCATACTATATCAATGCTCAATTCATCAGTGCATTTCAATATGCATAATAATACTAATAAGAGATCTGGACTTCAATTTGAAATAGATCTTAGTTAATGATATAGACTGCATGCCAGAAGGCCAAGTGTGAAAACTGGGACCAAATAAGCCACCTTGGAAAAAATTAAAATCCACATTTTGAAAACACATGTTCAGGAATGGTAGGTTCAGGGATAGGGATATTACTGACTCGCATACAGAACATAAATTCTGATCTGCATTTATTTTAAATTAAATTGAGATAAAATTCTGTGTATGATGAAATTAATCACGTCCATATGGTTATGTGATTTTTTCAGGCTACAGTAAATATTGTTGACTCCAAAATCTTCTCATGGACTGTGACCCTGGGAAGTCAGAATTGTGGCCAATTGCTCACTTTGTCTGAGATTGCTTGGATTGATTTCTGAATATTTGGGTCAGAGACGTTCTTGACCAAGAGCTCTTCACCACAGTTGCAGATCTGACCACACTGTATATCTGTGCTTGAATGTAAACTTCAAATAAGTAAACTCCAGTTAGGACAAACTCATATTCTTTGGCAATTAATAGAAGTTACATTACTGCAACCTGCTTTTTTTTGCTGTTAGTTTAATGGTTGATTCCAACAAATAGTTGAATCTATTAGTTAACTGTAAATAAATTATTTCCCTTTTCCATAGTTTCTTTGTGTTCTACCAGACTCCCTATATCCTGTCATTTCAGGATGTGGCCTTGACGTGCCATAACATATATAATTCATAGAGACACTATCAGATGCACTATACAAAAATAAGGATCTGGGAAAAGGAGAGCTCACACTCTGATGACATGCAATTATTTCAGATAGCAAATGGCTGCAGGCAAAGTCTGATATGCTTCCATTAGCCATGGGCAGGCATGCCCATTCTTGAGGGAAGACGTGCAATCTGGTGGCTGCAGGAGTGCACTAACTTTGGTTTTGAGCTCTCTATTGACAGTGACCTCATGCAACCCTTTTGAATTTACTCTGATAACTGTGAGTGAAAGGCAGAGAAATATTATCTTTCAGGGACCATTAGCAGGCTTGATTCATTGGCATCAATATTGCCTGTAAGGTTTTGGAACATCACAGAGGAACACGAAACAACAATAGGGATGTGAGGGAGCAGAAAGAGTAGCATTGCTCTACAAAGAAGGATGAGCTAGGAGCTGACATTATCACAGGTTGTGCTCTCATCCACAGCTCTTGCTGCTCCTAATGACACAGTATCATGAAGTCTCAAAGTTAGATATGTTCTTTTTCAATCTGAATCTCTACCTGTTGGCAGCTGATGACCATTTGTTGTCATGACAAAAATTGCCTTTTGTCATGACAAAAACTGCCTTTTCTTGAAAAAAAAAATTTTGAGGTTTTTGTTATTCTCAGGTCTGGTTTGTTTTGTGTTTAGTTGTTGCTTTGGTTTTGGGGCAGGGTTTTTGTTTGTGCGTTTGTGGTTTTTTAAATTAAGAACAATAGTATCAGTTCCTCCTTATCACTACTCAAAATGCCTTATCTGCTGTGTGGCATTTGCTCATTTTGCAGCCACATCACAACAGTTACACCTAATTAGCCCATGATTGACTAGCGCACACTATATTGTTCTCTGTCCTTTTCAATAAATGCAAACAAAATTTATAATGGAAATTGTTGTGATTATTCACTAAGCACACGGCCTTGTCCCTCATGTAGTTACACGCATCCATTTCTATTAGCTCACTCATCAAAATTCTTCCTTGCCTTCCATATTCTGATTCTCTGCTGTATTGATGATGCCTCTCAGCTTTGTGTCAACAGCTAATTTAATTTACATGTTCTTCCGGTTTATGTTAAGGTCACTAATGAAAAATTTGGCAACGTGTGTCAAGAGCAATCCCTGATGTTTTGTATTAGTGTCCTCTTCTCACAGGGTCAGTTGATAAATTAATAGAAAATTGAGGTTATGAGAGACTTCTAGAAGTCCATTAGTCCCTTGTTCAAAGCAGCGCTAATAGCAAATCTGGATCAGGTTGTTCAACCCATCAAATCCCTTTTCAAGATGTTAGCAGTTGTTTCATTTCTGTCTAATTTCTTGGGAAAAATTGATTATTTTAAAGTTCCCTTTTTGGGTCACCTTTTCTATATGCAAAACAGTTCTCATTTGGCAGTATATTTAGATATTTACCACAATGCAACAATCATAGGTCTGTGCTGCTTCATTTTTCTGGAGGTGAAGTATTTTTATTGACTTCCCTTTTGCTACTGATTCTGAATATCTAAAATGGGACTTTGGCCTATCCAATGGTATGGAGTTTTCTTTCTTACTTCCATTTGCACTAGAGATCATAAGAATTCAAGAAATGGAAAAGATGGACCTTTAAGATCTCAAACTACTCTAATTTCTTCCCTCAATCAAATCATGTGACATGACATAAAATTGCAATTTTAACTTCTATATTAATTATTTTTCTGTCTCCTTCCTACAATGCTACAGTCATATGATGTGTCCTTAAATGAAATTTGTTGCCACACAGGAAACCAGGTTTCCCATTCTTGAGATTCTTTGTAAGTCAGCTGGAACCTACTAGGAACTTAACACCCACGTACAACAGTATTATTCAAATACATCATTTCTCAAACTTCCCTGAAGTTCAATATTTTGGCAGAATCTCAGGCACCTATTTTGGCAATACAGGACCATTTCAGAGGAAATATACATGCTGAAAAAAGGGGGGGAAAGAGCCTTTTTGACCACTATCCAACAGAAAAGAGCCTTTTTGACCACTACCCAACAGTCACTATCCAACAGAGCAGGGTCCAAACTAGAAATTTCAGTCATAATGAATTTTCTAGTTCGAACCCTGCTTCCTGCTGACCACTGAAGCATTTGCCAGTGCATCAGGCCAGTTTTTCCACCAGTGTCAACCTCCACAGCAGATAAAGTTCATGCCTATCAGCAGCCAAACAAAGATGCCACTAAATGAAGGCGAAACTATAATTGCTGTGCACAGCTAGTGAGAGTTCAGACAGCTTGAAAGAACAGAAATGAGACCAGAAGACTTTCATCTTTATGTCACTGATGCAGCTAAATGTAAATAGATCAGTGATGATCAAAGTCTTCTGAAGATGCCTCATAGGAAACTGGTGGTGCAAGCTGCACTGTTTTACTTGAAGATACAAGGGTGAAGTTACAGTGGCAGAACCTGGTCAGATTTAATCCTACTTGGTGACATCAGGAGTAGGGTTTTTTAAGATAAAGATCATAAACTACGTGCAAAGCAGGAATAATAATGTGTATTAAATGGAATGAGAACATGACTTTCTCTTCTTAGATGTGTAGCCCAAATTTTTAAGAAATGTAGTTTGAACTTGACATCAAACGAAGATTTTATGGGTCATTCAGGAAACTCACATTTTCTCATGTTATCCTTATTGATGTTAGAGTTCTGCTTTTGGGAGTCCAATTCCAGCCTTTTGGATTTCCATTTTTATGAGAGCTGTGCAGTGGATCACAATCCCTTGGAACCACCAGAGTCAGCAGAGGTGGTTAATGCCCAAATTCCACTGCAGTACAAATTTAGAAGGAGCTGACAATTGAGAGAAACAGGAATTTTGACTCTGCCATAGGGCTGGGGCAGAGCTGAAATATTTCCCAGCACAGCAGTAGGAGGTAAGCTCGTTCCTACTTGCTAAATCATCTACTTGCCTAATGCCAAAACCAGGCAGGCAGACAAAGCACTACAAAAACAGTAGAAAGTAATATGGAAAAAATTGTGATAAAATGTGATAAAAATTACCTGTAACTGGGTGCAATCACAGACATTAAGACAATGGAGCATTTGATCACACAGTATTCTTGCCTAGATAGCAAGCATCTAGGAAACAGAATTAAGTTACTGTTTTCTACATGGTTCATGACATGTCCATGCACCAACAGGAACGAAATGGGATCCCCAAATCTCTTTAGCCATCAGGCAGGAGTGAAAGATCATTCCAACACTGGGTCTTGGCATAAGCAAACAGGTACAACGTCAAACTATGTCAAACATTTCTTCAATGGATATTTTGTTCTAAATCAAAGCACACTGCCAACTAATAAGGTAAACACAATATAGTTCAGTTAGGAAGTAGGTTAAAGCAGCTGTTCATTTACTTTCTCAGTGTCAGGAACAGGAACTCGGCATTCTCTTTTCTTTCAGCTTTATATACATGCCTTCACAATCTCCTGCTACATTTTTTTCCCCTACATACTGCAGGCAATAACTATGAAACTCTTTAATTTAACAGTATGTTCTTTGTCCTGCAATTGTTCCTATTTTGCAACCACATAGATTATATGTACGGGCCTGTAGGAATAGTCAAACAGTTAATAAGGGTAGGGTTTGGCATGCTTCACTATGTACAAATTCTACAATCAAGTCCTGACAGGAAAGCTCTGTATCTTCTGTGGTTCCCAGTCCTGACTAAAATATGCAAAATATCACTAGTGAGAATGATACCTATTTCCCAGAAAGCTGCAATACCAGTTTTTTCTTATCAATGCATTGTTGAAACATATTTTGTTTACAGTTTACACCATTTATTTTCCCAGGCATATTAGGTTTTCAGAAGTGATCCATGGCTCATTGTGCTTGTCAAAGGTACAGAGGTGCTATTTCAAATTTCATTACACTCTTAATGCAGTATAAATGAAATAACTAAAGAGAGACCTGTACCAGATGACTGTATTAACCTCTGAGGTTAAATGTCCATTCATGATTCCTTGGATCTTATGGTTTTCTCTTCAGCCCCTTTACCTGGGGGTAGTGTACATCCTTCAGGCAGGCAGAAATGCACTGTGCAACGGGCACCATAGCACAGGGCTACCACAGTCAGGATGAGAAGGTGTGCTCTGCAGAACAAATGTACAAACTCGGTTGCTGGTCCTGCAGATGAGATGAGAACAAGAGCAAAATCCAAGATGTTCCTCTAGAGCTATGTCAAGACCAGCAAGAACACAAGAAGGGAAACACAGTAAACAAAAACCACTTTATTTGTATCTAATAAAGTAAACAGTCATCGGTGTGAACACCTAGCGAACCCAGATCTAGAAGGTAAGGAACTAATATCTTTACATAATTTCTTTTTAGTCAAGAAGGGTATTTAAAACCCTTAATGTGGGCTTGGGCCTTGAACTTGGAGACTTACTGAAGCAGAATCTGAAGACAAATTCAAATATGAATTTTCTTCTCTTTAAAAATTGTCTTTTAGAGGTAGAACCTCAAAAGATTGGAACTCTTCCTCTGACCTCAGAAGACTTTAAAAAAAATAGTTGCTTAAACCACTGGAATGCACAGGAGCAAGTTTTCTCATGAGGTTCATGGTCAGCATAAAACCAGAAGGGAAGAAAAACCAGTCAAACATTTTAGATGTCTACAAGGCAGAGATTTAAGTTTCAAAGAAATGTGAGAAATTGTTTGTTTGGCTATGCTGTTGCTCATATTTCAGATGGAAACCGAGTTCCAAATTCTGCAAGAGTAGGTCCCACCACATTGTCTGTCAAGGTCCATCCAATCTGCTAACCAGGGTGAACATGGCCTTTCAAAGGAGAAAAGTGCTTTCCTATGATGCAGCAGCCTCTAATCATGGCCAAGCTTGGGGAAATGCTCTCACTGATTTTCTCTACTAGCATTTAATTAGCTTTGTAACTCATTATATCTCCTGGCCAGATTTCCATGTATATGGGGCATCTGCCCTGAAAATCATAAGCACCAAGAGCACGTTTTATTCTACTTTCAAAATAAACACTCTAAGGAAAATCAGTAAGAAAAGAGGAGAAGCCTAGAGAAAATAGCAAAAGAGCCTACAATTGAGGTAAAAATAGGTGGGAACAAGAGAGAGTCACCTCACCACAGAGTTCATGAACCATCAGAAATGATGGTGCAATCCTGTTCTGCAGTCCAGCCAAGGACAAGGATGAAAGTTCTCTTCTTTACAGCAGCAGATGGAGAGCCAAGCTCTCCCAGCTTGCTTTAGCTTTAGGGACAGTCCTGCTCACCATGGAAATCTTCTCCGGGAGCTTACCAAGTCATCACACTCTTGGCAGTTTTTCAGTAGGAGGGATGAAGAGGACAGTTCAAGGTGTTCTGTATGTTGTATTCAGCAGGTCCCCTGAAATGCAAGAGGGTGTGGACAGGAGTAACCAGCTCACCTCTCTCCCTGTGATTTGTGTGTGTGTGTCTGATATGGGATTTGCACAGATGCCATGTGCTCCTGAATCTTTGCCACCTGTGGGGAGACCAAGTCTCCACCCCTGTGCTAAGCTCTCTCCCCTCTGGGCTTGGCAAAGGACATGTGTTTTTCCCGTAACAAGTCTCCAAGAACTCAGAAAAGCAGCATCTATGTGCAGTGCCATATCTCCCAACTTCCTTAGTCCTGCTGCCTAATTAAGCCTGCTTCACTCCTATGCCGCAGGTAGTCTAGGGTCATTAAGCCAGAGCTAGCTGCTGTTCTTGCCAAAAATGCATTCCTTTGCGCCAGGGGCCATAGACAGTAGTAGAAAGTTACACCTCCTGGCTAATACACTGTTTTATTCAGTATGGACTATTGTTCTAGCTCAGTGATGTTTCAAGAGTTAGCTTTCCTCTCACCAAAATTTGTTTTCCCCTGGATAGATCTGTTACATAAATGAGCATATTTACCCATAGCACCACAAGAGACAGATATTTTTACTTTTCATTCAAAATCACTCAAGCTAAGCGCTTTCCCATTGGTACTTTTCCCACTGTGCACAAAGATTGTAGTGATACCCAGAATCAGGCCGGTACAAAATCATCCATAATTGTTTTAAAAACAATGTGCCTAGGGTGTTTTATGCATTTACTTTGGTCACTCAAAGGTCTTAGAAATAGGAAGTAAGAAAGCACTGCCCCTAGTATTTTCCATCTAGAAGGAAAATCAAAAGAACTCACCAAATTACAGATACAAACAGTAGACCTTATCTGCTTATATTGTTTGGCTGTCTTCCAAGTACTTAGACTTAATATTCCCAACAGTTAGAAATACTATTATCTGTAAAGTGCCACGGACATTTATGGTGCTATATAAATGCATATTATTAATTAGTAACTGCAATATTTAATGCCAACATTTTAAACATTCACATGAGCAGCCTCGTGAACAACTGCACTCATCAATTTTCCCTCAGCTCATAGCACAATCAGCAACACCAATGAACCACAGCCAAAGATGTCTCTGGACCTGACACAGTCTGGGGGACAGCCTTCCCTCTTCCCTCATCCCTGCCTACTCTGAACTTCTTCAACCATCAGGCTTTGAGTCACTGCTGCTCCTGTTGCTCAGAGCTGAGCCCCAGTCACAGCCACGAGAGCCTGGTTACCAGGTGCGCTTAGCCCCAGATGTGACTCAGCTCCAGCACCCACAGTTTCTCCCTGAAGCAAGTTGTGATCAATGGTGTAGGCAGTGATCAGAAACCTATTTATGCAAACTATTGTTTATTTAGTACCAAGAACAAAGCGTTCAGAGACAAAAGGATTTCAGAACCAGTAGGCTTAAAAATCTTTCTGTCCCCCAGGGCTACTATGCAAAGTAGACCTCTCATTTCTTGAAACTTGCTCTTCCTCCAGCTAACACTTCTCACAGCAGTCAGTCTCCTAAGAAAGTGTTTACTTTGAGCCATATACTCAGAATTCATCCTTAACATCCAGAGTAAAGCACTTCCATCTGAAGGTCCATCAGTGGTAATCAACAATCCATTGCATTAACATGTCTATGCATTAGTGGGATTTGATCCTGCCTGGTGGAGTCAATAGTGAGATGCTGAATTCATGAGAATACATTATTGACTGGCTACAAATTTGCAGTGTGAAAAATGTTGTACACAGCTACAGAGCACAAATTCATCTACCAGATTGTGGACTATTTACTTTTTCTACAACTTGCCCTCACTTGAGCTGCAGTGTCCAACTGCCTCTATATCTGAGTCTATCTTATATACTGACTAGCAACAAATTATCCACCAAATTCTCACCCAACACCAAGTTCTAGGTAGGAGATCCTACACTAACCAGTGCAGTGACGTGTATTTAGCCTTCTGGAGCAGAGAAGGTCAGAGTCCAGCTAGCTGAAGTTAAGGCCGACACCTCGCTGCATGGTCTGCCAGCACCCCTCGGCGTCATATAAGGCCTTGGGCTGCGCTGGTTGAGGACTGGATCGCTGCTAAACGATGAGAAGGAAGGAGTTGACACTCGCCAGGGGGGCTAAACTTGGTTTATTGGAAAGTCCACGATGTATCAGCGAATGACCAAGAACAAAGGGTGCTTAAGGGTTATAAAGGGAAGGAGTGGACCCAGGAGGGGTTTACAGAAGACCAATAGGGGGAGAAGAGGGGATGAGCTCAACACAAATGACATAGTGGAGAGCCCAATAGGTACCAGGTATGGGAGGGGTCCCGGGACCACAGCCAACCACCACCTCCAAAGAGGAGAAGCTCCTGGAATACTAGGTGGAGTGGGGGGGTGATTGACTTGGCCCAGGGAGGAGAAAAAGCATACATATAAGGGAAAAAGGGGAGGAGGAATTATATAACCTAGAAGATTGACAATATAACTGGCAGGGCTGTGGCGGGAAAACTGAGGAGGGCAGAACCATTTTACACAAAATGGGAGGGAGCAGATACATAAAATGGGGGAGGAGTTAAATGAACTTAACCAACACACTACAACAAACCAGGACAAAGAGAAAGACTATGCTGGGATGTCTTCCTTACAAACTGAGGTTCAAAATTATCTTTCTTAGCCAAGAGATTCCCCTTTGCCTAGAAGGACAGAACATAGATTTGTCCTGAGTACTGACTCTCCATTTTTCCAGGCTCCTCATCTTGTTCACACCTCAGCTTTTCTTACAACACACATAAAATCCAGCCGCTCACTGCACAGAGCCTTTTCACAAAGAACCCTTTCAAACTCTGCAGCAGCCCACTCAGGAGGCCTTCATAGTGAGGCAGGCTGTCCAGCAAAGCCTCGGAGAAGACTCTTTACTACTATCAAGGAATTTGGCCACAGGATGAATAAATTGTGGAAGAGGGAAACTTGAAAAGATCAGAGGCATGTAATGAAGAAAAAAAAGAAGTCCTGAGAGGAGCAGAGGGCTCCCACCCAGGGCTAGGCTCAAAGGTCTTTTCCAACCTAGTTAATTCTGTGATTCTGTGTGATTTTGTCATAGCCTTTGCCTGCTGACTGTACCAACCCTGCAGCATCTCTGTGCAGCACAGGGGGGCTGTGAAGACCTTTTCCTTCTCTTCCCACCAAGCTTTTGGCCTTTTTGATCTCTGCTTCCTCTCCACCACCTTCTCCTTGACATTATTACTCTTGGACTCTTTGTTTTGCCCTAGTGCCTGAGGCCTCAAATTCTCCATATCATTCACAGCCTTTGTATTGGGCCCTTGACAGGCACTACCTGTTTAAGTGGAGAAGAATTGGAGTTGTATAACAAATCACAATGAACTCACAGGATTTTGATTGTGCAAGTAAGAGGAATGTTCAGTCAACACAGCCTGTAAAGTTATGATACCATGGCAAATTGAAGAGAGTGGATATATATCTTCGTCATCCTGGTGTAACCTAGATTTATCCTAGAACAAAATGTCTCCCTAGCATTGTCAGCTCAAGGTAATATTTGTAGAGTCATGAAGTGTCATGCAGATTGCATGATGGAGTTGCATAAGATAACTTCAATGGAGTCAGCTTTTTCTGAGCTGTAATACACATATGGTCAGATTAATTTTAGCTAGATGAAAGGTACATTTTTAAGAGCTCCTTCCTCCTGGGATGGTAAATGTTAACACTTAGCAGACTAATCATTAATAAGATATAATTATATATAATAATGGGGTTATATAAATACTGCAAGTAAAAAGCTGGGGAAACCCAGGGCAATGGCAAGCAAGAGTCCCAGAGATGTAGGCTAGTGTAGACAAGGACATGGTGATAAATAAAGGCCAGTGCACAGAGAAGACTTTGGGGTAGAAGGACATTTGTCCAATTTAAAGAAATTCCCTGCAGATATTATTGGGTTTTTTTCTACCTAAAAATTTACTTTGTTCCACATAACAGAATTTGTGAGACAACAGTAGAAATAGTAGGCAAAATACTGTCAATAAATATATATAAGAAAATGAAAAGGAACTTCTTCCAGGAGAAAACAAATAAGAATAGGATGCTCAAACAGTCAGAAAACATATTAAGTTCTGGACAGCTTGTGTCTGTGAGCTGCACAGTGCAACCACAAGACAGAACAGCTTAAGGAGTGGTTTTGTCAGGATTTCTTAGGGTGTGTTTAGATGGCATAATGTGATTCCAACACATTTCTCAGATACCTGAGCATATTTATCCTGGCCACTGTATGCTAATCACCTGCATATTTACTATAGGCCCTCAGCCCCAGCTATAGATACAACAATTCCAGCCCACACTTCTCTTGCAAGCAGACAAGGTCCTTTTAAAATAATGTTGACACACATGGTGCCTAAGTCTGACTAAGTCAGCAAAATGTTCTAGAGACTAGTCAGCAAATATTCTAGAGACAGTATTCAGAAAATAAAAAATCCCTTTGGGTTAGTATTCAAAATTCAGCCTGAGCTTTGGAAAGAAGGCAAAGAAAACAAGGGGAACAAAGGAATAAAGGAATAACGAGGAAAGAATAAAAGAAAGAGGGGGAAAAAAGCAATAGAATGAAAAGGGGGGAAAATTCTTCAGGTGGAGAAAATAAAGTGTTCTAGTCCTTTTCTGTCACCAGGATTACTAATTTCAAGATGAGTTTTAAATTTATAGAAGCTTTGAAAACTCATTACTATTTTTGTCAGCCAGTGGCCTCCAATTTTGACTATACTGATCTGACAAGCACGTGAAATTCTCTTTTGGAAGTGCCCCAAATTCCTGGCATTCAGGGTCATTATGACAGTAACTCAGGGCTGCATCCTTTTGTATCCCCAGTGAAGTTTAATCTCTTGTGCATTTTACCCATATACCTCAGAGATATTGTACCTCAAAAATAAATGCTGGAGGATTTGCACCCAGAGGTACCTGGCACAAAATTAGAGGTGGAGCACAGGAGGAGAGACTGAGAAGAGCAAGAAGAAATTGAATGAGAGAAGGGGGTCAGAGGTAGGATACCTACCCAGCATGGGGGCCAGAGGAGGGAGATTATTTGGTACAGAGCCAGTTCTGGGTAAACTTGTTTTGTTACACACCTGTTATATATGTTGCTGCTGATCTAAAGAGGATCTTTTAGTTTGAATGTTTTTATTTATTTATTACAAGTAGGCCAAAATTCTACATGTGGAAATTTCTCCTGTGGCCAATACTGTAGTAAGTATCCTCGGGTTGATGGTTTGAGGAGAGAAGATGCATCTATAGATAGATGTAAATCTCTGTACAGCCTTTCTATCCCTTCTTTACTGAGACAGTCATGTTGGCAGTAGTGTGGTTGGCTATACCCTATAACCTACCCCTCAATTTCTCCCAAGGAAGTGTTATTTCTACTGTGTAGTACACTTTATTTTTCTTTGTTAACTTACTCAGCTCCAAAATTTCTTCCTTGCCTAGAGCCTTTGTCTGTGAACTCTCACTCCTCTTCCCCCAAACAAAATGTCATCTCAATAAATGTTTACACTCCATATACAGAGAAAATTGTGTTTTGGTTACTGGTGAAACATTTCAGTATGTAAACAGTGCTCTCAAAATGTATTGTCTTCCAAGGACATAAATATGTGTTCTTTTCTTCCAACTCAGTCTGCTGGAATATCCACCCAGAAAAAATACCTTGTTATTGTGTAAAAAACTATTATCATACAAATAACCATATTTCTCTTTCTCTTTGTTAGCAGTAGCAAAAGCTCCTGTCTTACATGTCAGTACACAAGGAGAGGATTTTAGCTTTCATTTCTATCATTTATGTTCTTTTACTCTTTCTACTGCTTAACAGACTGTTCTATCTATCTATCTATCTATCTATCTATCTATCTATCTATGTTTCCTCTTTTAGCTTTAGAATAAACCAGATTTATGGTAAATTCCCTGGCACTTGAACCCTGTAGGAAGCTTCTGCATCCTCTGAAATATGTCTTTAGGCACGTCCTAAAGGATTTTAGTCCCTGCTTTTTCCAACAAAACTTCTTATTTGGAAAATAAGTGCTTGACATACTTTTAACACAACACTTGTTTTCACACCACTGTTAAAAGTGTTGCAATTTAGAGATTATTATTTTTCCTACACATGAAATGCAAATATATACTGCAACAAAGATAAACACTTACTTTTCACACAACACCTCTTTTTTTAATGCCAGTCTTTTTAGTAATGCCACAACTCGTGTACTGGTGCCTAGTGAAAATTTAGTTAATGAATGGACTGCGTTAGGTGGACACCCCTAGAGTGTTCTGCTGCATTGAAGTTCATGAGGAATGTCTGGGGATAGTCTGTCCTGAATCAAATTCACATGTTTTCCTGCTCTGAACTATTTAGAGACATATTGCCCTCTCCATCAGATTAAGGCTACCAGATCACCATCTGCTCAGTATAAAACTCATGGTGGACTTCATTTCATTTGGCTGGAAAATTCAAAACATCCTTGTTGGGTTAATTTTGGATCTATTATTAGTCTCTGTCAAAGTTTTATTTTGGCTTCAGTGTATCTTGGTTTCTCACAATGAGTTCCACTGAAGCTTCCTCCCAAACAGGTGTTCATTAAAGTCACAATCTCTTCTACAATAATGTTCCTTTGTCAGTAAAAATGGTAAAAACTCTCTGAATTCCATTTTTGGGGTTTGAGTTCTATACACTTAAAATTTTTATGGTGCAATTTCATACCTATACTCCACCACTTGAATTAACAGAATGCACTTAAAAGTGGCGAGGATACACTGGTTTGTTTTCATTGATTTCATTTTATTTGAGCCTTTGATTGCAGATAGAAAGTTAAGTATCATGTAAACCTCTCTAATTATCTTCTGTCTTTCTAAAGCATTTCCATTTCAGCAGCAAAATACTTGGTTTTTCCATTAGGATTATTTCTTTCACTATGCTCGTCCGGCTTGTAGCATTTGATGTCCAGCCTTCTTCTGACCCAATTCAAATTTCTCCTCATAAGAGGTGATTTATTACTACAGAGTTTCTCCCCATGACCCCCCATGTATGGGATCACAAAACACTTTAAAGATGAAATTCCCAATATAGCAACAGTCACTTAAACCTGACATATATAGTTTTGTAGTTTGGTCATCAATGTTCACTAATCCCACACTAGCTCATGTCTAGAGAATGTCCAGAGAACGAGGGTTAACCTCTGCAATATCACATTGAGATTATTCCATGTGGGTCTTAAAGGGTTTTTTTTAATGCCTGAATTGTGACATGGTAAAAGAGGCTGCTTTGGATAACAGCTTTGGGAAGTAATTATGAGGCTGGCTGTCAATGAGATAAAAATAGTTGCAGGCACCTTTTTTATATGCAGGCAAAAATCAATTTCTATGAACAAACAGATTAAACATCATAATTTTGCACAGGCCATGACCAGGAGAACTGCTGTTTTATCACAACAGAAACAGGGAAGAAGAGGTCTTAGGAGTCAACTGATCCAAAATCACTGTGGATGATGCATTTGAAGCCAAAGTTACATGATGTCCCATTCCTGAACAGTGGTATTTTTCTGTGTTTGTTTATTTAAATAAATAATTGCCAAATTTGAGCCTTGCCAGAGAACAGCGTGCAAAAACCCTCCCAAACTTGGCTCCACAGGGCAGGGTAGATTTTGAGCTATCACCATATCCCAACAGTCAGTGATGTGCTTGTAACACACTCCCTTCCTTCTAGCCTCTGTTTGATGTTCTCCTTGGATCCTTTGGAATCCAAAAAGGATCATTTGGATCCTTTTTGAAACCACAGGGCGTTTAATGTACCAAGCATGGGGATATTTTTTGTTATGAATTTCCCTGCCCATTTATAGAATATATATACTGTCTCTTCTTGTAGTGTTAACAGGCTTCCTCAATAAATTAAAAAATAAATGTAGAAAAACAAAGCATTATCCTTCTATGACTTAATAAGATTCTGCATCATCATCACTATTATTATTATAATAATTATTATTAAAGTATCCAGGCAACAGAATAATAAAATTACACTGATGTGAGCAATTCACACAGCTTTGATTAAGGATGTGTCAGCACTTTCCTACATGAATCCTTCTTTTTGGTGGAATGAGAAGGAGTGGGAAAGAGATAAAAATCACCTGCTATAATTCTTTGTGGGCTGCTCCATAGAAGATGATGTTTTAACAGAAGAGCAGATTTTATTAATCTAGCTTTAGAGAATAAATTAGCCTGAAACATTTATGATCTTTATTTTTAGGACTGTCTTTACATTTAATTTGCAGGCCCAGTGACTGCCTGACAGGTCAGTTTGGGAGCTGCAGGTCTGAGGGCACATTTACTGATGGCCTGTATGAAGTCAGGGAAACCAGCATGATTTAGAGGTGAGGTCAGGGTTTGCCCACAGCCATTTCACTCATATCCATCTGAATCCAGGACAGAATAAATCCTTCAGAGCAGAGTCTGTGAGTTTAAACCACTGGTGTTCTAATGCAGGTATAACACAAACCTGTATAGGTGGAAGGTAAAGTGTGAAGTGGGCTCTGAGTTACACCATCCATCTTCAGGTGCCTGACTTATCTCCTCTGATGTCTAAGTAGGTAATTGGCTCTAGTAGAATAGCTCAGACACCCAGACTTCCAAACACAAGCAAGAACGAGAGCAGACACCTCCTGAGGGCAATTCAGGGCTCCTACAAGCTATGCCAGGAGTTTGCTTGAGCTCCTGGATAGGAAATGGTCCCAGTGTGGGGACGAGGAGGCCTTATTCCAGGCCAAATAAAAAAAAAAGCAGCAAAAGCTCTAGAGCACAGGCTCCTCTTCTGAGAGTAAAGAAAAAGAAAAAGAAATAAAAACAATTAAAAACACCAACAATCCTACACACCCCAAAACAATAACAAAACATCCTGCAGAAAAGATTCCATCTGCTTTTTGTATGGTAGTTTAATGTTTCAAGTACACTCCTAGGAATGGAGGGTCCCAGACTCTCTTCAATTTGAGGGGCTTCAGGCCTCCTTCTCCCACCTCTCCAAGGCATGATCTGACCACCAGCCTCCAAAGCTGATGGCTTGCACATCTCCTGTCCACATGGCTCAGATGGCTCGTCCAAAATGGCAGCATGAAATAAGCAAACAAGAAAGACTGTGACTTCACACCCATGTGGGTGAGTTGTGGAATCCCTGGAAGTGTTCAAGGCCAGGCTAGATGGGGTTTTGAACAACCTGGTCTAGCGGAAGATGTCCCTGACCATGGCAGTGGGGTGGGATGTAGATGATCTTTATGGTTCCTTCCAACCCAAACCATTCTGTGATTCTCCGAAGTGTGCTGTTGGAAAAAGAAAAACCTGATTTGTGCTCATTATCTTCTGACCCTTCTTTCTACTGGGGAGTCTGTCAATAAAACCCATGAATAATCTGGGCTGCGAGTTAGTTAATCTTGTTGATTGACAAGCCCACTTAAATGTTCATGGAGTAAAATATATTGAAAGGTAAATTAGGGTACCACTAGTCTGCCTCTTAGCATTTATATTAACTCCAAGTGGTAACAGATAAAAAGCCTGTGTCTATGCCAGTAAATTAAACAATCTCACAGAGCATTGTTGGACACCAGAAGCCATCATCTCTGTCATTTGATTATGGAGCAACTCCTGGCACATTTCTGGCCTGTGACAAGTAAAAAATTCCAAGATTTAGTAAATCTCACTGCCTACTTCCAACAGGCAGCCTGGATGCAACCACCCCCTCTTTCAGAATGGAAAAGAGTTTAATAACAGGGGATCCATGCCAGAGAATGGTTGTAGGCAGGATTTTAGTGCTAGAGATGCTTCCAGCAGGAGTTTCAGTGTGCAAGACACTGCACAAACAATTATTAGGTTGTCTCTGAAGGGACAGAGACACTGTTCTTAAACAGGCTCCAGTTCAGCTGTGCTCTAATACCTCTTAATTTACAGATGGCTCTTCAAAATAAATTTCACGTGCTGGATTGCAGCAATTTTCTGTGCCTATGAAACAGCCACACAGTAGAGAGCTGATGAAAAAGAGATGATTGCAACGTGTCCTTTTAAAAGGAAAGGGATGGGAACTCAAGATGAGCAGATATTGCCTTGGGAGGACACAATTGCAGAGGCTGCCCCACACGCAGTGCTGCCAGTAAGGATGGACAGCTTAAAACCACAGTCTGAATTACTCTTCTGTACTGAGTGGTGTGTTATTACATATGCAACAGAGCTTGTGGGCAACACTGAGGAATCATGGAAGTATTTTAAGCAGTGGTTTTCACAATTTATGGCTGTGACAGATACAAAGCTAATGAACAACACAGGGAAAGTGACCTTGTTAACACTTTCACAGATACTTATCCAAGACCGTTTTAGTGGAGAGAAGAGCCTTTTCCCTGAGCCTCTATGAAAATTTGAGGTGAAAAATTTCTTAAGTGTAACAAAAAAAAAGTACTTATTTCTACCTTGCATATAAGAAGGAAAACTCAAGCACATCTTTAAAATCTAGGAGTGGAGTCTCAGTAAGGAACAGAAGGCAGTAGTTTCAAAAATCCAGGTACCTACACTTATTTTGGCAGGTAACTACATATCCTGATTTTCAGGAGGGTTTTCAGTGGCCTGCAGGGGCAATATCTGATTTACAGAGCAGATGACTTGGTCCATCACAGCTTCCCAGATGGCTCTGGGGATCTCAAGGAATCCTATGGCTCAGAGACTGCAGGCAGAATCACTCAGCTTAGCAATGAAAAAATACAGTACAGCTCCTTCTATAGAGGGCCACTGAATTAAATAAATAATAAATAGTTGGATATACAAGTGGAAGAAGGGATGAGAAGGAGCATAGAGCTTGGGAGCTGGCCAGGAAGGCTTTGAGAGCTATGCAGGGACTGCCACAGTGTGGGTTACCTGACACAGACATCAGAGATGTCTCAAATCCAGCTTCTTGTATGAAACCAACCACATGCTGCATTTCAAGAGAGTAAAATACACAACTGCTGTATTCCTCCAAGCCGCATAAAATGTGAAGCAGAAAACAAACAACAATACAGGGTTTTTTTCCATTGGCTTGTTAGTATTACTCTCAGTTGAGTAACTAGTGGTCAGCCTGTACTTTTAGCACACTTTACTATCTTCATTACAGTATTTTCATGTGAAAAGCAACTGTTTTCAGCAACAGACATTGGTCTGGTCTCTTTAATACCAGTAGCAACCATAGAAATAGTTCACGGAGTTAAAACTACCTCTCTGAATGTGGCAAACTGTACCTCCCTAAATGAACAAGATGAATGTCCTGAAGCATATGACAGACTCATTTCCCATGCTGGGAAGATGCAATCTTCACTCAAAGAGGAAGAGGATTTTGTTTTCTTTGTTATTGTTCCAAGTGACATAGTAACATCTACCTGAAAGCAGACAGTAATTGCGACTGATAGGTATCAGGGTAAGTAACATTATACAACAGGATTTGACGCAGCACACAGGGAACTCAGTCATTTTGTTAAATCTGGGTGGTTACTAAAAATGCATACAATAATCTAAGGGTAGGATTCTTGTCTGATTCTATGTCCTTCCAAATAACTGTGCTACAGAACAGTTAGTTACACTCAGAACTGTCAGACTGTGGGCTTTTTCATTATTTTTGATTCAAAGTCTGAACTTTAATGTTTTGCACAATTGTCTCTCATGAACTCCAAGTATATTTGCCTGTGTAATTGCTTAATAAAATCAAATAATGAAGTATCACTGCAAGGAGGGGTGTTGTTCAACTAAGACATCTTGTTCTACTTGAAACAAAACTTCTTACTTCTTTTTGCTAATATTTTACTTACGTTTTATTTTATGTTCTTAGTTTTACATTTTTTCCAATTTTCTAATTTTCATTTGTTTTAAACTGAAAAATTCAAATGTGTCAATCTTGTCTAAATCTCTGTTTTCTTGTTCAGCTGAAACGAATCCTCAGATTTAATTTTATTTTTAAAATAACTTCTGTAACTCTGCAGCAAGCTGTATTTTTTGGGGACAGGTGCACAAGGCATCCTGTGCAGTCCCATCCATGTCCTGAGGGCTTTGGAGATGGCACAGCCTTGCAGGGTGTGAGAGCTGAGGGGTGGGCAGGGCTGGAGCTGCTGGTGTCTCCTCAAGGTTGGTGCCTGGTCCATCAAACAGAAACCCCCAGGTCCCATCCCCGTGCGCTGCAGCCCTCAGGATTTCTCTCCCTGCAGCAAGAGCAGCTGGCCAGACTCATCCCTGGTGTTTGGGCAGATTCCTGTTTCTGAGGAAAGAGCATGATGGTACAAGCCTCTTCCTTCTCCTGACCATTGCTTTTATAAATGCCTACATTTCACAATGAGTGCTGAATTATCTTCTAAAATTAAACAGGGCATCTCTCACCTGGCACTGATGTCAGCATGTCACATGTTTACCACGGGAACCTGAGGAACACTCTGAACTTCGGCAAGGGGAAAATCACCTAATTTCACTGCTAATGTCAAACCTGCAGCAGCGGCGTGGTTTCTGCAGGTGGCAGCCAGCCTCCCTGTCTCCTGCAAGCGTGGATGCAGCTTTCCAAGGTTCACCAGGACCTAATCACCTGGGGCATTCCAAGGAGGATCCAAATATCCCAAGGTTTTCTTTACAGTCACTCGGCCCACCTACTGCCTGAGAGTCCTTGGGGAATGAGGAGGCAAGCCCAGACCTTCCTGTGCTTCTTCCTCCTGTCACTCTTCCTGAACCTGCAGGAAAACATTGAGTTTGAAAACTCAAATATGTTTCAATGCTCAGATACAACAAAATTACCTCTGTTGTCGCAAGCCTGGAGCAGGCTTCAAAGAGGACTTCAGTAGTCTCCACAGAGAAATTACATCCTTTGAAATAAAACATAAAAACACCTTAGGTAGTAATTTTGATATTTTACAGCCATTTCAGTCATTGTTCTGCATTATATTTTTTATGTCAAGTAGCTAGAAGTAGATAGTCCTGACAGACGGTGATGGTTCCTGAGACAAACTGGTCCCTCGAGTACTTCATGCATTGGTCTGTGATTCTGTCTGACTTCTGGAACATTCAAAACACTTAAATGAATGGAAAAAATGCCGTTTTGACATTTGCTTTTAACCTATTTCCTTGAAACAGTAATTTATTTTTTTAAGGGTGGGGACAGACCCCTTTGTTCTCCCTTTCTGCAGCACCTGTTTCAGTGCTGCTACATACATGAAGTGGCTCCACTTACTACTGATCTTATTTACTATTTGAGCTTGTGTTTGATGATGATCTTTCAGTGCATTTAACATGCCTTGATATGGACTACACTGTTCTATTATTGTTTACTACTCCACCCATGCAGTAATAGCATATCATCTCATTCAAACAGGACTTTCTCAACAAAAAGGTGCCAAAATTTTAATGCAGAAATAGGACATTAACCACATGAGGGAGAAAACCAGGTTTAGAGCACCAAAAGATCATTAAAGATAATTTTTGGACTGCCAGAACTGAAGAACTTCATAATAATTGTAGGTAGAGACATACACTTTCATGTTGGGCTGTCACTCTTGTAGAAACAAAGAATATGTAACTAAATATAGTAAATAAACCTTGAGTAGGTTCCCAGTCCTGAAAGCTGACAAACATCTCCAGCTCCTTTTACAAGTTACATGTTTTTGTTCTTCACCAGAAAACTGATGTGTTATGGTCAAAATCATGAATAAAAAGGAAGAAAATAATGAAACAAAATTATAGGTTTCATGCTCTGACAAATTTGCAAATTCTGGTTTTTAAGGACACAAAAGTCTAGCTGCAATCGCATGAACAGAGACCCTTTACACACCACAGGACTTCTCTAGACTAATTCCTGCTTGATCTCCATTTGTGGAAGTAGAGCTGTTCACAAATATTTTAAGTATGCTTTATCATTATTTGCAAATGACTTCAAAGTTCCCAGAAGTATTCCTTTAAACAGAAGAAAATCAGAGCAACTGCTAGATCAGCTTTTTTTGTAATGTTCTTGAAGCAGCCCATTTACCTGCAGCAGTGCTTCAAATACAGGAGGAAAAAATTAATAAGCTGTGTCAGAGGGGTTTTACAAGAATATGGAAGAGAAACTTTTCACAAGGGCTTACAGTGATAGGACAAGGGGCAATGTCCTCAAGCTGAAGAAGGGCAGGTTTATATTAGATATTAAGAGGAAATAATACTGTGAGGATGGTGAGGGACTGGAACAGGTTGCCCAGAGAGATTGTGGACTCCCCATTCCTGAAAGTGTTCAGGACCAGACTGCATGGGGCTCTGAATAACCTGTTCTAGTGGCAGATTCCCTGCCCATGACAGTGAGGTTAGAACTAGAGGTTTTTTAAGGCTTCTTCCAACCCAAACCACTCAATGATTCTATGGTTCTATATCTCCTATTTTATTTAAAAGCTTCTTAATGATGGACTATTGACAGCACTCTTAGGAAGCTTTTTCTCTTATTGAGTTACCATCGCTGTTAGAAATGTGTTCATTATTTTCAGTTTTAAATTTGTCCAGCTTCAACATTTAGGCTTCAAATCTCATTAAACATTTGAATTCTGTATTGAAAAACCCTTTGTTTTCCAATAACTGCTCCCCATGTTCATCACCACGAGTATGTATGTGATCAATCCATAGTGTAACCTTCCATGCATAAGCAGATGAAATGTGCAAGACATAAAATGTGCTCAGTATCTACTGATCACCCATTGTTAAAAGAGGTTTTCAAAAAAACACTGAACACAAATACATCCATAACTTCACTGAATCCTGTGCTCCTTTGTTTGGTAGTTTGCCAAGAATGTGTTAACATACCTGTTTCCATATGAGCAATAACTCCTGTGATGGGAGTGTTTGAAATGTCCTGACAGGAAAACTTGAACTGCAGCCAAAGGAAGCTTTCACTTCCAAAAGGCTGGGATTTGTGAGCTCCTGTGGTGGATTTAGTTACACACGGTGAGCCGTTCAGGCTTGTCACCCATCAGATAATGAAAGCGAATGAGGAGTCCAATCAGCACTGGGACCAACCTCCAACACTTGGAAAAGTATCTAAACTCCATCCAAATTTCTGATGGGATTGGAGGCAGGGGGTAGGTCCAGAACAAGGATGTCAATTGGAGGCCCTTTTCTAAATTAGACTTTTTGAAGCTACCAGGAAATGCAAATAGGCACAAAGGAAAGTACGTGATTCGTCTTACGGTCAACATTTGCATAACACGGTTACGCACATCTGTGTGTATGGGTGTAGAGCAAGCACAGCTAATAGTCTGTAATTATGCCTTGGAAAATACACACTCCAAGGAATTTCCAAAGAGTCTGACCTGGCAGAAAACACAGTCCCAGGAGATCTCAGCAGTTTGCTGAGAAAATCCCAGCATACAGTGGAGCTGCATGGGTAAGAACTGGGTTGGTCAGATAAATCTGATGGGACTCTGTTTTTTCCCTGATTGAACATGCATACAATAATCCCTTGGCACACTTTAAATTTGGGTTCCTCAGATAGGCCCATATGCAAATTTGACTTTCAAAAATGTGTCTGCCAGTAAAAATCAGCTGCTAAAGTATTCCTGGAAAGTAAAGTGTCACAATCCTTAAACAAAAGGGAATTCATTGAAAAAAAACCACAAACCTTGAACTTGGCAATGGCCACCTTTACAAAAAATGCTGAGATGCTCTCACAAAAAAAATCTAAATTTTATTTGCTCTCTAGAAGTTTTCTCAGCTTTACAATGTGAAAACAAAAGCTGATTCTCTGCTTATATGTATCTGCTTTTTACAGGGTTACATGGTGATAGACAAGGGGTAATGGTTCCAAAGCAAAAAAGACGGAATTTAAATTAGTTATTACAAAGAAATTCTTTACCCAGAGGTGTCAGGGCACTGGAACAGGCTGCCCAGAGCAGTAGTGGATAACTCACCCCTGGAAGAGTTTGTGGCCAGTTTGGATGGCATTTTCAATGACCTGGCCCATAGAAGTTGCTGCCTATGGCAGGGAAGTTGGAACTAGATGGTCTTTAAGATCTTTCCCAAAACAAATCTATCTATGGTTCTATACTATTTCTTGAAAGCATGATAATACCCATTTAATAAAGTTATAGTAAAATATTCTGCCACTGATGTGGCTGCTCTGTAAATGCCTGTCACTATTTACTTCTGTTTCACCTCTGCACAAGTCTTTGGGTTGTAAAAGAATTTAAAAATACACAGAATCTTTCACTTCCTGCTTATAGTGAGCTAGGTTCTTTATTAGAATAAGAAAATTATAGCACCCTTAAATCTGGAGGGTTTTTTTATTTTTACTCTATTTTAGAGTTTTGATGTAGAATTATTCCCAGTCTCTTTTTGTGCCCTAAATTACCCCTACACCAGTGTCTTTCTCTCATGCTTTCTAGACAGTCAGGTTTTACTTCCATCAGGACTTATGATTTCTCAAGCCTTCTTCATTTTGACAGGATTTGCTTTAAATTTGTGGACCTTTTCCTGGATATTTCATCCCAGATACGAGTGAATTTGATGTGATGCAACAGACATCCTGACAATTCTTCTATATCTGAAAATAAGCAACTATTTTTATATTTTTCACCTTGGGAATTATAGGCATTAAGATATCTCTAAGGTAGGTAACCCCAGTGACCAGGCAGAGGAACCAAGGAGCTCGTTTTACACTTGGGTATGTAGCAATGTTGCAGGAAAAAGAGAGAGGACACAAACACCCCACAATCCATGATGTGTGTGATGTGCGTGATGTAGGAGGGAGAGCTGAGCTCTCTGAAGGATGGAGTGTTAGGAGGGGAGCTGGAGACCAGGAATCTGATTCACAGATCAGAAGCAGCTCCTGCTTTACTGCAACTGGCTCCAAGGAAGTCACAACTTCTGTGTGCCAAAATGACTGATGAGAAAAGACCCCATCTCCCTCTCCCCCGTACAAATGGGTTGAAGCAATTTGCAGTGTGCCATCAGCTAATGAGGAGAGAAAACTGTCTTGAACCACTAAATGACAATATTATGGCTGACTTTATAAAATCTGAGTTTTGAGGAGAAAAAAGCTGAATGTAATAATCATTGCTGTATCTGCCCTTGTCTTGGAAATGTCACATTTCAGTTCAGCAGTAATTGTCTCTCTGTTTTGTTTTTTTTTTCCTTTTCCAGAAGAGAAAAAAAAAATATTTTTCCAGTGCTCTAGATGTTACAGACAGATTTTTCCAGATTGTCCTCACAAGAACTACCAGCACCCACTTCTTTTGTTGTTTAATTCTGTCATCTGTATCGTTATTTTCTGCTTTTTGCTGTGCCCCAGATTTACAATGTTGCCAAACTTGTGTATGTCTGCAAAATATTCCCATCTGATGAAGACTGAGTTACTTACATTATTTTTCTGTTAAAACACATTCAATTTGCACAGAACCGTGGCTGTGGAAATAAGCATCCATTTGTTTAATGAGTCAGCATTTGGCCTTTATATATTTAGTTTCTCTGTGTTTGAAGATAATGAAAGAAAAGCGTATCATGACAGATGATCTTGACTTCCTTAGGGATAGAGGGCTCTGAAAGATTAATTTGATACAGACTACAACATTCATTACAGGATGAACTGCACCTTTTTAGACTTTGGCTTGGCAAAGTTGAAGGAATTAATTTATTTTTAATCCTTATTTATGTCTCAGACATCTAGCACTGAATGCCACTTCCTCCCCATGACAGCTGCTCAGGAATAATTAAACATACCAGAAAATACCCAGAGATACATGCACAAATTCACTGAAAACAAATGGAGCAACAGTTGTTTTTACTCTTAATAAAGTCTCTTGCTTCATTATGTGATATGGTGTCATGATGCTTCCTCATCATCTTTCTCTCTTTGTGGAGTTAATTGTTTTCAGTATGGATCTTGTGTATCAACAATACCTTTAGCTGATTATCTAGTAAACAAATGGAATTTGTTGTTATGGCAGAGCCTACATTTTTTCATATTAGACACCTTTTCTGCAAGCTCAGCATGAGGAAGGGTTCCCAGAATGGAGTGCAGAGCACCAGGTGAAAATACACAAAGGTCATCTCTGGTACACTGGACACATAGACAGAACTAGAAGAAGCCATTTGTGAAGAAGCTATCTGCAAATAAGGTATCTCATTGCCTGGAAAGGTTTGTTAGCACATTTCAAGTCGGTGTGAAACTGTGATTCACCTTCATTAGCTTGTGCCCAGAGGGGAACTCAGCACTGCTGAACCACAGCGGAGTTATCCTTGTAGGGATATGTGTCTGCATTGCACAAAGGTGTGACTTGCTAGACTAGAAAACACAGGCTATGACAGGCCAAACACTCAGGTTATATCTCATTCTAATCAAAAGTATGATGGAAGTGCATGCAGACATACCCAACTGAGCATTCAACACTTCCATTTGCCTTCAGAAATAAGATCCAGCCCAAACTCTGTGGAATTTGGATAGACCTTCCCTCCAAAGTCTGAAGAGCAAGACATTTCCTGCAAAATTTACAGTGGGAAGTGCAATGTCTCTTTCCTGGAAAGTCTCCAGCCAAAATGTGCAGACTCTAAAGATCACAGATAGGCTCATGGATGCAAATATGGAGCTCTCAAAACTGTGATACTGCTCCTAATTAGTTCAGACTCACTTCTAATTCAGATGAAAGCTTCACCATAGGATGTTTATCCAAATTACATTCCAGTGACAGTTATTCAGTGTCATAAGAGTTTTACATTTACTTTTTACATTAAAAAAGGAGCAAATATCTCTTCTGCATATACTTTTATATTAGAAAGAACCTTCAAGATAACACTGCTAACTATGGCAGCACCAGTTCAAAGCCCAGCTGACAGCCTACATAAAACACAGAAAAGCTGTAGCCTTTTGAAAATAAATGGCAATGTAAATAGACAAGGCAAACACAGTTGTGGGAGTAGAACATAGCAAAGGTGTGACTTGCAGGGCCATAGTGGACAGGAACAGAAAGGGTGGGACTCTAGGAACAAAGTCCATTGAAGTCAAAGTGTTAGGACCTAGCATTCCATGACGTTAAGATTATAGCCCAGATGTATCTAGAAAAAATGGAGTGTCCAATATTTACTCCGTTCTTTCAAAGCTGAGAAGCATAATGGCTTTCTAAGTTCTTCTTCATTTGTTCTGTTTAGGCAAAGCAGAAGGTATGTCAGCAGATGACAGTAAAAGAGACAGCAAGCCCCTTGGTCTACACCAGTGGGTGCTAATCAAAGTATTTCTGTTGATTTCTGATTTGCTACCTAAAACTGTATGTCTGAAGATTCTCAGTCAGCAGCTCCATAACACCATCAAATCAGGTGTTATGAACATTCAGATTTCAGTATTACCAGATGAAAATAACTCCTTCAGCTCCAAGAGCATTTAAAGGCCTTTACCTTACTACTTATACTTGAAGTTTTAGCATAGATTTGAGGTCTATTGTCAAGCTCTTTTTCATAGAATACCCCAAAACAAAAACCTGAACCATATTTAGAAATGTGAGATTCTTACCTCCTACAGAATTTCAGCATCCAGGTCTCGAAGAGAAAATTGAAATGTCACAAAGAGGACAAATGGTAGCTGCCCTGGTGAGGCAGGGGAGCAAGCAAAGCAATAACAGCAGTGGAAGGAAGGTTTTACATTGAGTAGAAATAGAGCAGGAAGATCACAGGTTTGGTTTTGGCACCAGGAGCTGTTTAGGAGTTCTCTGATGTCCTAAAGCTGAATCAGCTGCCCATGTGAGTAACCAAGTCCTTCTTCCCAAACAGCTTCCTTAATCCTCTTCCTTTGTTGAAACATTTGATTTGGTACAAGTTTTTCAAGAAAACTGAAGAAAACTTCCCATGCAATTTAGAGATTTTTGCTTTTCCTGGTTTTTTTTTGCTGAGAAACAAAGTAAATGCTAACTTTTTGAATGCACTTTGATGACAATTCTAAGATTCTATGATTTTGTCCAGCTCCACCCAAATCTGATAATAGGGTAGAGTTCTTAATGGAAATTACTTTTAACAAGAGGCCTGTACAAAGCATATTTTGAGGTTGCATGTAGCCTGGAAAGCCACTTTTTCAGTCCACCAACTTCAGAGTAACATGACATTTATTTTAGCTTGTTTTCTAAAGTGTTGGCTGCTCAGTCACCCATGCAAATCTTGATGATTTGTAACATCTGTTTTTTTTCCCAGAAAAAAGAAAATGTAATAGAGAAAATGGTATCATGGCTCAATCAAAGGCCATTTCATTGGTCTGCTACTTGTGGAACTTTGAACTACAATCTTCCACATGTCACAATCAGCAGAATACTAAAATATAACTATGAGACACACTTTTCTCCTAACTGCTTGAGTTCACTTGCAGAATGAAAGGGCAATGTTAACATCTTCATGAGCCTTCTGAGACCCAAGATACACAGACAATAAAAAAGATCATTACATGGTAACAGAAATGAAACATTTGTCTACTCAGAGATCACTGTATTCTACAGAGCAGCAATTTCACTTGGGATTAGGTGCCCCAAGCTATGTGGTTGCTGTGTAAAAAGCAGCTCCACACCTTATGAAAGCATGTAACCTTACATGACAAATGGGAAATTGTTACACAATAATTATATGCTCTTGCATGACCTGATTGGTGATAGCTATCATCCCAAAGTATATCTTTTAAGATTGCTATCAGATGGCTCACACTGTAACAGTCCCTCCGATAGTGCCCTCCCTCTAAAACCTGCAGTGTGAGGATTTTCACTGGTCCCCCTCCACAGACTCTCTTTGAAGGATCTCAAAGGCCCTGCAGAAGACCCTCATGCCTGCAAGCTGACATTGAACTGAGTGCAAAGGACACAACTGAGGTTTCAAAGATCTATCTCCATACCTTCTCTTTCCTCTCTAACATTGAAAAAAACACTTCTGTTTGAGCTTCCTCAGCTTGGTCTGTCCTCCAGGATAGAGAATTATCTTTTATTATATGACACTTCTAGTACCCAGAATGACACTGTCCTAAACTCAATTATACACACAATTCTGATTGTGCTATGGAAAAGGAATAGTAACAAACTCACTGATATTTGGAGCTGCACCTATTTGTGTCAGAGGGGCTCATCATCACTATCCGATTACAGTGGGTTGCTCTTAATCAGAGGCAGTGAAGTTGTTGAAGGAGTAGTGCTGACATGGGGAAAGAAAGAGATTAAATATCATTAGCCATTCTGTTATGATATCAGAACAAGTTCTCTGCCTAAGCCAGGTTAACTCCCACTTTCCCATTGATGCACTGGTGGATATTTTCTGAAGGATTCAGCCATATGGCTTTCATTTGCTACAACTCTTCTTCCTTGTGTGAGCACTTTTCTTACCAGTGTGATATATCTAGTCAAGACATGCAGAAGCAACTGGCACATTTTTCACATGCACAATCTATTTCAAAATACTTCAAAGAATTTTGAATTCTTATTAGTTTCATCAGGGGGGTTTTGATGATTTTTTTTCCTTTTTCATTTAATGAGCTGGGCTTAGTCTGATCTTCCAAAGGTCAAGGAAGGAGTGACATTTGGGGCATTTGCCCTTATTACATCCTCACATTTTATTAGAGCAATCCTCTAAGAAACATGGACTTCAGCTCAAAGGATCCAGCTAGGGTCAGGACCTTGTTGTGCTAGACACCACATACACAGAGTAATTACAGTTTTCTTATCCTTCAGAAATTGCAAAGCAGTACCAAAAAAAAAAAACAGTCGTGAAAGGGAAGAGGTTCAACACAGTAAGTAGTATTGGAGTATTTTGTAGTTATACAGCCCCTTGGAGGACTAATCCAAACCAATTCAATGCTTTGAATGAAAGAGAGCTCACTCAGTTCTCCCCACGTGCCACAATGGAGCTTTTCTCAAACCTAAACCAACTCTGTGCCACTTGTCAGTGGCAGAGCAGGGAGCAGCTGGGAGCCACTGTTGGTGCTGTGTTTGCAGGAAGGCTTGAGGGCAAACCACTGCCTTCTTCAGATTGTTGTTTTGATAAAGAACATCACTTACCCATTACATTACATCTGTGTTCTTGTTCTTGGTAGTTAAGAACACATAATCCAATTATTTTCTACATAAGCATCTGAGTATGTACATGAACTATGTAGTTACTGGAATAGGTGTTACATTTGACAGAGTCACATGTCACCTGTAAGTTCCCATTTGCTCAGTTCTCACATTATTCCTTTCCTTGCAATCTGTATTAGATCTTATGTTAAAAGAGCATGATGGTTGGGAGCAATAAAATTCACCAAGGAGAACAAGCTGGCAATAAATAAGAAGCCAAGACTGGAGGTGAAGACAATGATTAATTTTGGCAAAGTAATGAAATGGCATTGAATTAAGGAGTCTGTAAATGCATTCTGAGAGTTTTCCAGCTTCCATACTTTGTGATTTCTAATTTTTCAGAATATTTTCTAAATGCTGAGATGTATCCTACCAATGTTTGTGTCCTCTCATCTTTTGTTGCCTGAGGTCCAGCAGGGATTTTTTTACTGTTATTCATCAGATATTGGCATCTAATGAATACCGTAAACACAAATGGACAAATCTTCACTGAAATCAAGTTAACTTTATAGTAAAGCCAGAGAAGTTCTGGTGATCTACATCAGCTGATAATCAGAGAGTTTGAGTCCCCATGTATTTCATGTTATCAAGATGCTGTGGCAGCCCTCTCTGGGTATGTGCCTGGTCTAGATACCTTCATGTTACAATGGGGTGCAATGCTGTTTTCCTCACACACAGCAAGTGGCTTTATAGAACATGAATTTTCCCTATTCAACCATCAAGAATTGGATTGCATGAGAGGTCAAAACATATTAATCTTTAAAACCCCTCATATTTCTCTTTTGTAGGATAAGAGTCCACTCTTACATAAGAATGGGGTGTGTAAGGATACCAAAATTAAATCTAGAGCAACATAATTAATCTTTCACTGCACCCCGTTCTTTACCAGGCAGCACCATCTTATTTTTAACATTTTTAGGCAAGAGAGAAATCTATTAATAGATTCTACAAGAAGTGGTGGAATGTGCACTCCCTCCACATTCTCTACCTCTGTGCTCTGCCTCAGCCATGATGCCTTTAAAGCCCTCTGTCCCAGTAGGCAGAGATTGACTTATTACCCCTACAAATTGTGCACATACATTAGCATGTGTGAAAACATGCCCTTGCCACTATTAATTCATATCTGCCCTCCACGTTCCACTCCTGCGTCACCCACTCACTTTTCAGATTAAAAGTGCTTTGGGGGAAGGGAAAATATTATGTCTCAGGGGCAGATTGATGGGGGAAGGAGCCAATGGATGCTGCAGCCTCACCCCAGAGTGCCTGGGGGAAGGACCATGTCTGTTCTAGCCTTGCGGCTCAGAACTACTCCCACCTTCCCTATCTAACCCTTCTGTTTTGTGTGGCTGTATGGCCTCTTCTAATGATGGAGATCTGGCATCAGAATGTTCACAGTTATAATTACTCCTTTACTCCTTTTTTTCAAATGTTTTCTCTTTCTCTGGGGGGGAAGAGTATTTAGTAGCCAGAAATAATTACAGTGTTGGTTCTGAAAATATTTATAGTTCTAGCTGAGGCCTGTGCTGTCACAGTGGATTTTTTATGACACTTCCTTGGCTAAGCTAAAGGCTGTGAGGCAATTAGGGCCCTTGACCAAGCAGATAACATCCTGGATTTGTGTTTTTGTTTGTTCCATATTGTTGAGAGTCATCACTTACAATAGTAAGGAGACACAAAGGCTAAAGCAGTGATGATAATGCTTTTAGGTAAAACAGTAGTGATTTCAAAGTTGTCATTGTTGGAAGAAAAATGCATAATCTCTAAAAATATTTGATATATTTTCAACAGCTGGAATTCTTTAAAATGCAGCATGAGCATTTGGGTCTGTATCTTCCATGAGTGTAGCTGTGCTATCAGACATGGGACCCTTCTCACAATGATTAGGAGGATCATGACCTGCCATCCAGCCAGGGAAAATGCTCATGGAGAGTACTGAAACAGACTGACCAGATCAGACCAGAGACATTCTGTCAGCTATGACCAACACCAAAGATGCTTTAGAAATTCTTCTGTGCTCTGGTCCCCCCAACAAGCATTTTGGTACACCAAGGAAATAAATGAAACTGTCTTTGTTAGACAGAGCCAAGACGGCACAGAACTGCTGTGAAATACATGCCACATAACTTAAATTCCAACAAAATTTATTCTCTCCTCATTCTGTAAAAGCTTTCAGACACTGTTTCCCAACAGTTACACTAAAACCTTCACAGCTTTTAAAAGCATTCCTACCTACTGCCTAACACTATTAATTTGTGCTGGAGTTTCCATAGATTTGGATTTTTCTTGTTGAGTGAGATTTGGAGCTTTTGATTTAGTTTGGTGCCACAAAAATGACTATTTGAGTTAAATAAACCCCCCCAAGATGCAAATTCAGAATCAAGTCAACACGGCATAATAATGTTCTCAAATGTCAGTTGAACTACAGTGGCTGCCCACATATTCAATCACAGCCTTGGGCAAAGGTGCAGCAACTTGTTAAAACAGAAGTTTAACTGTATAATCTGAGCCCACAAAAAACCTTCAGAGGAGAACAATAGTGTGAGACAAGAGTACCAACACAAACCTCTGAGCGATTAGTCAGTGGAGGCAACATGATTTTAACAGAGACATCGCATTCCCTCCAATAATGACTTTTTCATTATTTTTCTCAGAAGAGGATTATTTTAGGGTAGATTGAAAAATGGGACATGGAACCATAAATACGTTATTTTTACCATCAACTTTATTATTATCTTATAGTTGTCTACACCTACAGATACTGCTGTGTATGCTGTACATAAACAAGCAAAAAAAGCCACAGTCCTTCCTCTGAACCACACACAGCTTAATATAAAGAACAGCAACCAACCCCCAAAGACATCTCTTCTGGCAAGCAGTGGGGAAAGATGTTACAGAAAAAAGGAAGAGGAAAACAGAAATCATGAACAGAGCTGTCAAATTCCAGTGCCAGGCTCCCTTCTGTATTTGAGACCTCCTGATCAAGGCAGACCATCTGCAAACAGGCACAGCAGAGATGGCTCTTTGGAAGGTTTGGAGGGGGATATTTAGCTCTAGGCTGATGGTGACATGAGGACAGGAAGTCTGTATTACCATGTCTTGTTTACTCAAAACATCTGCTGACACTGGAGGATATTGTTTCTTGTGGGATGCAGAGCAGAGAGAAAGAAGAAGGGTTGCCTGGGACTGCTACCATTAAAGTTTGGAAAGTAATTTAGAAATAAAGTGTTTGACTTAGTCATGCCTACTTTGTCAATTTTTATCATGCCTCCTCTCATCTGATTTTCAATGAATCAGAGTGACAATTTAGAGCAGCTCTTGAGCACCAAAGCTGGAAGAAGTGGTCACTGAGCAAATGAAGCATCTTCAAATCAAATATGTGACCAAAAGTGAGGTTTTACTGATGTTCATGTTGAAACAGAATAATTGGCATGCCTTCAATGACTTGTGTGATAGAAACTCAGGAGCAATCCAGGCCCAGACACAGCCCTGCAAGAGTCTTCCTTAGTGCTGTTCTCCATAGATGCTGTGTAGTGTCCAAGGCAGTTCAGTGCCCACATGCCCTCTTGCTTCAACAGTTCCTCAGTTACTCATATCTACTTTTTCCTACTGTCTGAAATAGATGGATAAATTCACCTAAGATATCTGTTTTATTTTTAATGCACCCATTGCTGGAGGATTTATTCCAGGTTATGTGGCTGGTCTCTCTATAATAATCTGATCTAAAATCTGGAGGCAAAAGTTTTACCAGTTTGAATATAGCCAAGACTGAACACAGTTTGGTTTCACTCAGCTCACTCTTTTTTTCTGGGATGTATTCATGGTGACATTTCCCTTCTGATTGCCATCTTCAAGGAAAGCCGTATTGTTTAATCAACAGCTAAAAAAAAAAATTAGAGTATAATAATTGCATGTCACCCCAGGAAAAAATGTTGTGGAAAAAATGTCGTGGCCTTTGTGACCCAAACGTCCAATACTGACCATGAGCACTCAGTCCCTGCATCCTTGGAGACAGAGAAAGTTAACTTGTCTCAATTTGATTACTGATTTTGACTCCTGATTTGTGCAAGCTGATGAGACTTCAGAGGGATCTAGATGTCACTCCATGCCCTAGTAAAACAAATCCTTCTCTGGCTTTTTTGTAGGTCCCCTTTAGATTCTTCAAAGTCTATAAGACCTCCTCAGAGCCTTCTGTTCTCCAGGCTGAACAGCCCCAGCTGTTTCAATCTGTGTTCACAGGGGAGGTGTTTCAGCCCCCTGATCATCTCTGTGGCCCTGTTTCTCATCAACTAAAGTCTAAAGTCCTTCTCATCAGGGCTACTCTCAGTCCATACTCCACCCAGCCTGTATTTGTGCTTGGGATTGCCCTGAGCAAGGCACAAAACCTTGCACTTGGCCTTACTGAACTCCATGAGCTTCACAGGTCCCACCTCTCAAGGCTGGTCAGGTCCCTCTGGATGGCATCCTTTCATCCAGTGAGTTTACTGCCTCACACAGCTTGGTATCATTAGAAATCTTGTTCAGGGTGCACTTGATTCCACTGTCCCTGTCACCAACAGAGATTTTAAACAGCACCAGTCCCAGTACTGACCCCAGAAGAACACTACTCATCACTTTTCTCCATTTGGGCATCAAGTCATTGACCACAACACTCCAACTGCAGCCATCCATATCATTCCTTATCCACCAAGTCTTTCTGTCAAATCCACATCTCTCCAGTTTAGAGACAAGGATATTGTGCAGGACAGTGCCAAATGCTTTGCACAAGTTCAAACAGATGATGTCTGATCCCTCATCTATGACTGCTGTAAACCTGTGATAGAAGGACACCAAATTTGTGAGGCACACTTTGGCTGTCACCAATCTCCTCTTTATTTTCCATATGCCTTACCATAGCTCCCAGGAGGATCTGCTCATGATCTTTTATAAGCATCTAGGTGAGACTGACTGACCTGTAATTCCCTGGGTCTTACTTATGTCCTTTCCTAAAACTGGGAATTATAGCTTATAACCCTATGTAGCTTCCATAGCTACAAGCAGTCATTCATAAAAGTTTCCAGTGTTGGCCTTGTACCCATGCAGGTTGTCAGACTTCTTTATTGTTCTGAAATCTGTTAATCAAGGTTTTCTTCTTCTTATCAAACACATAAGGCATTTCCACTCCCTGCTTTTGAGACCTACAGCAAAACCAAAAGAATTCATCTCAGGAGAGCAGATGGGATGGTATATGAAGTGTTCTCCAAAGAGGGTTAAGTTGTAGAAACAGAGGCTGAAGTTAGCATTATTCACACAAATAACTCTGTGAGGATGTCCAGTATTTTGCTACTGAAGAACAGCTGTATTGAGCTCTTTAATGTCCAAGTGACAACTGGGACATGTTTGCACAAAATTGCAATATAACCAAATAAACTCTCTGCCTCCTCGCTACTTCTCTAAGAAGACAAGCCTAAGCTGGTTCAAATTCCTCCTGGAATTCAGAACAAAAACAAAGCAGTTCTAAGGTTGAGATTTCTAGTATTTAATATCTAGTGTGACTCTTTTATTGGAAAATCATTAGACAAATCATGACAGGACATCAGGGATCGCGCTTAGCCTAGCAGGGATTTCTTCTTACATATCAGTCCCTTTTTCAGGACTTGAAATACTTCCATCAATCCAACCATGATATTGAAACAGTCTTAAAACTTATTACACACCAATCTTAGATTTTTTTGTTTTGAATGGCTGTCAGTTTATCCAACAAGTGGCTTGTACCTTAAGCCACTTATCATGGTATCCAACAAAACCAAGGTGTTCTCACCCCCAGATTCTGAGATCCTCTTGTTTAGTCTTTTAGCACTGAATCTAAGCTTCATCTGCTTTCTTGTTCAATTCAAAATCATGAGTGGGAGCTTTCAATGTGCTTGTTTTCCATGGAGTTCAAAAATTTTTCAGAGTTCATATCAAAGCCTTTGGCAAAGAGCAGATTGCACAATCAGATTAAATTATATAAAGATCCCTTTTGGCTTTAAAATCTGCATTTGCCAGGAATCATCAACTGTAAGTTAAATATGACAGAACTGTTCCAGTGAAGTCTTAAAGGGAGCCACT
Organism: Zonotrichia albicollis; assembly: GCF_047830755.1. Lineage (NCBI taxonomy): Eukaryota > Metazoa > Chordata > Aves > Passeriformes > Passerellidae > Zonotrichia > Zonotrichia albicollis. The sequence goes on from NC_133819.1 coordinate 144,450,849, forward strand.
GGGTCATCAAGACAGACAAATCAGGGGGTTATAGAAATTAACACCAAAAGGTGACCAACTGCATGCCTGTGAGACAACACCTCAGGTGATGTGCTGGCCCACTGCTATGTTCGTCTAAGAGGGAATTTTACCCAAAAACTAGTCCTCCAGTGTGAATATTGTGTTAAGTAAGCAAGTAGTAAAGTGGTGCTTATGGTTACAGAAATACACAAACACACAAGGAAGCAGCTCCAGGCTAAAGAATGAAAGGAAACACATAAAAATTTCTGCCCTGTTGCTTTGAGTTGAACTAAATTTAAAACAACTGGTGACACCCTTCAACACCAGGAAGAATCAGGAGATGGACTAATGGAGGAAATTAATGTCCATAAGGCAAAGGCCAGTGGTTTCCTTTTGCTTAAGCACAGCTGAGAAAATATCATGATAATGTTAGCTTTCATACAAGCAATCAGCTCCAATAGTGGCCAACTCTTTCATCAGAAACCAGCTGCCCATGGAAGCTGTCTGTCTGCACATTTTCTATGCATGCTTTGACCACAGCCCTTCAGCACTTCCCAGTGCAAATTAAGAATGCTTGAATCAATAATAATACTGATATTATCACAAACAGTGACAAAACTATGTTTTCCAACTAAATAAATTAAACCTGAATTGAAAGAGCTACACTATTTCATTTGTAGGAATTAGAACAAACCACAGCTCTGTGTTGTGCTTTTGCTAAGTGTCATGAGAGGTATGTTTACCCAACTGAGACAAAGACAAGTTTTCTTTAGTCTCACACACAAAGGATAAAGATGCCAAAATAAGTCCTGCCAGAAGCAGCCACAACTGTCACTGGAGTAAAGGAGACATACAGGAGTTGCTACAAAGGCTCTGTTTTGCCTAAAGATTTTAGGCACAGGAGGATAATCTTGGCAGAAAGTATCTCTCTTGGAAATAACAGTGGAAACAAAGGTAGCCATGAGAATAAAAATGCCTTTGACTGGGATAATTTGCAAATGCTGGTAAAGACAAATCTATTTTCAGGAAAGGGAGGTGACAAAATAAAGGGATGGAAAACCTTTCATGTGAAAAGAGATTGAAATGAGCACGTGCATGAGAAAGGAAAAGAACAAAGAGCACTCAACTAAATTAAAAGGTAGGATATTCAAATCCACCCAGAGAACTTCCTCTTTTCCTGGGCAATCAAACCATGGGGTCCAAGTCTGCAAGTCTGCCTTGAGACCTAAAATGCAAAAGCCTCACTTGCTTGCACATTTATATGGCTAACAATAACTGGAATTTCATAAGACTGAAGAACAGCAAATTTTAGAAAGACAATTTAATGTCCTCTAGACATTCTAGGTTTTAGAATGAAGCTAATCTCTTCTTTAAGAACAGAGAAGTTCTTTGTGTCTTCATCTTTGTAGCACAGGGCTGAGAGTGCAGTCTATTTCACATCAACATATTGCAAGGGTTTTCCACAACTTCCTTGAGAATAAGGCATCTTGGTCTGATCTACCACTGTGCAAATGTTCTTTAGTTCACTAATTCCTCTGAAGCCATCACAGAAGTAATTTTTTTCCCAGACATCTTCCAACCCAAATTCATTCTGGCACCAAGCAGCTTTTCTAATAAAATTTAAGAACATTTCTTAATGAGGAATCATTGTGATTCAAGAGAAATAGGAGCATTTTGAAAATATCACCCAATAAATGTTATTAAAAAAATCACATTTGCTTAGTTCATTATCTTCTGCAGGTCAGTAAAGTTGAAGGAAGTTGGGGAAGAGTTTGGCACTTCCCAAATAATGTTTTTTTCCCCAACTTCTTGATAGCTGGTGAAAAAGAAAACGTTGCATGTGATCCAGATCACATCCAGTCAGTCCGTGTGTACAGTCCATCTCAGTCCATGTGTAACAGAACCTTTGAAAAACCACATGAGCTCACAAACATGGAGCAAATGCACCAATTGGGAACAACACAGATCTCTGTCCTGTGCCTATACCAGGAGCAAAAATATAAAATAAAATCTGCTGACCAGAAAATTGGGTAATTCATCATCCTCTCTCCTACCTGCATTTATCCACTGATGAACTTTCCTGTGCCATACAAGCCTTTCTAGATTGCCTTGGAGAAGACATCTTGGTGTGGTGGTGAATTGGATGTTAAAGTTTAGTTTATTGGGATCCTGTAATGTCAGAGGGAGTGGTTGGTTTGTTGGTTGGTTGGTTGGTTTTATAGCTGACATCATTGCATGGTTCTGAGAAAAGCAGTCCATAAAGCAGGAATTTGGACTGTACAAAGTTAGGGCACATCTTTAGAACCAGCATCCTCTGTGCCCAGTGATATTCACCATGCATTGTTAAGTCCATTAAACTGTAGGGAAGCAAACAGAAGAGTGTATCTACAAATATAGCATGTAGTTCTATAACCTTCTTGTTCATTGCTTGAATTTTCTTAGTGCAGAAAACAGAATAGTAACTCCATGCCTAAAATGTAAAGTAGAACCCAAAAGCCTTGAGCCTATGCATCAAAACTCTCTTGACAATTCTTCATTTCCTTTGATGTCCAGTGATCATTTGCAAGAACATTTTTAACCAGTTCATTTCATATCAGACATACAACAAAACTAACAGGCCTGTTAGTGCTGCTCAATTTCATCAGCTTTTTGGATCTTTATTGCCTAAACTGAATTTATGTGAGTAGAATTCCATTGTAGATTTTTCTGCTTGGTTTTTCACCCTGATTTGGTATCGAGTTTTGCCATCCAGTAGAATACCATCTAACAATATCCACAAAAATAAAGTCCATGAATTTCACTATTCAAAATTAACAAAAAGTTATTATTTCCTTTAATGGCATGTTACTATATATGTGTATTTGTACAAACACAGGCTTACATGCAGATTTTAAAAAATTAACCACTTCCTTTTTGGTGATAAATAAAAATTCAGCTAAACTGCTTAGTCACTACCTATTGGATGTGCAGGGGCTGGTTCCTACTGCTGCTGCTCCTCTGCTGAAACCAGGGACATTATCAGTTCTCAGGTTATAAATGCTTTTCCACATGCCAGCTCACTTTGCTACCCCAACAGAATGCACGGCAGCTGATTATGTGGCCACCAACAGTGAAAGGATTTTATTTGTTTTGTCTTATTAGCCAGAAACTCTGTGACTCCTTCCCCTGCAGCTGAGCCCATCCCTGACCCCGCTGGGGCTGCAGTGCCAGGAGGGGAGCCAAGGCCTGGGCAGAGGGGAACTGGACAGACACGTGAAGAGCTGGGCTGACACAGAATGATAGGACTGATAGGACCCTTCCCTGACTTCTTGTTGCCCATTTTGGTCATGTGTCCTTTGAGGAAGGCAGGAATGAGATCAGAGAATGTTTGAGGGACCTGATGAATAATAGTAACAACAGAGTAATTTTGGGAAAGTTACAAGGTCAGATTCCCCCCCGCCCAGATTTACTTTCTTTCTTAAAAACAGATTTGTAAGACTAGTCCTAGGTTTAGTCTCTCTATATTATTTAAGAAAACACACCTCTGGTAATTGGTCCTAGGTCATCCTTATAATTTTCTGAATATGAAATGCCTTAGTTCAACCCAGTAATAAAATTCAATTCAACATGTGTCACCAGAATATAAGTTTGAAAATAAACAACAGGGTTGAAGATTTAATGTACCCTCAACAGCAGTGAATACTAGTGCTTTAGAGATTTAACTATTAGTTTGGACATCTTAAAAACAGACGCGGTATCCTTGGAGTGAGGAGAGAAAAAACACCTATTGCCTTTTTGGAATCACACCTGAAAATCTATGATGTTTTGTCTTTCTAGTGTCAAAGACATTTTTTAAGTGGTTGATCTCATGGCAGGAATCTCAGCTTTGGAAAAGGCTGGAGTTCTTCAGGGTGTGGAAGTCCCATCTGCTCATGTCCCCATTTGGTGAGAGCTGATACCCCAGAGCAGAGCCAGCAGAGGCTGTGGGGTGAATGCCACCCTCAGCCAGCAGATTCCCTGAATCCCCTGGCAGCAGCTCCCACTGCATCAACCAAGTGTTCACCAGAGCAAAGAGTGCTTATGAGCAGGGCATGGATGCAGAAAGCTGCAGCAGCCTCCAACCACATCAAATCAGGGCCTGCTGGGATGTTTTACTGTGCCCCACATCAGTCACCTGTTTCTGAAAAGGACATCCTAATGGCTCCTAGAAAATGGATTAAGGTGCTTCTTGATAGCATCACTTCCCCCATTTCAGCTCTGGCCTGGAGGCATTAGTTACAGTTAATTATGTTTGCCATGGTTTTGCTCTATTATAGAAAGCAGTTGTGCAACCAAACTTCTGCTTTGTTGCTTGGAAGAAGCATTTGGCTGCTGTCACTAGGTTACAGCCAGGTTGTACATGGAGAGGGCAGTAAAAGTGTGATATTAATGTGGTGGAAAGGTGTGATGCACAAAGGAATCTATTTCTTTTGCAGCCTTCTACTCGTGCTAACATCATCTGATTTAAAATATGGCACTAGTGCTTTATACCCTTCTACTTGTGTATTTGCATTAATTTCACTAAACACTTACCATTAAGGCCACAGTTGGGTTTGGTAATGTCAGTTAAAGCATTGGTGTGTCATTGTTTCTAAATCTATCTGCCTTTTATCAAATCTATCTGTCTTTTATCAATTAGGTTTCAGATGTCCTGGGCCAATTTGAGGCCAGTTCCTGGAGCCCTGCCTGTCCTCCTCACAGATCAGGAGCTGGGCATGTACTGCCAGATGGACCCAATATCACACAGTACCAAAACCAAATGTAGTATTAAGAACAATGCACAAAAGGAGGTGCTTCATCAGGAGATGCACACACCATGATTCCCAGATGACACTCTTATTGGCAGATATTTCTGCAAGGCTTAAGCTGAAAGAGCAGAGCAAGTTCTGTAGGTACAAGAGAGGAAGAGAAAAAAATCAAAGTAAACCAACATTAGAGATGGTGTTTGCCAGCCCTGTGAAGACCCTTTGAGAAGCCTGGATGCCTCAAACCAAAGGGATCTGTGTCTGCTTCATGGCACTTACAGCCCTGTTTATCCTGAGGCACAAGCTGACCTGCAGTTACCTCTGGTGGCAGCTAAAAGATAAAATAACCCATGGATCAGGCACATGGGCTGGGAAAAAGTCTGTGATGAGCAGCTGGATGGCTGCCCTACTCTCATCAGGAACTGCCATTTTTCCAGGGGCATCTGATGATGCTGCTTGTTAACAGCTCTGTCCCCCAGTAATTAGTGTCAAGCTCAGCAGTCATGAATGGTCATTCCTTACCCATCACCCTTGAAATGCACATTTTTTATTTAAAAACTGATTTAAGCTGTTTAGGAAGCACTTTGGCATATTTATTTTATATAGCTTCTTTGGGGATAGGTTTAAGAAGTTTAAGTCATATGCTAATTTGAATCTATTTTCTGCAAGAATTTGTGTTATATGTTGTTTTCTTCATCAATTAGACCTGAGGTGAGGAAAAAGTACAGATTGTTACTAAATTTCTCAATACTGAGTTCAGCTGTGGCTGAACTGAGTGATCAAAAAAGGTAGCATTCAGGTCCTCTGGTATTTAAAGGGTATTTTAACTGTCAATGAAGGAAGAAAGGGAAAAAGAAATACTATCGTAATTTTTAAAAACCTGTCTTTTCCTTAGTCCACATGATTCATCACCTAGGTATATTGTGCTTAATAATGAGACTATTTTCTTTATAAAGAAGAAGCAGTATTGCTATATTTTCTTCAAAACACAATGACTTTTTTATTAATATTACATAGGCTTCAGCTGCCCATTTGAAACATCACTGCAGAGAGCAGATATCTGCTATAATTCACCATAACACCAGGTAATTGCTATTCAGAATATGTGATTTATAGCTAAGAGGCCTGGCAGCCTGTTGGACTAGGAAGAAGCCAAACTAAACTCAGCAGAGTTTGTGCAAATTGTTAACTTATGGGACTGTATGAGTCCCTGGGATCATTTCCCCCTCTACTTTGCCCTTTTTAGTTACTGCTTTTTTGTTGTTGTTGTGGTGACTTTTTCTTTTTGTGAGCTCCTTAAATTTGGGATCAAGATTTCCTGGCAGTTAGCACAGCACCCATCAACACCCAGGCTCCCCTTGAGTCCCTGCAGCGCTACCACACCATGGAGCTGTAATAACCCCCTGCCATGCCAGAAGGGCATGCTATCAAAAGCTTTCAAAATGCTTTAAAAAGGAACAAACAATGTTACTGAGGGGAGGAATGGGCCACAGAAACCTGCCAAGACTGCCCAGTGATAGAGCTGGGCTCAGAACATTCTGCTGCTCCAGTGTGCGACAGCCACTGGGCTCTGTTTGCCTCCTGCAAGAAGATAAAAGCAGCAATTCATCCTGGAGACAGAGTGCAAGAATCACTCCCCAGCAAGTCCACAAGCACAAAAGTGATTTGTTTCAGCTGCCTCCCATGATTGCTTTTGCTAGAGCAAGGGCATGTTCTCCACTTTTAGAAGTACCTCTGACTCATCACAGGCATCAAAACACACTGAATAACATTTCTTTAAAAATTCTACATTTACATATATCACTGAACTGTGCTCACTTATTTATGCACTGACCAATCCCTTTTCCCTGCAGTAGTCACAAAGCCAGAGGGACCAGATAGGAGAGAAGGGCAGATCAGAGCTAAATCCATCAGGGCAATGCTCCAGCAGATGCTTTGAATGCAGTGAAAATGAAAACTTCGCCAAACAGGGATAATTTACCAGAACATTCTTTTAGTAGACTACAAAATAATCTATTCCAAAGACTATCATTTTTAAAAATTTGTATAATGTGGGAAGCTTTTCTTTGTTCTCTTCTGATGCTTTCAATCAGATTAATAATGCCTCTTCTTGGGGGCAAACGCAAGCTACACTGAAAGTATTTTAATGGACCTAAAAGGAAACTTGCAAAACTCCACTGAGAAAATTTCAGAATACTGAGTTTTACTCCTATTTGGGATTAAACAATTCCTGTAGCTATCTCCTGAAAAAAATCCCCTTTCTCAGCTGTAGTGCCAGGCAGAGTGTACATCACTGCAGTTGTGCAGGAGTCACTTCATTGAGGACATGAATTCACATTTTGGCTTTCTGCATCTCTTTCAGCCATCAGCAGAATTACAGCCATATACCCACACAATGCCAGGCAATTGTTCAGAAGGGGAAAAAAATACTGGTGCTTAACAGAAGAAATAAAAGTGATGGACTATCAGAAGCCAGCTATACTTGCTTTGGATTAATATCTTTGCTTTCTCTCTAATTGCCATTAGCAATGGCACTTGGTCCCAACCCCAGTTTTTTATCTCTTTGTAAGGTGGCACTTTCAGCAAGATGCCAGATTTTCCTCTTCTATAATGCTGGAAAACTGAGCTGCAGGCAGTCCTCAGGCTCTCCAATTGAGCAGAAACAAAGCTTGCATCTTTGACTGGATTATGACAGCCAGACAGTGACTTCTTTTTCTTGTAAGTTATTTTTTGATCCTGGCAAATTAGCTACATGCAATAGGGAATAACATTATCAGGCAATCATTTGATTTTGACTACTATAAGGTGTGGAAGTCACACAGTGAGTTAAAAGCTGAACAGTGAAAATGATCATTAGAATTATTTTAAACAGATTAAGCTATTGCCAGTCACTCATACTCTCTGAATTGAACAAAGCTTTAGTGACTGTTTGAAGGAGCAAAGGACTTCAAAATCCCCCATCTTTTCCTTGAGTAACTTAAATGAAATCTGAGCTGGAAGATAAGGATGTTGCAAAAAGACACCTCTTCGTATAAGCAGGAAAGACTTGAATGGGTTAAGCCATATCTGGCTGAGTCCCAACAGACATAAAAATCACCTGTGCCTGCTCTGAAATAAATCAGTGTCCTTTTCTGCTGCTGCCGTTGTCTGGAAATAATGCAAATGCAATGGGCCTGCAGTGACATTGTGCCGCACTCGAAGGAGACACATAATAAATTGTCCCCTAATACTGTTAAAGAGACATTTTCGTCTTACTCAGTAGCTTTTGAGGTTGAACTGTGCTACTTACTCGTTGAGGATTGTGATATGGTGTCATGTCATTCTGCTTTATTATTTGCTTAGCCTCTTATTGCTTATATGCACATTTGCTTCTTGAGTTTAAAAATGCATTTTGCTGCTTATGCTCAATGATAATGTTTGCTGGCTTGGAGGGGGAAAAAGCAGGGAGTTTTCTTTCCACTTTGTTTCTGTTGTTTTAATAATTTCTTTCCAACAGCAGCTGGAACAGATCGTAGATCCATATGATTTGGTTCTACTGCATTCATCACTTGGAAAAATGCACAGCTGTGTTAAAGGAAGACAGAAAGAATTTGTCTGCCCAGCGGGAAGCTATTGCTGCTCCATAATTGTTTGCTAAAAGGAAGCTGGAATAAAAATGGAGGTAAATGGATATCAGTGTCAATCCAATCCATCAAAATGAGTTTAACTGACTGGGGAGTTGCAGTTAAGTAGCTGGATGTGAAAGCTGGCAAACCTAGGATGAAAGGAAATAATTAGCTACTTTAAATATTTTGCATCTTTAAAATTATATCTGATTGCATCATCTTCTACACACAAAAAAAAAAATTATATAACTATCAGCAAAACATTTCTTAATATCCAGGGAATAAAGTCAAAGCAGAAAAACCAAATTAGGACAGAGGTAAGCAAAAGCTTAAACTACAGCACATAGTTGTATTCAGGTTTTTTTTGGTTGGTTTTGTCATAAAATTCCCCAAATGCCCAGTTCTATCCTAAAATTTTCCCCTATTTTGTGCCAAGTTGAGTAGATGAATATTTGTGTATTCTTACAGAGAAACAGCTCAGGCAGTGATCTTGCTAGAAATTTACGTATTAAAAAGGGAGGGAGGGAGGGAGGGAGGAAGGAAGGAAGGAAGGAAGGAAGGAAGTGGCGGAAGGCTCAAATAATTTTCCTGCGAGCTGGTGGCCCAATTCTTTTCATGCTTTTGCCAAAAGAGGATAGCATGGGGCTGAGAACAAGTGCCTGTGTAGAGCAGATATGTTAATATTGCAACCCATTGCCCATTCAGCTTTCAGGATCCAAGCTATTGTAAATTAATAAAAAAACTGTCTGTCTTGGCACCTTTCTGCCTCATTTTCATGTGTGATCACAACAGAGAAAACAGAGACAATGAAAACCACTGAACCAGAGTAGTGAAGGAGGGATTTGGCTTCGGGTGTCAGTGCTGTAAAATTTGTAAGCAATATGGTTAAAGCCATTAAGTCATCTTCTGCACATCGAGGTTTTGCAGGGTAGAGAGAAATAGCTGAGGACTAAAGCTTCAGTGTTCTTTGGAAGCAGCTGTGTTTTGGGCTGACATTCTTAGATCACAATGTTAGAGGAAACGTATGTTTACTATTTAGCCTGACCATTGTAGTCCACAGACCACAGGACTTGCTTGGTTGATTCCTGCTTCAAGCTCCTCATTTAAGATTGAATGGTAGTTTTTCAGTCTGTGGTCCATGAACCTTGCAGAATTATGTCCCTAGAAAGTACATAACTTGCCCTTAGAAAAGGTTTTAAATACACTATACAATTGTGTATCATGTCCCATCCCTGTAAATGTGCAAGGTGTGGTTAGATGGGACCTTGAGAATGTGGTTTAGTGGAAGGTGTCCCTGTCCATGGCAGCAGGGTTGAAACTAGATGATCTTTAAGGTCCTTTCCAGCCCAAAGTGTTTTATGATTCTATTATTCCCCTTGGGAAGTCCACAGGGGTTCACATATCAAAGACAACCTGAGACCACATACTACAGCACAAATCTATTTAATGTCTCCCAATATTGACCTGAAATTTTGCACTCCTACACCAAGGAGTCACTTAATGCTATGTTGGTTTCAATTGCCATATCTGTAGTCCAATTACACCTTGCTTCAAATGCCAGATATTCAATCTGCTGTATCTTTTTCTGTCAGACTGAAGAACTCTCTGTAATCATGTTGCTGCTCCCCAAGGAGGTACTCATAGACCAGCAAAACGACCCTTAAAGCCCTCAATAAGTTAATCAGACTATGCTCCTTAAAATTTTCTCAATAAGTCATGTTCCATGGTTCCACAAAGTTTCTCTGTTCTCTTCTCTGAATGCTTATTAATTTATCTGTCACTCCTGAAATAGAGCAGTGGATAGAGCATTGCTGTGGGTGATGAGAGGACCATTCACGTACAGAAGCAAATTATGCTTTTCACACCAAAACACTGATATTCATATTTACATTTCTAAATTAGCTCTTCTGGTAAAGTGGCTGTAGTGCATGTCCATGGATGATCTTATATGACCCATAAGTCTTTCCAAGACCTACACTTTCCCAGGACAGTCCTCATGCTGCAAAAACTACCTGCATTCATTGTTCTTCATTGTAGGACACTGTAAGTGTCTGTCCAGACCTACTGGAAATTATGCTCTTTGCTTCCACTCTTTTTACAAAGCTGTTCTCATTAGGAACTCATCCTGACTTTATGGTATAGTCAGAGAAGCTGTACCCAATTTAAAGTTTCACGTGTGCTCTCCAGATACCTCCAACACCATTCACTTCATGCAAACACTTTACACACCACCAGTCTTTCTGGAAACAATTTATGTGTTGTATTTAAAAAAAAACAGACCATAGGTACTGATCTGCTGTGCATAAACCTGATGTAATTTTACAATTAGAAATCTCCTAAAATTTGTAAAATGTGCATTCACCTTCTGAATTATAACCAACCTGGATAAATGAAAGTTTGGTAAAAAAGAAAAGGAACAATGATATTCATGGGTACCTAGGAATTATTTTTTTTCTCATACCTATCATGAATATTGACATTAACAGAATGACCAGACTGTAGAAATTCTTTGACATCTCACATGGCTTTACCTTTATGCTCCTGAGACATGACATACAAAGGGAAACCCTTATTCAGCTCCCTGTGTTTTTTCCTGTATAAAGGAAGCAATAATAGCAAGGTGGTTTATGTTTCCCAAGGTCCACAAAGATACAGCCAATGGCCCAGGGCATAATCTTTTGATAACATTTCATTTTCATTTTGAGACTACTGGGACATGACACATGCCACACACTTCACAGGCTTGCAAAACCACCTTTTGTATGTACTGCAATTCTACAATGCATAATCCTCTCCTGCTTGTTCTCAGAATAAACTGGTCATTTCTGTACCTTTCCCAAGCCACAGCCTTCTACAGGACTTTTTGTCTTCACACAAGACTAGAGGATTAGTGCTGTCTCATATAGAAAAGAATTAATCCCACAAGAGCCTTTTCCTGGTCAGCTTGAAATTTAGTCTCAAGATATTTTAACCAAAAGCCATTGAAAATATTTTTGTGCAGTGCTCTGCTGATTGGGATTTTTTTTTTATTCTCTGGAAATTTCATAAGTGTGGGGATTTTGTTGTTGGTTTGGGTTTTTTTATCTTTCTCTTCTGTGCAAAATTACCAGGGAGATTACAGTTCCCTTGGTAAATTCAGTTTCCAAGTCCGACAAATACTTCTGAATTCTTTGCCATCAGGATGTTTTCAGAAGATGATAAATTAAAAAGAGTCGATTAAACTAGGAGATGAATCTTTGGTAATTTCAGCAGCTCTCAGCAAAATCCCTGGAAACAGGGATTCCTTTAATTCTAAAATTAATTCTTATTAGCAGTAGCACAGAGAGTTTTATATCCAAAATTACCATGAAAACATAGGAACCTCAACTTGAAGTACGTAAATTGAATACATATTGTTCTCCCTCTAGAAGACTATCCCATCAAGAGCCTTCCCAGGGAGCAGAGCATTTGATCCTCCATCCCAGTATATTCAGACAGATCCTGCTGCTAACAGGGCATCCTGTGATGAACCTGTGGCTTCCTCTGGGCAGCAGTGTCTCCATCCCCCTGATGGTTTTCCACAACTGAGACCTCCTTGTGTTTGGAGCCTGACGTCTGAATTCAATTGCAATTCTCAAAGATAATCCATCTATGATTTCCAGAGAGCAAACTCAGTACTAACCACTTCAACAAATAAGGAATGAAGTGTTGAGTGATCCAACACATGACATGTGTGACAACCATGTATTTCTGTAGCCTTAGGCCTGTAAGTGACAGGAAATCTCTTGCCTGTGGGCCACGTAAAGCCCACAATATCAGAGTTTGCAGACACCTTCCTTCTGCAGCATTATGGGGTAACACTATGGCACAGACAAAAGTCAGCAAAGCACATTTCCAAAGGCTGGTTTAGCTTTTTCCTGAAATAATCATAAAATCATAGAATGATTTGAGTTGAGAAGGACCTTGAAGACCACATAGTTCCAGTCTCCAAATCTCTGCTAATGCCCTACTTTGTGACAGCCCTCTAACATTTAGGGCTAATTATTAATCCTTTCTGTATGGAATCATCACATGAAATGCAATCACCAAATAATTACACCAAGGAATAATTTGGCCAACTGGATAAATAATAGATCTTCTTGTACTTTATTAATTTTAAACACATAAGCTTACAATATAATTGCCAGCTGCATTTCTGGCTTTACAGCTTTCTGAGGAAGAACAGCAAGGAACTAGTATTTCAGGCTGTAAACCCATGGAGACAGAGCCTGAGGAGACACTATCAAGAAGCAAAAATACCACAGTCTCACACACAGAGGCACAACAGAGCTGAGGAAGGAACTTTGATGTTTGGTTCAAGCTGGTCCATGGCCAAGAACCTTTTGCTTTTCTACAGGGGCGGTGAGTGTCTCCTCAATTAAAGAAAGAAACATCCTCACAACCCACCTTCATATCACAGACTTTATAAAGGCAAAACTCCATGCTCATTGCCCTTGCTTTAATCCACACTCTTTGAAAACCCAACACTTGCACTACTGAAGTTGGTTCATGGTGCCATTTCCTTCCCAGCCTGCATTTCACCAGATTAAGGTCCACACCACTTTCTAACACTGAGCCCACACTGAGCCAAAGTCAGATCTGATACACAGCAACATCCACGTGTATGTGCAGAAAGCCTGAGAGGGTTGCCCAGAAGGGGTGAAATACCTTACTTTATCTCAAACTATGTTGAATCCTGGATTCTCTTCTCTGGAAGTCCAGTCAACACCATTTTACAAACGACTTGTACCTTGACTAATTATTTCCTAATTTTACTTCTAAATAATCACTCTCTGGAGGAAATATGACATTTCTTCTGCTTTCTCCCTAAAGAAAACTTCTCCATGTATGTAGTGGAAAGTTCCTCAGGAAAACCATCTTGCTTTTTCACAATTTCTGCAGCATCTGGAAGAGAATAGCAGAGCTAAAAGAATACCAGCACATGCCAGAAACATCAGTTACCTCTTCCTGATGCTTTTCTAAGTTTGTTGCTGACTCCTAACCTGAAGCTTTGAATCAGAAAATCAGTAAGGTCACTGAAATACATGTATAATCTTCATACTCATTGTTAGCAGTCAGTAGCAACAGCTGAATTCTCCAAAACATTGCTTTGCCCTCAGAATCATTAAAAATTGAAATTATCTGCCCAAATTTTAAAATTTTTTTTTCCCAACACACTAAAACAAGTTTTGACTCATAGAAAATGGGGAAAATGCTTGGCTGTGCAGGACAAGGGCAATATATAATCATCTGAAGAGCTGCATCAAACCAAATGGAAGTAATGGCCAAAAATACCAAACAAAATTAAACTCCTGAAATTAAACTCTGAATGAACTAAACTTTGTAGCAAATACTAAGGATATTTTTCTGAGTTGTTCCTACTTTCTATTTTTTTGGAGACAGTAAGTCTTTTTCACAGGTCAAATTCAGGCTAAGACTTCTCTTTACCTGAGTTTTATAGACTATCTGAAATTATTAGTTTAAGCATTGCCTAAGATCTTGGAGTAAGTTTGTAAAACCCAGTCATCAAGCTGTCTTTAAGGTGAGCTCAAAGTTGAAGCACAAAGTCCCAGATCTGTATTCACAGACGTGGAATTGTTTCACTCTTGAACAAAAGGAGGAGAGATCTTTCAGTTTGGGGTTTATTTCTGAAATCAGTGGGAGCATCATGGACATCTTTAAAAAGCTCTAGGAGACCTCAGAAAGACATTCAAGGGAAGGCTGTACAACCTTCCACAGGCAGATATAAGCTCACTGCCAAGGTACAAGCTGACTCTTGGACAAAATAACTCAGTGCAGAGTCAGGGTGTGCAGACTCTCAGACGACTCAGCTCAGTTTCAGAAACATGATGAGGAGACCTACAGGGCTTCCACTTTGCTAACAGTACAGTCAGAGCAAGCTTACACTTGTCTGGAAATACTACAGCGACTGCTCCAAGAGAGGATGCACTCACACCTAAAAACCTCTGCAGTTGCACCTGCAAACCTGTAAAACTTTATTCTTTCTTTCTAACACATATCTGTAGTGGCAGAAACATAATTTGGATTTGTCATGGTAAAGGCACTGATGAACTCTCAAGTGATGCTAGAAGAGCCCATGAATCAGATTATCAGTCCTGTAAAATGCATGTATTTATGCACCACAAGTGTTCCCAGCAATTCTAATAGAAATTTCATTGTATTTGTGAAACATCCCTCTTCAGAGCTGAGGACAAAAGAGTCTGTCACAGTATCATGTGTAGCCATTTTCCTCCCCTCCTTTTCTTTTTTTTTCTCTCTGCAATAATTTCACCAGAAAGTGATAAAATATTTTTATTATTAACAAAAACCCCTAACTAAGACAACAGGAGAAGAACAAAATTGAAAGACCAAGTACACTTAAGGCTGAACTTCACCAAAAAGTAAAAAATATCTGGTTCAAGAAAAAAAAAGTATTAGGTGTTTAGGAGTAGATGGGCCTGAGCAAGATTAAAAGCAGAGAAAACTTAGTAGACAACTTATATGTTTTTGTGAAAAATAGTTTGAACACAAACTCATTTTAACATGTTCTTGGTCTGAACTGGGCTCAAATTCTTTCATCAACAATTCAGTCTGATCCCAACACCTGCATGTAAGCCCTTGGTTAAGGTCAAATACCTATATTACACTGCCCTTCAAGCAATATTGAATCAGTAAAGTATCTTTTCAGCTACAGTTATATTAGATATAGCTATTGACTTCCTTCTTTTTTATTGCACTATAAAACATGCTGTAGTGAAAATAAAGGTTTACTTTGCAACAGAGAATTCACAGACATCTATTACTGCTGACTTTTCAAATCCTTGGATGTGTGTCTTGCTGTCTGTGTTGATTGAGATATTCTGAAAACCAATTAACTGTCCTTCAACCAACGTCTGACTGGTGTAATTAGTGCCATGTGTTTCATGTATTTGGGTAGAGTAGATGCTGAAACATTTGTCTGTGTCCCTTTGTGTATAACCAAACTATTAATAAAAGGTTAGGTTTCTTTCTTTCCTGTTTTCAGAAAACAGACAGAAAGCTGCCATCCTCACAGAGGCTCCAGGAGTTGGCTGCCTCCTTTTGATTTTAAAGATAATAGTGTCTCATCTTGATTCATCCTGCTCTAACAACTGCAGATCCAAGTGTTCTTTTGCCAAATACTGAGGTAGCTTTGAGACTGATGTAGCATCAGGAACGAGCAATTATATTCACTTTTATAAGCCTCAGGTGGAAGGTTTGACAAAGGAAATGCTCTAAGACCCTCAAGCAAATAATCAGTAGCAAAAACAGGCTCATATTTTTAAATTCCTAAAGTGTTCTACAAAAGAAATCATCTAAGACATTTTAAAGTGTTATTTTTCAGACACCTGAAAGATGTCTAAAGTGCAGAAAGATCCTTTTTACACTCAGTCATCTCATCTCTAGTTTCCCCATTCCAATACTGTAATGCAAACTCCCATGAGAATATCTCTGGTCAAATAAAAAAAAAAAAAAACCTTCCCAATTAGTAAAACTAGCACTATTACCAAGAGGATATACAAGAAAGAAAGATGTTCCATATTATTCAGCTTCTGAAAGCATTCAAACACAGGCAGTTTAGACAAACCTATCTTTTAACCACAGGCATTTTGCTTGCCTGGGTGCTGCAGATCCAGGCAGCATCTCAGATTGCTGTGAAAACAGACCTTTATGGTATTAGTGTTCCTAGACCACAAGTGGTGGTCTACCACCATCTGCCTATCAGGAAGGAGCCTACAGGCTTTTGTGTCACAAAAGCACATATTGATGATTCCTATCAGGGAATGAAAAATGAGATTTGCTGCACTGCTGAGTCATTTCTGCTGAGGTTTGTCCTCAAAGTACAAGGAGCCTCCCAGTACTCCTACTGTCCCCTGTGGTCACTGAAGTGCCAGGAACATTTGTGCAGAGACCCAGGCCCCATTGTGGAAGCCCTCCTAATTACAGTGAAGCAAGCAGCATGGGAAGTGGGAAACCTGTAACAGGCACACAAGCAGAACAAATAACACAATAACAGCAAATGTCTGCTAATGGCTGCACAGCCAGATCCTGAGCTTATTTAATTTTTATCCTGTTCTTTGAGAATTAGAGGATGTCCAGAGAAATAGTTGACAAGGAAGTGAGGAGAATAGGATGAAGGAAGGCTTGGAACCTTCATCTAGCATTTCATGCTAGAACCACAAACCCAGAGTGTAGCTTACCCTTTATGATATGGCCAAGCACATCAGGAATCACAGCAAACACCATTGCAGTTTGCAGCAGTCCCAAAAACTCCAGTGACACAGCTGGAGAGGGAGGGAGAAGATAAGAGTGGGGCTTTTGAATTGAGAGCTAAAGGATCCAAATCTCAACTTTTCATCTCAACGACTTGTGAATGAATCAGGCAGGTTCACTGATTTCCCTTTCTGTCCTTCGGACTGTCTGAAATCAGACAGGCACTATTTTTCCATGTGTGTATGTGTGGGTGTGTGTGTATGTGTGGGTGTGTTGTGTGTGTTGGTAAACACAGCAGCTCTTCCACTACTGCAAAAATTATATAATTTTACATTGTAATAAGTACGAATTTACATAGTGAATTATCAAAGTTAAACCAGGCAGAGTAAGTCATCCTTCAAACACTATCACTCATCTATTGAAGTGGTTGGGAGCAGACAAGATTCCTTGCCCTGGTGAGAGCCAGGTATGAGAGGTACTCTGCCTGCTGCCAAGAAATCCTTCCATCCTTGCAGTGAGCTGTAGATGCAAAACATTGCCTGCTGGATTGTGCTCCAGAGAGGAAATGTTTGTCTGAGAGGGGAATCAACACGGTGAAACTAGACTGCTACTTGTGTTTTGACAAGGTTTTGAGAACCTCATTGTATAGGCAAATTATAGTCTGCTGAAACAAAAACAGTGAGGAGAGAGGAAGAGAAATGCCAAAGATGACATATATTATGATTCTTCTGCAGGTGAGTTTGCCATTTTAGCCTGTCACAATTTGCATCTACATTTGCATTTTAATTGTTCTGTGAAAGCCTTTGCATTGGAACAAATCCAGAAGGAGCACACATGAAACATGCATCCACACAGAGATACAGGTCTTGGATGGATGCCTAATCTTCTCCAATGGGAAGAGCTTGCTGTAGGCAAAGTCTCAAAAATGAAACCATTTCTCCATTCACCTCAGGTGAGTCAAGAGAAGCCTTGTGGTGGGAACTGCAGAAGAGCACTCGTCTGTTCAGGAAACCAAACAACTTATATCTATCAAAGATATCTTAATAGGGATTTAGGGGGCCTTATTCTGGTATCCACCTTTAAAAGTACATAATTACATATTTCCAGTTGAGCCATAGGAATGCCGAAAGGCCCCAGTGTAGATCAGCAACCTCTCCTGACAAGCACTATGTTAACAGGAGAGTCAGGTCTTGCCACAAACAGTTTACAAGACAGGCAAAGGAAATAATCACCATCTTGTTTTTCTGGCATGAAACTGAGGCCCAAGGCCAAACAGAAGAGCTGACAATTGAAACAAGATTGCTTATTAAAAAGAAATGCCAGGCCAACTACTTAAATCAAGGCATTTTCCTTCACTGAACATGAACTCACTGATTATCACCTCAAATTCATGCTCAATTTCCATTCCTCAGCCAAGAAATCTGCTTTCAATGCAGTTTATGCAGGAGAGTTATCAGAGTTCAGGCTAGAAGTGAAAACCCTCTCTCCTTTCTCTCAGCTTCCTCCTAAAGACCTGGTTCCTCTGCCTCTTTACCAAGAGCCATTCTCCCCACAGGGATGGCACCAAACACATGAACCACTGTGATTAAGAGAAGCTTTTGCAAAAGTGCTTCAGTATATGCAGCCTGGTTGCAGCGTTCAGTCCACAGCTGTGGCACTTGCCATGGGGAGCAGCATCCTGGAGATTGGTTTTGCCTCACAAGCCAGACCACAGTGGCAGTAAGTCAAGCTGGATGCACTCTGCTCAATAGAAATTACATCTGGTCTGAGTATGGGAGGATTGAGACTCAGAGAAGATAATGATTTTTGCCTCAGTGAAACACTGTAGACTTGCAGTTTCCTTAGTGGCTATCAATATAATTGCTGTCAAACACAAAGGGATGTTTTACAAAGTCAAAAACAGGTAAGAAACTCTGATTTACAGCTTCCTAATTCTCACATTGCACAACAGTTTAAGGTAGGAGTGGTGTTTCAACAAAGGAAAAAAGAGGGTAATCTAGTTTATATATGCGTCCCTATTCACTAAGATGGTTTTTGCCATAGCAAGGAGTAATTCCTGGGGCTTTGCAAGCTTGACTCAGTAACAGAGATTTGTAAAACTTTCTCAATTAGGAGAAATACTCTTAAAAAACCCAAATAAACTCATTAAAGAAAAAAAAAAAACAAACAAGAAAGTCAAAGTATGGTGGGTTTGCTTTTTAACTCAGGTTCCTTACTGAATTGGGTGAGAAGTAACCAAACAAATGGTTAAACTTGCAAACTTGGAGACAGCCTTCACAAAGAGCGGGGGTGGGAAGGCCCAGCAGGAAGATAGCTTCATTTGGCTCAGCACTTTTCAGAGCAGTTCATCTGATCATGCCCTCAGCAAAAGAAGTGGGAGGATCTTTTTTAAATGCCTTTGGGACCTATTTCTGAGCTTGTACTCTTAACATACTTAAAAAACACTTGAGTCTTTAAAATACCACCCAGACAGAATGAAAAAGTCAAAATCAAGTAGCTATGGACAGAGAACAATATTGCTCCCAATCAAAAGTCTCTTACCTTCCTCTAGAAAAAGAAGGAAAGAACAGGGCAGGGGGGGAGAAATGTGGGAATAAGTCAGTTTGTGTAACTCAGGGCTGCATAATCAGACAGAAAGAACTGCAGATATTCAGACACTCAGCATTATCTTACTCTTCTCCTTTGTGTATCCCTAAATAAGATGTCGCTTTCTAACCTTCTTAATTAGCACCTCCTAATCAATTACTTGCAGAAAAACTGTCTGTGGGTCTACTGCATCTCCCTAACCTCCACAGCAGGAGGTAAAGGGTTAAACAATATAGGACACCGTTTCCTTTTTTATATGATAACTGAGAGCTGCAATATAATTGCCTGATTGCTCTATTTCATTAAGACTCCTTTTCCCTTCTACTTCAAAAGGTTAATGCCACTCATATTTCCTTTTTTTATTGTCTGGCTTCACATAATGTCATGGGACAAGACAAAATAAGCAGTTGCCTCAACAAACTGTAATTCATCCCAGCAGAACAACGACCGGCCGTAACTCAGTCTATTTTTAAATCCAACAAGTAATGAAAATCACTAAAAATAATACATTTCCTAGAGCCAAGACAATAGGCTGAAAATGTGTAATAATTAGCGCTCTGGCCCAAGTGCTCCAGGCTTTAAACTGTTTTATGGCTGCAAGATCTGTTCTTAGCAATCAGTCCAGTCTATTGGTACCTACTTAACATATTTGTTATTAACAAGCTTTTCTTGTACCATCCATGTTTAACCACAAGCTGAAAGCACCACATGACTGCTAAAAAAAATCTGTGCCTTCTTACTTGTTCCCCCTAGTTCAGGACACTCAGAGGTAGCATAAATTAATTCACTGTCTAAAAAGGGAAAGTCTGGCAAAAAAAAGACAAAGAAACTTTTTTGACACAGTTTGATACATAGCCATATTTATATGTACCAAAGAAAGTAGGCTGTGGGTCAAAAAATATATAAAAAGCTCCCACCCAGGCCAGCTGCCTCTCCTCAGAGATATGAAGTGGAACACAGACACTGATCTCCACTCCTCTTTTACAGTAGCATTCAGTGATCTGCAGGAAGACCCTCTGTGCTCCATAAGTTCAACCATGTCTGTAAGGGGACAATAAATACACAAAAATCATCTTGAATAATCCCTGACAACCTGCCAAAAAATGTCTGCTCCTTCAGCAGTGCTTTTCCTCATCTGCATATGCTTTTTCCTTTAATTATTGGCTCACGCAGTGCTCCAATACCTGCTAAATTTTTTTGTACCCACAGTTTTGCATCTTCAGGAATGGTACTTTGAGGATTAATGCATCATTTGGAATCAAACATGCTCTTAAGTAAAACAGACATTTTTCTTAGGTCATTTAAGTGACTCTCTACTGCTACTGCAATTGATTTGGTCTTAAAATCAAAGAATCACAGAATTGTTTAGGTTGGTAAGCATCTTTTAAGATCAGTGAATCCAACCTTTAACCCAGCTCTCCCAATTACTAAACCATGTCCCCAAGTACACATTTTTTAAATCCGTCCAGGGGCAGTGACTCAGCCACTTCCCTGGGCAGCCTGTTCCAATGCTTGATAATGATTTGGTGCAGAAATTTTTCCTAATATCCAATCAAAACCTTCCCTGGTGCAACTTGAGACATTTCCTCTTGTCCTGTCACTTATTACTTGGGAGAAAAGACTGACCCCCATCTGGCTACAACCTCCTTGCAGGGAATAGTAAAGAGCAATAAGGGCTCCTCTGAGCTTCCTTTTCTCCAGGCTAAACAACAGCCATTCCGCATAAGGCTTGTGTCTCTGAGTCTTCACTAGCTCTGCTGCTTTTCTGCAGACATACTCCAGCATTTCTAAATACTTCTTGTAGTGAGGGACCCAAAACCGGACATGGCACTCAAGGTGTGGCCTCATCAGTGTTGAGCATTGGGGGACAGTCGCTGCCCTGGTGCTGCTGGCCACACTATTTCTGATACAAGCCAGGCCTCTGTGGCCACCTGGGCACACTCTGGCTTATGTTCAGCTGGTTGCTCATCAGTGCTCAAAGGTTCTTTCTGCTGGGCTAAAAATACTGATGCTGATATTGAGGCCTGCGGAACACCCCTGGTGTCTGGCCATCAGCTGGACACCTTTCACCACTCTGGGCTTGTCCATCAAGCCACTGAACAGTGCCCCTGCCCAAGCCTTGAGCAGCCAGGTTCTCCAGGACAATGCCATGGGAAAGAGTCAAAGACTTTACTAAAGTCCAGGTGGACAACATCCTTTCCCTCACCCAATAAGAAGGTCACCTTGTCATAGAAGGAGAATTTTGATCAAGCAGGACATTTTGATCAAGCAGGACCTGCCTTCAAGAGCCCCTGCTGGCTGGGCTGACCCCCTGCTTGTCCTGCATGAGCTGTGTGATGGCACGCAAGCTTCCACAACCCTTGCTGGCACCAAGGCCAGGCTGACAGGCCTGTGGTTTTCCAGATCTTCCTTCCTGCCTTCTTGTAAATGGATGCCACATTGGCAAACTCCAGCCTTCTGGGACCTCCCTGCTTAACCAGGACTGCTGGTAGATGGAGAGCAGCTTGTTGAGCTCCTCCAACAACCCCCTGAACTGTTTCCTCTAGACTGTATTATATTTTCAGAAGACAACTGCTAAACTGAAGGCCACCACAAGAGTAAGAGCCAGAGATAGTGAAACTTCTCCCAGCTTCTTAAGGAATATTTTGTCTGACTCTTCATCCTGGTTGGGTGATGTATAACAGATTCCTACCATGTTTCTCCCTGTTTCTCTGATTTTTATTCATAAACATTCCACCTTTTCGATGTCACTGTTAAGCTCAGACAGTAAAACTTCCCCAAACAAACAGGGCCCCCATGATTTTCTCTAGTGAGCCTGGTTTTATCCCTTCTCCCCCTCAAATCTAGTTAAATGCAATTTTGACCAGCCTTGCTATCTCCTGTGCAAAAATTCTTAAAGGCAGGTGTACTCCATCTGTTGACAGCAGGCCTGTTGTTGTCTAAACAACTCACAATCAAAAAACTGCAAATTTTGCCAGTAAAATCAGGCCTGGAGCCAAGTATTGAGCTTCAGGGTCCTCCTCTTCCCTCCCCCACCATTCCCTGGAACTGGAAGGATAGGAAGAGAGCCCTATTTATGCAGCTGATCCTTAGTCCAACCATCCCAAGGCAATGAATTTTCTCTTGACTGACCTCATATTTCTTGCTGCCACTTCCTCACCTACTTAGAAAGAACAGTAATGGTCAATAATCTGAGGGGCAGGACTATTTCTGCTTCTCTTCAGATCTTTATCCCAGGTCCCAGGGAGGCAGCAGACTTCCCTAAGAAGTGGGTCCAGTTTGGATATTGGGCACTTTGTTTCCTTCAGAAGGGAGCCTCCTACAACAATGACCTGTCGGTTTTCTTTATGGAATCAGTTTTGATCTGAGGTGTGGGCCAAATTAACCTTGGCAATAAATCCATGCTAGATGAACCATCATCTCTTTTGTTTGGTTCCATAGACCAATTCATGCTAACCTTTGCTTTGTTGAGCAAACAGAATTAATTCTATTCAAACTTCATAGGCTGAGTTAGTTAATGAGAGAAAGCATTGGAAAATACTTAAAAGCCAGTTCATTAACCTGCTTTGTCACTCTAACCCAGCTATTCTGTATAGCCCAGGATAGCTGAGAGTCTCCATTCCAAGCACCTCTGTGCTCAAAACTGTACAGAAGCAGAGGGAAAGACCCCTGCCCCAGAAAGAAAACCTCAAGCAGGAATTTCAACTGAATTGAGAAAACCCACACTCTTTCATACTTAAGGGTTACTCTTGCCTGTCAGAATCTGTCTGAAGGCTGGTGACAGGAGCACCTTTATGCATGCAAAACACCTGCTGAGGTGGAGCCTTGTCTGTGTGAGAGCATTAACATCAAGTCCATTTAGAGAATAATTTAGATATGGAAAAATAAGAGCAGGGCAGAAATCAACGCCTTTCTCTTTCAGTGTGTCATGCCAACAACATTAATTTCAACCCACTGGTTTATGCCTCCCATCACAGAGAGTTCCATCATTTTATATATGGCATGGACCCCCCCATTGCTGCCACACCATGGTGGCGCTTCACACTGGTCAGCTTTAGTCCTCAGTCCCCTCGCTCCTGCCCAGTGGGGAAGCAAAATACAAATACTGCTCCCTCAAAACACAGCTCCTGGCATGCTCAGACAGACCAAAACAAGGCTCAAGAGCTCAAAGTCTCTTAAATTCTGGGCTCCCAAGTAGCACAAGGAGTACCTTAATCTTTATGAGAATCTGGGCTTGCACCACTCACCCAAAGTGTTTCCTCAGCAGGTCTGGACATCGCCCTTGTCTCTGCTGAGCCCCAGCCAGCCCTCCAGCTACAGCCGACACATATTTTGAGGCTAGCATTTGTACAGAGGTGTCTATGCAGCTTAGGAGCAATTTGTATCCAGATTATTACAAAACATCCCCAAAGCTTCATACAAATGAATTAAAGTTTCTTCCTAATCTGAGCTCAAATACAGCTGTTGGGCTTTAATGTCAAACATTTGGGCACCAGTTGAGTTCACATCCCTTTTCACAACACACTGTCACAAAACCCAGACATTAAGCCTTTGGCTGTATTTGAACCCCTCAACAACTACATTGGAACTTTTATCGTGTCAACCCTGAGGAAGCCTGCAAGTCCAGAGACTGTTGGCTGAGGAAGCCTGCAAGCAAGACTGAGACAAGCCATTTCCTTCTCCTCACATCATGTTCTCTGCTATATCCATGTGAGCTGAAAAGTGTGAGGAGTCAGCTCATGCCAACTTCAGCTCTCCTGCTCTTGATTTCTTCCCACCTGCCTCCTGCATCCTGTTTTTCTTCAAACCAACTGTGGAAATAAGAGACCAAGCTTAATTCCTAGAGAAAAAACAGATTAGAGAAGATGCTGTGGAGTTTCCCTCACTGAAGATATGCAAGAACAACATGGACATAATCCTGTGCTGTGTGCTCTAGGGAGACCCTGCTTAAGCAGAGAGGTTCAACCAGATGATCCCACCAGTGGTCCTTTCCAACCTTACCCATTCTGTGACCCTGGCATTCTGTAAAACAGATGCTATTCTGGAAAGTACAGCATGAGTGTCCTTTCTGCAGCTTCACTGGTGCAATTGAGGGAACAGGCAGCTCAGGGGCTCTGGCAGGGTAAGGATTGCCTTCAGAGGGAAAGCAAGTCAGCATGCTCCCAGTAGAGAGCCTTAAAGACTTCACTGAATAGTGTGATAAAGAGAATCCAAGGAGGACAGGGCAAAGTGCTGAGTAGTTTGTCATTACCTTGATTAGCTTGAACATTCAGGAAAGAAATTGTTAGAGGCTGTTACTCACCTGAAGTGAATGAACTGAAACTATTTGAAGACTTCAAGAGAATTCAAGAATTCAAAGAATTCAAGTTAACTCAAAATACTCATTGAAAATGGTCCTCTCTTCCCAAAATTCACATACAGAAACTGGACAATTCTTAATCTATTCATGTATAAGCTTTCTAGAAAAAGAAAGACTCATAATAAATATTGCTTCGGTGAATACTGAATTTGTATTTCAACAAGTGGAGTATCAAGCAATTCAATATCCAGGTCCTCTGCTTGAGCCAGACCTTTAGGATTGACAAAGGATCCTTGCTAGTTTATGACTTGCAGGTTGAAATTGAAAATGACAAGACAATAATCTCTATTTTTCCCGATGTAAGCAGGGCTACTCAAGCACACAGTAAAAGAGCTTCTGCCATTTAGATCAGATTTACAGTCATTAAGACTTCATGCTTTGTGTTCTTCCTACAGCAAACCTCATCTTGACAAAAAGGGGTTTTTAAACCAGTGAGTGCCAAGCGAATGATTTCCTCTGTGTGGAGCTGCATAAACAAGATGTATTGAATGATGAGACAGACTTTGGGTATCTTGAGACTGTCTGAGTACTGCTGTTTGATTGTTTTTAACCTTTCAAGCTTTTATGTTTGTCCAGTGACAAATAGTTGCCTTTCAATTTTTTTTGCTTTTAGATCAAAATGCCAAGTAAACATCTTTTTTGATAGAATACATTTAGAGATGAACATAGATTGTTCTGCTTTTTCATTATTTGTCTTTGATGATCTGTAGCTTTAAGAAAATAATCCTCTCCACACCTGAATCTCAGACCTGGCTTTTCTCTTGTTTACAGTTTGGTTAAATAGTTAACTGAGCACTGAAAAAGACAAAGAACAAGGTGGAAGGGGAAAATAAGCAGTAATCACAACTCTTCCTTTCTGACATCACATAACTCATCCCATAACCCCTAATTCAACAGCAGTGAAAAATAGAAATGATGCAATTTTTAGGAAATCTGTCCAGGAAGCTGGAAAACAAGACCTACTTCCTGTGTGACCTTTGCCAGTTTTTTAGGGCCATGTTCAGGCCATGCACCAGAAGGGCCTAAAATTAAGCATCATGAGCCTATGACATCCAAGCAGTCCAAGCCACCTGTTGGGTACCAAGAAAGGGAGGAAGCAGTCACGCCACCTGGGTCAGGCAGCTGGACCGCAATGAGGAGCAATGGAGCAGTGCACTCACCTTGGGCACTGAGATTTCTCCTGGGGACTCCAGGCACCAGCTGAGGGGTAGCAATGACAATGTGACACCCTCTTTCCTTCAACACAGACAAAACACCTTTTCCTATCTCACTTAGATATTGTAAAAGTCAATGTTCTGGTGGTTTGGTGACTGGGTGCCAGTGACAAAGGTCAGGTAAACACTTGGGCTGTAAGCTGAGGCAGTGTCTTTCATTAGACCAACTGCAAGAGATAAGGACCTGTACAGATAGCAGGCCATGGGACCATAAAGATTCCAGTGCCTTCCATACTCAGCTTGTTTCCACATTCAGGAGTGGAATCACAGAGATTGGTAGATGGTGAGGAAGTGACAAACAAAAGAAAATGTATGCTTTGCCAAATGTTATCCATCTTGTGGCCCGTGCTCCTTGTGAAAACAATCTAAAATTGTGGATGGTGTGGATGAAATCCCCTATAGGCAGGTAGGAGCAGCCTCACACCTGCAAACCCTGGTCCTCATTGGGGATTTCAGCCATGGGGATATCTGTTGGAGGGACAACATGGCAGGACATGAGCAATCTCCAAGGTTCCTTGAATGTGTCAGTGACAACTTCCTTATACAAGTGATTGAAGAGCCAACAAGGGACGGTGCCATGCTGGACCTTCTGCTCACCAATGGGGAGCAGCTGATGCAGAATGTAGTGCTCCAAGGCAGCCTTGGCTGCAGTGACCATGAGATGGTGGAGTCTGAGGTCCACAGGACAGTGAGCTCACTGCCCTGGACCTCTTCCCCAGGACAGCAAACTTTGGCCTCTCCACAGACATACTCTGTGAGCCCCATAGGAGAGAGCCCTGGAGACACAGGGGCCCAAGAGTGCTGGCTGATATTCAAGGATCGCCTCCTCCTATCTCAGCCATGATACATCCTGACAAGGAGGATATCTGACAAAATCTCCATGGATGGATAAGAAGCTGCTGAGCAATTTCAGGCCAAATCAAAGAAATTTTCAGAAGGCAGAAAGATGACAGGTGACATGGAAGGAATTCATGGAAATTGTACAGGAAATTAGAGATAAGGTTAGGGAAACCAAGGCTCAGTTAGAAATTAGTCTAGCCTCCACAGAGGCCTCCATGCAAACAAAGGAAAGTTAGGGATAATGTGGATCTTCTCCAGATAGAAATGGGAGACCTGGCTGTGCTGGACAAAGAGGAGGCTGAGGTTCTCAGTGACTCCCCTGCCTCAGTTTTCAAATGCCCAGGCCATGGGAAAGGCAAATGCAGAGACTGAGAGGATGAAGACCCTAAGCCCACTGCAGGAGAGGATCAGGTTTCAGATTCAGGAGTTTGAATCTGTGCACAAGTCCATGGGACCTGATAGAGAGTCCTGAGAGAGATGGCAGATGAAGTTGCCAGCGGAAAAATCCTGTCAGTCAAATGAAGTTCCCAATGACTGAAAAAGTGGAAATATAAAATCTTTGTCAGCAATGTGGACAGTGGAATTGAGTTCACTCTCAGCAGGTTCACTGATGGCACCAAGCTGTGTGGGGCAGTCAACATGCTGGAGGGAAGGGATGCCATCCAAACTCCATCCAGAGGGACCTTGACAGGCTGGAGAGATGAGCCAGTGCAAACCTCATGAAGCTCAACAAAACACAGTGCAAAGTCCTGCACCTGAGTTGTGGCAATCCCAGGCACACCTACAGGCTGGATAGAGAAGTGATGGAGGGCAAGCCTGTGGAGAAAGACTTGGGAGTGATGGCTGATGAAAAACTCACCCTGAACCAGCACTGAGCATTCACAGTCCCCAGAAACCAAACACATCCTGGGCTGCTGCTAAAGGACCATGGGCAGGGGGCTGAGGGAGGTGATTCTCCCCCTCTGCTCTGCTCTCATGAAACATCACCTTGGTATCCACAGCATCAGAAGTGCATGGAACTGTTGGACCAAGTCCAGAGGATGCCACAAAGTTGATGAGGACTGGAGCACCTCCCCTTCAAAGACAGGCTGAAATAGTTGAGGCTGTTCAACCTGGAGAAGAAAGGGTTTATGTGGAGAGGTCATGGCAGCCTTCAGTGTCTAAGGGGGCCTGGAGGGAAGCTGGAGAAGGGCTCTGCATCAGGAGCTATAATGATAGGACAAGGAGTAATGGATACAATCTGAAAGAGGGGAAATTTAGGCTGAATTTAGGCATATGACCTTTGCTGTGAGGGTAGTGAGACACAGGAAAGGTTGCCCAGGGATATTGTGAATGCCCCAACCCTGGCAATTTTCAAGGTAAGATTGAATAAGGCCTTGAGCAAACTAGTCTAGTAGAAGGGATCCTTGACCATGGAAGGAGGAGTTGGAACTGAATGATCTTTAAGGTCCCTTCCAAACCTTAACATTCTGTTATTCTGTGATTCTGTGATTCTAATCATCATTGGGTCCTTCAAAATTTTATTAAAAATCCCAAGAGAAATTAGCATTGTCACCTTGTACAGTTATAAAGGTCCTCCTTACTTTTAGCTTTCCTGTTCAAAGTGTTTCTTAACCTCAGCAGCTCTAGAAAAGGCAATAAGCAACACGTCTTCTCGATTAGGTCAAGTCCAGAACTCTCTGGAGAGCTCACCACATGGAGCTGGATCATACTGCTTGTTAGCTGGATCATTTAGTTGTTACTAATTGTTCACACTTTAGTCTTAGGTTGCTTTTTAGTTGTGTGCAGCAGCAGTAAAGAGTCCTATTATGCACTCAATCAGCTCTGTGACACATTTAAATGTTATTTTTGGTGATGTAGAGCCAGAGCAATTATCCACATAATATTCAGATTTCTCTAAGCCCTTTACCTTGCTCTCCAGATCACATGTCAGAAGAGAGCTGCTCAGCCAGCTTTCCTTGCATGGCCACTGGAGACCAGCAGCATGTCTAGGATAAAATCCACCCACTGACTGCAAGGCTTTTCTCCAGTTTGTCCATTGCGACCCTTTCTCAGAAAAGCTATAACAACCAATTCTGCCTCCTTAAAAATGCAATAGTGGCAGGTGTATCCAGTGGAAACATTAGCCAGGAAAAAGCCCCAGGGGAGCATTAACCCATCCTTCCTCAGACCCAGCTGTGCTGGCTGGTACCTGCACGCTCCCTGTCACCCGGTGGGGAGCAGCTGCATTCCTCCATCAGCCACACATCCCTGGTCCTGACCCTGTGCTGCTGAGCATCTGTCTGCAGGCATTTTACCCCTCACGATTTTTCTGTGATAGCTGTTTTCTCTTAAGCTCTCATCTGAAATGCTGTGCCTCTCTCAGGGTCAAAATTATGTCAGCATCCTGCAGGATTTTGTCTGGCTGGAAAGCCTGAGATGCCCAACATCAATCAAACTGTTGTGCCAGGCACTGTAACAGGAAACAAATCTCTGCCCTGTTGAGGAGTCTGTTTGAATGCACAAGATAGGCAAAGGGATAAATGAAACAGGGTAAAATCAACGTTCCCAGATTCTACAGCAATGCACCAGCCAAGCCAGCAGCAGAGCCATTTTCCTGCTTAGACTAACACCTGACCCCCTGGACCAGCCAACAGCAGTTCATAACCTGACATATGGGGAAGCTGCTTTGGATTCTAAGGAAGTCTTGTAAGAATGACTTGACAAGCTCTACAGAATACTGACAGAAGACATTTTTATGGAGACATTTGTTTACTCTAATTGAGCAAACGATTTAATTAGATTTTTCTCACACACCAGATAAACAGCATTTCGCTCTGTCCTGTTCTGTATCTTGTGAATGATTCTTAGTTGTGGTTTCCCCAAAGTCATTCCTTAAATTGGAATGATTAAATACAGCCAGCATATTTTTGCTCATAGTAAATGTCAAACTAAAGGCAAAAATAAAAATAAAATCATAATGTCATTTTGTGCTGGCTGCAAACTCAACCGGTTGGAATAATCTCAACGCCCATGAACACGACCATTTTTCTCTTCAGGCAGTCAAGACAGATGTCTTTATCTGCTTTCTTTGTGAGCATAGAGGCAGAGGAACCTTGACAGTGCTGTACACCATGGCTCCTAAAGCCTACAACCTGTTCCATCGTGGAGCACAGTGCTGCAAAGCCCTCGGGGTACAACACTGATCAGAAAGATCAAATTGTACATAGCAGAACAAAATGAAAGAGATGTAATTCACTTCAAGCACAGCCTTGGCTCCCTGCACTTCCTCCCTTTGGGCCTCATTGAGCCTTAGGGAGAAAGGAATGAGGAAGCAAGTAGAGCAGTTGCTGACAGATAAAAGCATTGAGGCCAAAAATTAGGGAAAGATTCAGACCTACAGAGATTTCAGGCTTTTTCCCTTCATTGAATCAGGCCCTTCAGGATCACTTAGGACAAGTAATCTCTGTTTGCAGTTGCCACTTGGCAGCACTGAAAGGGAGCAGGGGGCAGTGACTGTTTTCTCTGAGATGCACTTGGCCCTACATGAAAATATCAGGTCCTGGGTGTGAGCAGGGAGACTGGGACAGCAGCATGTGCTGATGAGCAAGAGGAAATCTCCCTCATGGGGCAGCTTGGGCACCCACTAGTTTGATTTGCCTTCTTTACCTACAGGATTCAAGGAAGAACCAGCAACCCTTCACTAATCACCTCCTTCCCCCATTCACATGGATTTGGATGCAGTCTTCTGGCAGTAATGCAAGTTAATCAGCAACTCTCCAATGAAGCAGAATCCATGGAAAAGGCTATGTTAGTGTCAGATTTTCTGGAAGCTGGCTTTTGATATTTCCTCTAACCCAAAAATTTAATGACAAATTGCTTCTTTTACATCAGCCTCATGTTTGGTGGTGGTAGCTGGCTGTGCAAGGCAGAGACAGATGTTTTTTTATTATCTTGCCAGTACAAATTGACTGGCATTAATGCCATCTCAGTCTGGCATTAAGAAAGTTGGGCTGAGGTTTTTAGCCATCAGATCACTTCTCAGAGACTGGATATGGCAGCAGTATGCAAAGAGTGCATGCAGAATCCTTGGAAATAAACCACTTTTATGAATGGTTAAGTTGCAAGATTCGGAGAAGAAGTTCTAAGTCCTCTAATTTTTATGCTATAATAACACCGTAAGATTATAAATAACCTGCAATAGTTGTTTGTGGCTGTTTATCACATTTAGAAGGGGGAGGGGGCAAAATAGTATCTCAATAAAAATGTGCACAGTAATCCTGACTTAGTTGTTCTCAAAAGTTACTGTCATTTTAGCTACTCCAAGATGTATTCCAAGATACATGTTTGCTTTTAATCTTTAGCAAAGATTATGGAGAGCTAAAATGGGGAACCAAAATGCAGCACAGATGGTCTGGGACATGAACCCTCTTTTTATGTTTCTGGGAGCTGATGCATAGTGTGGGCTGAAATTAAAAAGGATACAATTGGAATAACCAGCTACTCAATATAAAGGAGACCTGACAATGAATTTGTATACCTGAAAGTTTGTTTGAGATTTGATTTCACAAATATATCAGTTGGTGTAAGGACAGCACTTCCACCTAAAGGCTTTCTCTCAGATACTTGGCCCATCATAACTGCAGCCATCATTTCTACTGCAATAAAAGAGATGGCTCTGATCATTAGAACATTTCATACTTTGCATGCTGAGTAGGGTTTTTAGCCAGTAAAAGTCACACTTTTGTTTGTAACTCTTTCAAATATGTGTTCTTTTATTTTAAACAAATTTATTCTTCCTATCAGCTCCTTGATATTCAGAGACAGTTTAAGGCAGGACACTTCAAGACAGGTCAAAATCTGAACTTTTCCAGTGACATTTAAATCTTAACTATAAAATTAGTTCCATTTTTCAGATGCTCTCAGCAATTCAACTCACATTCAACTCATATTTCTCTCAGTACCTCCTATATCATTGCATTATTTAAAATACAAATGGTTCCCCATGCTACAAATCAGTAGCCCTGCAACATAACTTGTTTCACTGATGAAATAAGAAATTTTTGACACCAACACTGACTGACACCTAGCAGACAGTAATCTATCATGGAAGCAGCAGCAAAAAGAACACAGTCCAAAATGCACTTGTGTAGCCATCATCTTGTGTCAGTAAAACAAGTCAGTTTTACTCCATGGGAAAGCCCAGACTCCCTGCAGTATCCCTGATCCTTCAGGCAGAATTGTCAGCATCTTCCTCTCCTGAGAGCTCCCATCACTACATCATTTAAACACCAGGAACAACATCAGTGCTGGGGAGCAATGGACCTACACACAAAATAAGGCACATTGCTTAAAAAATATCAAATAGTCATCTACCTCAAAGGTTT
The DNA here is from genome assembly GCF_047830755.1 of Zonotrichia albicollis. Taxonomy (NCBI): domain Eukaryota; kingdom Metazoa; phylum Chordata; class Aves; order Passeriformes; family Passerellidae; genus Zonotrichia; species Zonotrichia albicollis. The sequence continues at coordinate 144,482,832 of NC_133819.1, forward strand.
CAATATTGTTTATTTCCATGAAATAAAGGTCCCTTTCTTTGAAAACAGCCTAATAAAGACTTCAGCTCAATATGCAGCTACAGGAAAGGAAAAAAATTATTAAAAGAAACATTGACTAAACATTGCAAGCTTGTGGAATAGCATAAAGAGTACTGGAGGACACACAGTGCATAATAAACCAATTGCTTAGCCATTCCTGGAACAGGGTATGCAGCATTTGTTACAGCACTTCAAAAGAAAACTCTGGAATTGTAGGGATCAAAGGAGGATAACAAAATACAGATTTGATAAAGACAGGGATTGCTTATCTTTAGGAGGGTAAATCAGAGGAGGACACGAGAAAAGTACAAAGTAATGAATAGTCTGTGAAAAGTAGACAAAGAATTTCAGCTTTTTACCAGGGCTATATTTATGCTAAAACAGTTCAGAAAAGTGGTCCAATATCTGCTGCAGCCCTAAAATGAGCTACAGCCCTCTACTTCATTGGCTTTTGGCCTGTGAATACCCATGCACCCATGCACGTCAGAGATGAAAGACAACTCAAAACCAGAACATATTCTTTCATGAATAAGAGCATCCAAATGTCAAAAGCCAGGACAGAAATAATCTGGGATTATATAGCAACCTCTGCTCCAAGCTTCAGGCCAACCTCTATTTGTGATGAAAATTAAATTCTGCAAGATAATTTTGTGCCCTGTACCATTGTTAGATATCTTATACAAGCATTGTTCTTTTTTTCATTAAAAAAGGCAGAACTGGAAGGTGCAGCCCCATGGCCACTGAGGTGTGTGTGGCTCCCCTCCTTGCTCAAGAGCATCCTTCCTCAGAGCTGGGTATTTCACCACACAGGTGAGCATGTGCTCCCCTTGCAGGAACTGATTTCATGGTTCAGAAAAATCCCATCACCTCTTAGTGGGGGAAAGCCTCCTCTGGTTTCCCATTTTGTTGGACAGAAAGGAGAGGTTCCTCAGAAGCCAATGCAGAGCAAAAACTCAAATCCAGAGCTTTGAATTGTTCCCTAGAGGTGATTCTTTTAACTCCAGAGGTATCTTAAGGAGATTTACCTGGGAAGCTGAATGCTACAACGGTGGTGAGAATCCACTCAATCTCTGTATTCTACAACCATGCCCAGGGTAAATATTTATTTAATAACTTTTTTTTAAATCTTCATAACAAGTTCTGGTTACCTTTGTACCTGAAATTAAGAATTTCAGTCTGTAATTTGATAACAACTTTAAAAGCAGTATAATAAAGCTTTTACTTCAAAAAAGAAGTCTGGGCAATGATTAACAGGATTAATCCCACCAACGTCAAACTAAACAGCAACATGCTATAAAGCCCTGTAGATGAACCCTCTTGAACAAAAATAAATAAACTGAAAACAAACTTCCATGATTTAATTCTTCCCTTTTTTACAAATGCATAATACAGAAGTAACTCAAATCAAGCCTGCAGAATAATTCAGGAGTTGAATAACCAGAGATCAAACCACAGACCACAACAATGCATGCAGAATTAAAACCAGAACTAACATAATGGCAAAGTCACAAAACCAAAAGTGGACAAGTGATGGATAAATCTTTTGCAAATATTTTTAGAGAGCAAATACTAATGGAGCAGAGGAATACAACTTATAGAACTGCAGACTTCTGTCTCTCCACAAAAGGCTTTATGTGTTCAAGGGATTTCCCCCATAACATGCACATTCATTTATTCTTTCTCTATTAAAAATCTCCAATAAACAATATCCTCTGAGCTGATGAGAACAACCTGAAAGAAGCATATTGTCACAGATGACAGTGAGACAGAATTGATCTAGACAGATTTATTCCCAGGTTTAGCAAGAAATTCACAATTACTGCAAAAAGAAAGGAGAGAAAAATTACTTTTGCTTGGGGCATTTAATGGCTGCTGCACTATCCCTTGCCTTTTAATCACTTGCTGCCGTGAAGCAACAATCAATACAGTGTAAAAGAGATCACAAGAGGAGCTGAACCAGGTCTCACTAAAATCAGTGGTTGGGAAAAAAGCTTCCCCAGGGGAAGTTCTCTGAGAACCAGAGTACAGGACCTGCAGCTCAAGAGCTGAGACCAAGGTGACTTTGAGCCCCACTTGTACTCTCCACTTGAGACTGCTTCAGAGGACTGAAGCTGATCCTAAGGGAATGCATCTGAGTCAGGACAGCATCCCCAGGCTGCTGCAGTAGCACGATGCTGCCAGTCCTGCTCCAGCCTTTCCTGAGTGCTCCCCCTGCACCAGGCCCCATAGGACAGCAGTGGGCATGGTTCCATGGTGCTTCCACAGAAGGGAAGAAATAACACCAGAGCTGAGGCATCTGAGACTGTGCTGCTGGGTCTCAGGCGCAGAACAGCAGAGGTACAACAGGCACAGAAGGCTTCACACCCTCCTAAAAGAGTTATAGGGTGGAAGAGAGTTGATCCAGGATCACAGCATTACTCCAGAGGACCTTCAGTCATTATTTCTTTCCCATGGGATCTCTGTATAACCTAGTCACAATCATTTTGTACCTGTGCCTCATTTCTACAGAACATATACAACTACATTACAGATTTCAGAGTGGAGGCATGGGAAAGCAGATGACCACTAACTGTCTCAAACTGAGTTCCTAGGATTGTAATATGAGAAGAGTCTCAGGTTCCATGAAAATTGCAGATCAGACATATTTGAAATTTTGTCTTTATTATTTTATTGCAAATAAAATGTGGGTTTTTTTAAAAAAATAAGATTTCTTTTTCCCTACAATTGTGTCGCTAGACAAAACTAAAATATGTACTCTGGCTTCTCTCCAGGGCTGATTACAAACCTGGATTTGCAATATAATTAAAAAATGAAATAATTACAAGGCTTAGACATGAAGAAAGGATTTTTAATGTTCCACACCCAGCTTTGCTCCTGATCTGTCAGTGACCTCAGGCAAAAAACCAAAACCTGCTTAAACTCCATCGGAGCTTCACATCTGGAGGCATCAAGTCAGTAGGAGTGTTCTTGTAAAGTCAGACTAAAGGTCCATCTAATCCAATGTTGTACTTGCAAGCATGGTTGGACACCCAGGTGAAAGATGTTGGAACCCAGCAAGAATGTAAATTACATTTTGTTCTATACAGCTCAGTCTCTGCCTGCCTATGGTTCATGAACTTGCTCAGCAATGGAAACATCTTTGCATGTAATAACCTTCCATGCATCTTTCTTTCATAAATGTAGCTAATGATTTTTAAGCCTATGTAAACATTTCAACCTCTTCTACCACTAGACTTTTTAGGTGCTGCTAAAACAGAAGCCAATTCATAGTTTTAATTATCCACATTGTCCAGTGTCTGCATATTTTCCCATTCTAGTATATGGTTTTAGCGACTAGAATACCAAAAATGCATTTTATCCTCATGAAGCTGCCTGCACCACACAGAATGTTTTACTCTCTATTCCTCTCCTAAATATTTATAATATACATCTTCAGTTTCTAGTCAACATTAAGTTGATTTTTTCATAGAGTTCTTGGGGTGTTTTTCTCCCAAGTTCTTGGTTATAATCCCAAGATTTCATTCCTGATGAGCAATGTCTACTCCACAGCCTGTTCTTCATAAATTTTTCTCCGTATGTGTTGCTTTATATTTGTTCTTTCTTGTTCAGTACCATGGGAGTTTTCCTAAATTCTTTATAAGAAGTTTTCATTTTACAATATTAAATAGTTTGGTATCATGAGCAAACTTTGTCATCTTGCTATTTACATCCTTTCCTAAACCAGCTATGAAGATACTGCACTGTGCACGGTGACTGAGAATATCCACGGAACACCAGTGGGGTTTTCCACCATTGACAAAACTGACAGCTTAATCCTTCCCTTTTTTCTTGTGCCTTTTAACCATTCTTTCATCTATGCAAGAACCTTTTCTTTTATCCTTTTGCAGCTCAGTTTCTTTAAAAGTCTTTGATGAGAAATCTCGTCAAGGGCCTTCTAGAAACCCAAGTATTGCCTGGATCTCCCTGGTCTATGTGGTTATTGACTTCTTCAAAGCATAGATTTATGATGCACAACTCCATAAATGCCACAGAGACTCTTCCTCAATATAACATATTTACCCACATGCCTGCTAATGTTACACTTCATTGTAGTTTCTATCATCTTACCTAGTCTGGATGTTTGCTTTAATGGCCTGTATTTTCCCGGGTTTTCTCTTGCTCTTCCACTTTCCATTCCAGTGACACTACAATAATTTTATGCCCAAGGTTCAGCTAAGAATCAGTCACAAGGTGTCAGACAGAGTGACAGAATCACAGAGTATCTCTGGTTGGAAGGGATCCATAAACATCACCAAGTTCAACTCTGTTCTTTGTAGCACTTAGAGCAGACCAGATATATCTGGCCCACTTATTTCAGGTACCAAATTTAATCTTAGCTCAGAAAAATCTTTAAAACCTCAAAATTCTATTGAGACTAAGGAATACCTAATGAATAAAGTTATTCCTGACATTCAACTCATTTTATTTCACCTGTCTAGGTAAAAGAAAGACCAAGCCACTTCATGAGGAAAATCAAAACATCATGGGAAGGAAACGTCTTATTTTGAGGAGCAAAATTCACATTGATTAATGCAAATCCGGTTTTTAATGTGCTGAGCTCAAGCAAGAGACTGAAAACCAGAGCAGCCAGAGCATGGCAAGCTCGTCTTGCCATGGGGTCAATGACAATAAGAGTAGGTGCAGAGGTTGTAGGGAGGGTAATAATTTCTTAAAAGGACTACAGGACTCTTTTCCAGAAACCATTTTTCAGGTGGCCTCAGCACTGAAAAAAATAGTCTTTCCTGGATTTGTTGCTCATAGAAAGATTTGGACCCAGTCCTAATACTGCATAAACTGCACAATATTACCAGGAAAGTGTTGTCATTGTATTGCATGTACTGCACTTCCTAGAAATGTAAGAGCACCTGCAGGAGTGTAAAGTCTGGCAGGTTTGGAATAAGCAGGATAAAGAAGCCCTGTGTGATGAACTCCATTCCCTGTGATTGTCCCTGGATTTGAAAGGCATGACAGTGCTCTATCTACACTGTAAAGGCAGAAAAGACATTTTCCACTTCTGCTCTGAGGTGATTTGTATGTACTGTTCACTGTGCTATTGCTGTTTACTTTTACTAAAATGCCCCTGATGGATACCCAGGGAAAGAAGCAGTTACAGTAACAGCTTTGCCTTCCAGCAGCATTTCAGCATCATTTATAAACCATCAAAGCTCCATAAACCAGCTATTTTTACACTTGATTTTCAGTCTCTCCATACCCTGCAAGAACAGGATAGTTACTGCAACTCTACAAGCTGAGACCAGTAAAGCAAATAGATCAACAGAAAGTAAAATATTTTTTTCATAACAATGGCATTTTTGGGTTTCTTCACAATGATATACCAGTCTGCAAATTTTAAGGAAAGTTCTGATCTTCAGAAAAAAATGGGTTGAGGAGTTATTTCCAAATGCAATTCACAGAACAATTGAGAATTATGAAAACTGTTTTCTAAATGGATCTGCTTACAAATACTGATGAGAAGAGAACTACAAATCCAATGCCAGCTCACTCTATTGAAAATTGGACTAGGGGTGTATGTCTACAAGGCTGTTTCCTAGTGTGTTTAATGCATTTTGCTGCTTTCTGCTAAGACAGATAGCATACTAAACAGATCTGAGGCGTTCTTCACTGCAGCTCTGGAGCATTCTTTTTAATGGAGGGTATAATCTCATTACAAGCTCTGGTAATCATCTAGATTACAATCTTAATTACCAAAGTAGGTAAAATAGATAAAACATATTTCATCTGTCCCCTCCACCTCTTTTTTTTTTTTTTTTTTTTTTTAAGGTTCAGCAAATGAAGAGTGGAATTTCTTTCTCTCTCTCATGAGCTTTTAAGCACCAGAAAGGTTTCTTTGTCTTTGTTATCCTTCACACGATCCTCTGTGAGATTACATTTCAAATTTCAAATTTATGATTATAAAGCCAGGTTCCTGTGACAATGTTCCATCAGGCACTGAGAGCTCTCAGCATCTCACAGGAGGTGTTCAACACCTTGAAGGATTCACTTCTCATTACACTGAGTCCTGGAGCACACCTCTTGGTGGTTCAAAAGGTACAGTCTCCTGAATAGAAATCTCATTAACTCCACCATCCTCCTAAGCCTGTAGTAACCCACACCATAGGCTATCTGCATTTGCAAATAGCTGCATAAACACCCCTAAATCAGCCTCAAATCACTCTGGGAAGGAACATGATGTCTTCTTGCTAAACTTAGTTTATGTATGAGTAAATGAAGGCAGTGAGATGAGAGATGAGAAAGCCTTAATGTGAAGGGGCAAGGAAATTTTGGTGTCCTGGCAGTTTGCTGCTGCCATAGCCCTGCCCATGTGCTTGAGAGGTCATGCATTTAAACAAGCATCCCAGGCCTTCGTGTCACCACAGCTGAGCTTCCAGCTGTGAGCAGATCTGAAGCTGTGCCACATCAGCATTGAAATGTTCACTCAGAAAGAGGAGCTGCTGAGAAAACACAGGTTCCCAAGCCTATCAAACAGCAGAAGGAGAGGGTTTCTCTCCAGCCAAGCACTGCAGTTCTGCACAGTTTCTTCACAACAGCACTTCCCAAGCAGCTCAAATCCCAGAGCAAATGGTGCCACTGATGATCAGCACTAGAATCTGATTTCCAAAAGAAGCTTTTGTATCTCATTTTGTATCTTTGTGATAGAGCTGCCCACTGCTGAGTTACCCATCAGAAGAAAGACCATCTGACAAGTTTTCTAAATCCTGTTATTAAACTGCTAAAAAATGTACTTCAAATAGCATTAGCCCAGACCATGATTTGCCGAGCATCTGGAAAGCAGTTGCCTCTTACAGGGACCTGGATGGAAATTGACTCCTTGAAGCATTCTGGATGAAGAGGTGCTCAGACAGAGAGATCTTGGGATGACATTTATTCCAGAGAAAAAAGGACACTCAAGTCAGCCACGAGTCCTCAACTTCCTTATTTCCCCCTGAGAAAATGGCTTAGCTCTGTTTTCATACATAAGATTCAGCCAAGGCCAGTGTTAAAAAATAGATCTGGACAAAGATCCTCTTTGCTGGATCCCATTCCTTAGAAGAACTGAGCTTCCAGAGCATCCTGTCCAGGGAAAGGGAAGTGTAGGGTAACCCATCTCTCCATTACAAGAGTCATGAAAAATTTGTATTCCCTCTATACTTCACATTTATGATAAAACGCAAGGGGTTCAGCTCCATTGTCAGACTAACCCAATGTGTGAACAATACTTACATTCTGTCTGTAACCAGCTCATACAGAAATGTCTTTGGCCCTGATGTCCTACTCCAGAATCTCATACAAAATCTGAACTCTTCATATTCACATTTGTGCTCCTTCTGGATTCGTGGGTGCATTAGCTGAAATGCTGGTGTCAGCACAGTTAAGAGATCAGAGCAAACTCGATACGCTTAAATACTGCTCACCAAAAATTACATGATATATGAGATCCATTTACAGCTTTTTCACTTGTTTCTTCTTGCTGCAGCTAAAGCTGGGATTTGCACATGTAAATGACAAGCTATTTTGCTGGGAAGGTGTACGTGGTGTACCTTTAGAATTATGTTTCAAAATTAAAAGGAAAGAAAAACAGCAAAGTGCCTTTCAGCAGACAGGAATAATATCTTCCTTTGTAATTAAAATTTAAACAAAAGTGCTTCTAAAATGTATTTATTAAAGGGAACTTAATACTTTTCATTGGTTCAAACATCAGCATAGAAAAGTATTTCAAGTCTTAATAATGAATTGTATCTCACAATTAAAGCTTGCATCACATCATCACAAGTTTGACAATACTCCTGCACAACTTCAAAAGCAGATATTGTGGGTATACTTGAAGGGGAAACACACATGCATGTTTTTCATAGACAATAATTCCATTACATTTCCAAACTACAGTGGCAAGAGTTACAGAGACAGACATTTGGATGATTCTCACTTTTCTTTTAAGCCACTACATGTGTAAGTCACTGTCTCTGTGGGACATTTACTGTTCATACTCTCTCATTTAGCAACAGGACAGGAAAGTTTGTATATTTTACAAGTATGGACTTAAACCAATTTTTTTTTTTTTTTGCCAGACTACAGATAAACCAAATTTCAGAAAATTATTTTCATTTGTGATTTTTCTTTTTCACTCTGTGCTGGTTTCACTCTGTCCTTCATGCAGCCTGTAAAGGTCACAGGAAGGTAGAGGCTTTGCAGTGCTGCAGGCTCTGTGAGCACGGTGTGAGCGAGAGCTCTGTCACTCCAAAGGGCTCCCAGGGCTGAGGAGCCTGTGCAGATCTGCTGCACCATCTGCCACTCTTCTTCTTGCAGATAACTATTTACCAGGTGACTTCTTACTCTCAGGGACTTGACATAGCTGAGATCCCCAAGGATTTCTGAAAACTTCCCATGTGGAGGTCAGTATCTTCCTAGTTTTGAGTCCTGCAACCAAGACTGGAAATCGTGCCTTAAGGTGAGCTATCATTATCCACATCTGTGTAGTAAGTTGCTCCTAATGGTGTATTTCACCCTTGAATACATATTACTAGAGTTCACTTTCAGTCTAAGGCCCAGCTGTGCCTGTAAGTGACAGTCCCACCAACAGGGGACTAAATTGTCTCACTCCAGCAAGAACTGTAGAATTCCAGGTGCAGATTTTCGGGAGACTACACAGTGCTCTGGTGTCAGGAAACCTGCACAGAATGTATTCCCCACTTAGGAATCACATAGAAATCACATGCAAACCTGCCTTGCTCCTTTGTCTGTAGCGCTGACATGAGGTTCCCCCTCACAGTGCACCCACAGGGTGGCTTGGATTGCAATTCTGTATCCGGGCTGGATGGAAGCTGAACACAATGCACTGCTGTGGATTCAAAGAATATGCAAAGCTGGAACAGCTCTATGAGGTGACTCGCTGAACTTCACAAGCTTTGAAAAAAGACTGAGGCAGGAATAGATGCTTATAATGGAGACTGTGCCACCTATACACTAAAAAAAAAAAAAAATTCTGTTCTTTTAAATAATTAAAAGTCACCAGTCACTTAGCTTATCTACATTATCCCTAGGAAAGGTTTAGGAGCAAGCTGGAATACATTTGTTGTGTATAACAAAAACCAGCACATGCATCCCAGTGCAAATACATATATATATGTGCATGTGTGTGTGTGTATGTACCTGTGAATGTATGAATGAAGGGGGGATAAAAATTCAGCAAGAAATCTGCTTCATTTCTCATTCTGACATGATCCTTCTGAATTCAGATGCAATGCAAACAGGACTTACTAGGAAGCAGTCTCTAATAAAATGCTTGGATTAGTCTGTCAGTCAGAAGCTGCAAATCTCAGTCAGCACTGAAGATCAGTTCCTGCCAAAGGGTTTTTTTTCATACAGTAAATTCCAAAGAGATACAGCAGTCCTAAATAGATCTATTGCTTTCTAAGAATATAGTGCAGTGTGCCTGCTAGGCAACTTGCCTAGAAATTCTTTTCCAATGAAGTACTGGAAGAGACAATTTCATTTGCTCTGATCTTTGTTCCTTGAGTGGCCACAGCTCCAGTGCACTGCTTCAGTTTCCCATATGAAGGCATTGTGTATCTAGAAATCTCTTCATCTGAAGGAGGCATAGAGTCCAAGGGCTGAACTCTGTCATCCACAATGCACCATAAACCATTGAAAGTGGTCTTGTTAAAGACCAAATTGCACCACTATTTGTGATTTAATTCAAACCCCACAGGTATCAGTGGGAAACACTAGCAGCAATACATTTTTCTAGGGACTGGTCTGCGATGGGGAGAGAAGAGGCTATGGACCATTGTGTGCTTTTCTGCAGAGAAAGTCAGGAAGGAGAGCACAAATATCTAGATATGTCTGAGGTAACTCCCCAAGGTTTTTTGCCAAACCACAAGGGCCAAGAGCAGAAAAAATATTTTCTTAGCATGGCACCACACAGTAGCACAGGTCAGCATTACATGTGAGACACTCTTTGTAAGACCTCCAGTGGATTGGCTTGGGACCAGTCTCAGATCTGGACACCAGTTTTACAGAACCCCAGACACAGATGGTTCTGCACATCAGGAAAAGCAGAGACTGCTCATCACACATGTTGAGAAGCTCAGTCCTATCATGCCTTGCCTTGCCTTGTCTCTCCACAGCTGCACCAAGCCCCAAGGACTCACAGTACTCCTCAGTCCCCTTCTTTATAGCAGCAGGCTACAAGACCCTGGTGATATCTGAAACCACCCAAATTCAATGCTTAAACCCAGAGACAGCCATTATGACAATTATTGATTTTCAAAGCAAGGCACCCAACAGAAGTACCACACCCTGGATGCTCCTAGGGGGAGAAGTCACTCTCTGGAAAAGCACTGATTTCTCCTAGGTGAGGCTGTCTGACACATGCCCAGTGCTTAGAGAAAAATAAATCACAAGAAAGTGCTACTGTCAGTACCTCAGTCCTACCCTGCTGCCAAGACAGCTTCCTACCAGGATTGCAGAGTCACTAAAAAAGACTGAGGAACAAAAAATAGAACTAAGAGTCTAACTCAGGTTTTAGCAGCTTTCACACCACCCCTTTCACAAGTTTTCTCTTTTCCATTTCCCGCTAATGGGATACACCCAAGACAATAGTTCCTAGTTTGTTAAGTGGAAAATCTCAAGAAAGATGAAAGCATAGATTGCAAAGCCAATTCCAACAGCCCAAAGTGTCTGAGAAAAGCTCCCTGGAATGCCTGCTTAGGAATTCCCCTTCCACTCCTGGGTGGCATGGTGCCAAGTACTGCTGGAAGCTACAGTTTCTCATCAGCCACGAGAAGGGGCTTCAGATCACACTCAAACAGATATTTTTGCCCACAGGCAGACAGGTAAAAAGTAGAGCTGTGTTCTCAGCCTCTTAATTTATTCCAGGGAGTTGCCCGGGTACTTTTTTTTTATCCTGAGCAACAGCCAGGACAGATATGACTCCTTGCCATGACCTTTTTCCTCCAAATAAAATTTGTGTAGTGGTGATGACTAATGGGAGGGAAGAATTGTAATTCCACTGTGGTAGCTCATAAGAATAAGACATACCAGGTGACAAGTGACAATAATTCATCCAGAACATCCTGGCTGGATACCACCCAGCTTACACTTTTGTGAATACAGTGCTAGAACCATCTTCATTTTATGCATTAGCCTGACTTGGTGGAATGTCCAGCCAAATCACAGTAATGTGATCTTGGGGAATTATTCAATGCTGTTTAAAGTTCAAACCTCAGTGCCAGAAAGTAACGCCCCATAATATGCTAAACACACCATAAGCAATGTAAAAATTCAAGGAGGGCTGAGCCCCACAGACTTCTGAGGATAAAAACCACAGTCATCAATTGCAAGAATCAGTCTACAACAGCAAGCAAAGATCCTTACATTTTCCCCACTGCAGGCATTAGCACTGCTCAACTGGCAGGAGGCAGGTACACCTCCAGGGGAGTAGACTTGTAGTGAGGACTGATTAAAATGGCAGGCTAAACTTTTGGATTTTGTGTTGGCAATCATCTGTTACCATTTCATGAGATGCTGATCTTTTTATATGCAGTCCACAGCCTTGCCAGCTCCTAGTGGTATATCTTACCTGGTGGAGAACATCAGGACAAAAAATCAGCTTACTCTTCATTACTGTCTCCTTTTCTTGGTGGTTTGGTTTGGTTTGGTTTGACTTTTTCAATGCTTGGAAAACTCTTCACAAGTTTACAGGAATTCAAGATGCATGAGCCAGGCAGCATCAGATGGCTGCTCAGTTCATGAGGAGATGGTGAGAAAGCAGTGCTACAAAGAGGAGAAATGGGCTTGTGGTCAAATTTCTGGCCTGAGAATACAGACATCTGATTCCAGCTCCTCATCAGTGACTTCAGGCAGTGATATAAGCTGACCCATAAAAATTCATACCCACACTTGATCTGCCCATGTCCTGGACTCCTGTACCATCTCAGCTGGGCTTGTTCACTCAGCTGACACAGGATGCCAATCCAGTCACTCTGCCTTTGAAATGAAACTGCCACATGTCCATGCATGAAACACATGTGTACACCCAGGTTAGTCATAACCTCCATCTCCATGTCTTTCCAAGGTCTTCACACAGCCCAATTTCTCTTTCGTTCTCTACTTTGTAGTAAGATATAAAGCTGGGAAGATGAACAGTTTTTCAGCACTTATCTGTCCCTTTTGGAGCTAGAATTAGGGCACATGGTATCCCTAAGATGGAATCCTATTCACTTGTGATACTCTGCCATCAGCAGCCCATCTGGTTAACTTTCCAAATCAGGGTGGGAGTTTTTTTCATTAGACCAGCAGTTGAGTCTAGCCTGGAATCTCTCTAGCCATTTTAACTCTGTAACCTTTCACAGCAGCTTGTTCCATTGCCTAATTGTTTGAGTAGCTGAAACTCATCTCTCACATATGTAGCTGGAATTTTCCTTTCTGCAGCTTAAATCAGTTTCTGCACTTCTTTTCTCTCTGGCTAATGAGAATAACTGGCCCCTGTTCCCTTTATCACATCATTTCATGTATTTGTAGACGGCTATTTTGCCTTCCTTTAGTCTTTGTAGACTGAACATGCCTGTCTCAGCATGATTTAAAAATCATAAGTGTGATTTTTAAATCTTTTATAATTTTTGTTATTGTCCTTTGAGGTTTCTTCAATTTGTTAATGTCTTTTCTTAAAGAGCAGTGTCCAAAACTGAGTTCACTATGACAGCTGAGACTTTCACCAGTGCCAAGTGAAGCAGAAAAGTGACCCTGCTTGTTTTTAATATGAAGTGCTCCTTCTTTATACAGTCCAGAATATTTCATTGTAAATATGAGAACATATAGATGTGGAGCAGCTAACAGGAAAAGAAATATCTGTGAGTCTTCAAAAGGTGTCAAAGCCAAAAAAGAGGATTATTTGGGTGTGCTTGAGAGGAAGGAGGACGCTAAGAATAATGGGATGAAATTAAATGGTAGACTAGATATAGGGAAAAATATCATAACAGTTCAAACTGTGGAAAACTCTCTCCCTGGAGAAGTGGCGCAGACTCCATAAGTTGAGTCACTGAGAACTAGACTAGACAAAGCAATGCAAACTATACAGCTTATTAAGATGACTTAATAAATTATTGGGATAGGGGCTAGATGGACTGATAAACTTGGCATTTATAAATTTTTTCTTCTACAGCACTCTCAAATAACAGAACTAACCTTTTCTTGTGTTAATATTCACTTTCTGTCCCCAGTAACACCTTCATGTGCTCTCTATCTGACACATAAGTGTCAGCAAAACTAATTTAGAAAGGCTCTGAGAATTTCTGGAAAAGTTTGAGGGAATTTAACGTTTTTCCTGTCTCTGTATCCATGGGCCCTATATACTTGCCAGGTTCCAGTCACAGTCAACTAAACACTAACAGATCTCACATGGTGTAAATGGAGAAAGCCAACACATCCAGCAGAGAATATTATCCATGCCTAAACTGAGAAAACTCTACCACCGCCATTAACACCATGACCTGCCAATGCAAGGACTCACAGTGGTGCAGAAACACCAGTGGCTGGTAGCCAGTGGCAGTAATCAGGGCAAATCCCCAGTCTAGACAAAGCTTTAGTTATCATGAGCAAAACTCTCCAATCTCTGGTTCTAGTTTTCCTTTCAGTAACACAATTTTAATAATGGTGGAACTCCACAAACTTCAACAGAATTGCTCCTGACTCACATTCCCCACAGGCAAGCAGAAATTCCCTTTGTTGAGAAGGGCAAAGTTAAGTGATATTTCTTTAATTTTTCTGATGATCAGAGAAAAATGTGAAGTGAAACAAATTCTAAATATGACCTTTGCTGTTTTGTCTCTGCAGATCACAAATATAATGTCCAGTAACTTGGGAAAAACCAATGGGAAAGTTGTGTGTCCACCACTGGATGTTAAGCATCCCTTTTTTCCTGGTGTCAGAGATGGTTACCTCTAGTCTTGTTAGCTAGATTAGACAGTTTCAGGCTCAGATATTTTACTAAACTCAGAATAAAGGCTAGAATAAATGTAAATTTCAGGTGAAGAAATGCAAATTAAAAGGGAGAAAGTTATTGATGTATACTACAACTTAGAAGACAACAGCTATGTACAGCTGTTCTTCATTGCCAAACCGCCAGATCATTCCTAGTAGAAGTCTAGAACATAACTGACTTATTAAAAAAAATTATATTAATTTTGAATATTGCTGTATCCAAATGGCTGATGCCATAGTAGCTTTCAAACCAGGTCTTTTACAACAGAGTGCTCCAATTTTGAAAGTCAAAACTTTTATAAAAGAAAGGTTCCTATTCCAGAGAGTCTACAGTCTAGAACTGGCAGACTAGTAAAAGGAAAACAAAGAACTATGTTATACATTAGGATGAGCAGCCTTCTTGTAACATGGGGAATGTTTTTCCACCATCAAATTCTTCCTAGCTGCCAGAGTATAGGAGAGTCTCAGGGGTGTGAACAAAGCATGACCTTGAAGAGCTCTGAAATCCAGCCTGAGGTTAAATGACAAATTATCACATAGAGAAGAGAGGTCTGGTGTGCTTAGCTCTGTTAGTTGGTAGGTGCTGGAACCACTGGTTTAAAATGCCAAGTGGCTATTACATTACTGAGATTATAGTAATTTAGCTGGGGCTGTTGCATAACAGGCTAAGGTGCCTAAATTCAGCCAAACTCTCTTGTCTGGCAGGAAATTGTCTTCTTGTAAGAGCTGACCAGCTCAGTAGCAGCAGCCCTGAAAGCATTTGCTGATTGAGTGCCAGCCCGTCACTGCCAAAGCTCTCTAGGAAGGAGATGCCTTTCCTTCCCCTCCTCTCTGTCATAATGCTTGGCATCGTTACTGGCAGGGTGCAGGAACGTGTCAGTGAGAGGAAAGCCACGCAAGAGAGAAATGTAGGTTTTTGTGAGGACCAAAGAACCATTGCCCCGTCATTTTCTGAGCCACCACAGCAGCAAACCACCTGAGTCAGATAAAGGACCTCTTGGCTCATGGCTGGCTGTCCTGACACTTCTGCATAAGTGGATCCTCACTAGTATTGGCACAGACTTGGAGCATTCAGAGTCTTCCAGCCTTGTAAAGAGCCAGACAAAAATAGAAGTCAATCTAAAAAGAAGTTTTAAGGTTGCTTTATTTTTTTGTGTTTGTGTCCTATACAATGTGTCACTGTGCCAGTATCTTTTTGGGAGTCAAATCTACCTTAAACATCTTGGAACATATTAAACATCCAGGATAAAAGTGCAGCATTTTCTTCCTTAGTTTAAGTATTCATAATGACATTTTTCAAAGTGTGAAGCATCTAATTTGTCTTTACTCTTTGTAGTGTAGCACATGTACATGTAGTGTTTTCCTTTTCACTACAATATCCACCTATGGAGTGAAGCATTCCTCAGAAACCTGAACAGCCCAAGTCTTGCAATAAAGTGACACATGTCTTGTTTATTCAGAGGCTTGCACAGATTCAGAGAAATACAATGAAGGAGCTAACTTCAGACTTTGGTCATTTTTACTCGGTGCTTGTAGTTTAACATAGAGCTGAAAACTGTTTTAAACTTGAACAGCTCTGACTTTAGCATTAAACAAAAACAAGTCAGCATTGTCTCCATTTGCAGAAGTGTGAACTTGATGACTTCAGGTGTCATTTATTTTTAGTCTAAAAGACTCTGCTCTCACTCTTAGTTCAGTAAAAGTCTTGGAGATGCTGTCTGAACTGCTGAGAAGTTCTACATCTCATAATGATCTTTTACAGCACCAGCTATGTAAAGCACAGAGTACATGTAGTAAAATGTGTAAGACCCTTTGCTTCTTTTGACACTAAGAATCTTTCATATTTATGCATTAATCTTGTAACCTGTGCTGTAGGTACTCATGGTCTGAAAAAAGACAGGATATTGAGTTACAGTCCTTTTCATCACTCAAAGAGAGAACAAGTGGGTATTCCCTGACCCCAACCCTCAAAATGCAAGGAAAACACATAGCGTTTAAAACTTTAAGCATTCATTATTCAAAGCATAAAAAAATATCATTTCCTGTTTTTTTAACTTCTAGCAAATGCTTAATCTGTGCATTCACTGCCAAAATGCTGCCATCACCATCCTCCATGTTCCTGTTTAAGATGGCCCTTGGCTCAAGGAGAAACTTTGCTTTCAATTGAAGCATTGCAAAAATCCTTGTCTTTTCTTGATGTGGAAGTCACAAATTTTGTCAGCTTGAAGGATCTGCATCAGTCCTTCATTCCATTTGAAACCATAACAAGCAAAACTGTTTAACACACACTGACAAGTTCTTATTATGTCTGTTTAAAAGATTTCAATTGAAATTCAATAACAAAAGTCTTTGTGCACTTGAATTCTATTGCCATTAATACTAGCTGATCAAGTGAAAACAAATGGGATACATCAAGCACACCACTAAACAGAGAAAACAGCAGCACAAACTAATGAATTTGGAGTTCTGCTTTATCAAACAAAAGTAAAAAATTAAGAAAAACAATCAGCTTTGCTGCAATCAAGCCAAACTAAGCATTTTGTGATATAACTACAAAGTGCTGCAAAGTTTGTCAGAGCTTCTGCTCTGAAGTCCCCAGGAATTTTAGAAGATTAAAAAGTAGTTTAGTTCAGATTTTGTCCAACCTTATTACCTGCTTATCAATAAATACGGACCAAGTCTTGCCGGAGGATGTGGGGGCAGCAGTGGTTCTGTCTCTTGCTGCTGGAGGTGCCTCCTGCCCTCTTGAACTGCCAGCCCCTGGTGGGGTCTGGGGCTGCTCTCGCACCTCTGCTTGGTGCCTTCACCTGTGTTCTGGGGAAAGGCAGGCTGGTAGACAGCCCACAGGAATTTCTGGTGCACTTTTGTTCCTGCACACCAGGGTGGCATTTTACTGGCTTAGAGGGATTTTCTGCCAGGGATATTTTGTTTGTTGAGGTCAGAGTCTTCTGCATTTACTTTCAGGTCTTTCACATCTACAACTATTGATTGAAACTTGATTCTCAGGTCATATATTTAGGAAATGACTATATCTACAATGTCTGACCATAGGCATTTAAAGTTTCCAAATATTAGGTCCACTATGCATTCTTAGGACCTTAGCTTGCTTGTCAAGAAAAGAACATTGAGAAGAAAATAATTGTGCCCTGTTGTACAGAAAATGTGTGTTTCTAACACTGTATCTTTGACATCTGGAAGCCAAGTACATTAGTCTCAGCTTAAAAGAACAGTTAGACCTGCTGTCCTTATAGCTGGCAGAGCACATATCCCCTAATCAATAGAGAGCTCTTGTGAAGGCCAGACAGAAATCAGTAAAAAAATCAAGAGATGCAGTAATGAATAAACTGTTCATTATCCTTTAACACTTGTTTATTCAATGGCCTAATGTCATATGCAACTGGGAAAGCATCAGAAATTAAGGCAATTCTACTCCTCCTCAAGATGTCCAGAAGGAAAATTGTGCTAATGGAATGATTATCCTTATGCCCCTATGGTGCCAGTAAATTTCCTGGTGTAAATCTTTATTCAAAAAGGCCTAAGGACTCCTCAACAAATTCTTTAGTCTGGGGAAAATGATTCTGCTCTGCCAGACATGGAAAGATGGCCTGGCTGGATGCAAACCCTAGATGCTGAGCTTGCCCGACTTGTCAGTGGTACCCACCTCACCTCCTTCCAACAGCCAACCCTGATTTGGCCTTTCTTACCCACCCTTCCCTTCATCTCTTTTTTATTTTGGAACCTCATGTGACATTCCTGATTCCCCACTTACATTCACAGTGTTCTGTCTTGTCTTCCCTTCCCTGTTCCTGCTCTATCAGGCAAATTCATTAGCAATTAAGCAGTGCCTCCTGGGATGTAAACCACCAGCCTCAAACACAAGTCTGACGGTAGTAAAAAGGCAAGTTTGGGCTCCTTCAATCCCTGCAAAATCTTCTGCATCAATGAAGTACCAGAAGTGCAACCAGACCTCTCTCCCCACAAGGGGGGCTCAGTGCAGGAGAACCCCACAGAGGTGAAGGTTGGTGGGTCGCCAACCCCCACTAGGAGGGCTCCAACTGTTCCTTAGGGAGCTGTGATCACCCTCCAGTTTGAGGACAGCTTTAAGCAGAATAGAACTAATAATGGCTTCAACAAAGGCACAGATGGACCTTCACAGTGCCAGGCAAGTGAAGGTGCCATGGTGGCATCTCTCACCATGCTACTGGGGCAAGAGGTCCTCGGTGGGAAGCTGGAATTATGGCAAAGATCAAGGAAGCTGCCTTTTCCTGGACTAATGGGTGGCCTCTATATCTTCATTCCCAGGGAAAGGATGCAGAAAGCTGTCTTGTTCAAACAGAGAAAGCACAGCAGGTACAACTGCTCTGAGCCCCTACCTCAAATGGCAGAGAGGGTCCCTCATCCACTCCAGGAAAATCCTCTGCTTCCTATCCATCCCATGATGTCTCACAGCCAATTCACAGAGCCCTGTCGCTCAGAACAACACCTCAGAGCCCCTGTCCTGTGCTGCAGTAACTTTCATCAGGAAACCTCACTTTGCTGCCTACCAGCTACAGCCTCAACTCCTCACCCCATATGGGCCACACCCCGTGTCTGAAGAGACATGTGGGTTTATCCCATGGAAAACCTGCAGTGTCCTTCCTCCCACACCAGCTGTGACCCCATGGCTCCTCCTAGGAAGAGGCAGCTGCAGAACTACTGTGGTTTCTGTGTCACTACAGGTATGGACTTCAGGGATAAATGTCTTTGTATTGTCCCAGTGTGCAGCACTGCACAGTCAGTTCCTCCTCCAAAACACTGAGATTTCTATTAGACAGAGTCTGCAAATCATGCTCTTCTACTGACCTGGCTTGTAACTGCAGCAAGCATGGGAAATCACCTTCCTATTTCAAATTCCCTTTGAAACCCTCTTTTAGTACACTGGCCACTTGAAGGGCAAAAGCTGGGGCACAAAGGACGAAGGGGAAAGCAAAGTTCATTATTGTGCTAGACAGCCAAAAGTTGCAGTGCTCTGCCAGTCACACAAGGATCCCTCTACAGTCTCTGGATCCTGCATCACCACTTGGCCCTCAGGTTGTTTGTGCCTCCTTTGGCCCTGTGCTGCACTCATGCATGAGCTCAGCAAGCTCAAGCAGTGCATTCTCATAAAACACACAGCACCCCATGGCAGCCCCCCTCTGCTGCACACTCAGACAGGGCTCTCCAAAGCCAGACTCAGGACTGTTGCCTTTTTAGCCTCACCTTATGGTAGGGAAAGTAATCCAGTGGAAACTCTGCTTGGGGTCTCTGCATTCTCCATTTGTCAAGTCTTTTTTTATTTTCAGGTCTTTGAAGAGCTCCAGAGGAAATTACACAGGTCTCTCACTCTGTTTCCAATGCCTTCTGCATCAGAGGAATTTGCCTTTAAAATAGGCATAGTAACTGCCAGCTTTCCTGCATTCCTTTATCCCTGAGATTATTTTCCTCAGAGACCTTACCAGTTCCCCAAGTCTGCTGAAGTATACTTTTTTTGAGTCATTATCCATACTCAGCTGGACTAGCTTTTTCCCTTGGAATAATGAACTTTTATCATTTCATGCTTGCTTTCATCCAAATTACCACCCAGTCTTTGGATTCTCAGGCTGTTAGTCTCTGCTAGTCAGAAATAGCTTAAGGCAGCTGCTCCCTTGCCCATTTCCTCACACCTTCTGAAACAGCATCATCTTCACCACATCCAGGAACATAATAGATCATCTGTATCAGGCTGAGTTGCTCTTGGTGGAGGTATCACAGCAATTATCACATCTAACTTCTGAAAGAGATGTCCTACTGTCTCTTCCTGTTGATTGAGGAAAAAAAAATAGCCCCTTCCTGTACCAATGAGTTGATCAGTAATAAGATCCCTGATTATTGTCCCTGATTTTCTTCCTTTACCAGAAACGTTCAACCAGTCTCTCTCCTGTTCTTTCCCAAGCATCAGGTCTTGGTACTCAGTGCCTCCCTTGTCCTCATTTGTACCTCCTGGACAAACCTTCCATATCATTCCTCAGTTCCCATAGTGTGCTCCACAAGACTGCCATTAAGGTTATGGGTCTGCGTCCATGTTATACAATATATTATTTTATATTATTATTTTATTTTAGAAATGAAATGAATAAATTTTAATAGATTAAATCAAGTAAAAAAAATTGGTAAGACATGGAATCACAGAATATCCTGCACTGGAAGGGACCCACAAAGATCATTGAGTCCAGCTCCTGAAAGGAAGCAAGAAAGGGCTTGCTCTCCAAAAAGTTGCATGTGGGGATAAATGGAAAACACAAAGTCAAAAAAAACCCTGCAAAAACTAAAACAACAACAACAAAAAAAAAAACCCAAAACCAAAAACAAATAAACAAGCAAAACCCCCAAGAAAACAAACAAACAAAAAACCAAAAAAAGCCCCCAACACCCTTAGTTTTGGCATGCAGGTTGCAGAAAAGCTGGAAATCCTTCATTACAACAGGTAAACAAAGAGACTACATAATTTCTTGGATGGACCCCCACATACTGGTTTCTCCTGGCTTAACACCAACATGACTGTGGAATCCCCTTGTATATCGGAGAGAAAGAGCAAGCTAAAGGGCTGCAGCTCCTCATTGACCATATGAGGAAAATCTCATTTTTTCATTACACATTTTTTCCCATGAAAGGGAAGAATGAAAGCTAACAGATGCTTTCTTCATGAAAACTCTATTTTCCTTAGTGTTTCTTTTCAGAAGTCAAGCGTGCAATTCCTTCTGGCCAGACAGACCTTTCACGTGCAGTATAAATCTCCTGCATCTCTTGGAAGAGGATTTGGAAGCCTTCCGGGCAGGGAAAATATCTACAGCAGTTCCCACTGGAATAAAATTACTTCTATTCTCCACTTCAACAGATTAAGGTGATCTGCACAGTCTGTACCTTCTACAGGTTTTCTAGATGCCATTGCTTTTATGGCCTTATAGGGATGCTCACTTTTCCTATGAGCATTTTTGGCCTGGTGTCTTTAGACATATTTGATCTTCCTCTCCTGTGCTCCACCCCAGAAATGGCTGCACTGAGCTGGGTGCTGGCTGTAGTTATGTGTGAAGTACTTGATCTCTTAGGATAAAAGGTGCAATTTGAATGCAAAACACTCTAAAAGCTTCCCACTTCTAATGGTTTTGCTTTCCCACGCTGGAAAATATCACGGATGTTCATTTCAATTTTTATTTTGTTTCCACTTTTGTGGTCCTGACTAAACTGAGGAATGCGTATCATCTGGGAGAGGGAAAGGGCTATCTGAGTCTCAATCCAAACTCCCACCTGCCTGATAACTTCTGGTCTGAGTAATGGTACTAACAAATTCCAAATTCTGAATAAGCCTGGCCTTAGAAGGCCATCCAAAGATTGCTATGCAACCTTTGTAGTGTGTAGGGCCAGAAGAAATATCTGCAAGTTGACTAGTCCAACCCCTTGGCCTCAGAAAAAATTAACCCTCTGTTTGACAATTGTTTCCACCTGTTTTCTACCCATCAGTATCCTTTAACTGGGTTTGTAGGTTGCTAGCAAATGATAACCAAGATAGCCAAGGCCATATTCAAGCGCTCCACCCTTTGCACACAATGCTTGAGTTTGCTATAGACATTTGGTACTCTGGGATTACTTAACAAATACCCAGACAAACCACCCAGAGTGCAGGAAGAACCATGCCATCTTGGAATTTAGGAGTGGTATTCTCCAATTTAGTTCTCACTGAAATCACTCCAAACCACGTGCCTCTAGCTCACTCCCCCTCCCATGTGACAGGCTTGAGAGGGGAATTGGAGACAAAAAAGGTAAAGATCACAAGTTGAGATAAGAACAATTTACTAGAAACAGCAATGAGATAAGAAAATAAACAGTAAGATCAACAATACTGTCATGTACAATAAATGAATTATTCACTCATGGGTTGTCAACCCCACCAACACCCAACCACTCACTCATTAGGCTACCCCAAACACAAAGGGACCCTTTCCCCCATTTCTGGAAAATGATGTGATGTGGTACAGAATAATCCAGGTTCCCTGGCTATTCCCTCCTCCTGGCTACTGCAAAAATTGACCCTGTCCGGACTGGAACCGGGACAAGCTGGCACTGCTACCCTCAAGGTGACATGGCAGCAAACACCACTGTCATTTGGAAAGGAGCCTTGCAGATGCCCAGCAACTGAAACAGCCTGCATGAAACAGCTTTTCTACCATGGGGGCAGTGATAGGATCTCCCTGTGCAGCTCCAAACCGTGCTGGTCTGCCAGCAGAGCACATTCACCAGCTTCTCACCAAGCATGGCCATGCCCAGTACCCGCTGTCCCTGTGCCTGCATGGGGCTCATCCAGCTCCCTCTATTCAGGAGCACTCTCAGCAGCCAAGTTTTGGATTCTGCCTCGGATTGCTTGGTGAATAATGATCTTTAATCACAACCAGCCAAAGCCACTCTCAGATTATTTCATTTGCCTGCCTGTAGGTCCACAGTAAAATACATATGTTATCATCATCGTTTTCTCATTTTGTTCCATTGCAAGAGTCTCAGATGGGACTGGGTTCCCTGGGCTTTGATGTGAGTTTTTTTAAACTGCATGAGAACTATATTTAGTTTCAGTTCACTTGCAGTGTCAGGCTTCCCTGTCGTGGCCCTCTGCCTTTACCTTGGCAGTGTTACAAGATCCAATTATGGCTTAAAAATCTGGCTGTGGAGAAGCAAAACTGCTGGCTTTTCTTCATTACTAAACAAGGACCTTCTGTTGTCCACAACACGTGCCTGACGTGAAGCCATTTAGGGGGCCCTTGAAGAGGCAGCTCTGCTGCTGTCCTGCCTTCATGATCTCTTGAAGTCCTCAAAGGCTTAAAGACTTTCCTGCTATAAAAGTCCACAAAGTCTTTGGTGCAAAAACAGAGCTCAGTCCCCCTTTGCTGATCTCTTCTTTCACTTCCAGTCTGACCTGTCAGACAGAAATCCTACTTTACTTAAGAAAAAAAAAAAAAAAAAGGATGGAAGTGGGAACACTCATTTGAAGCCAAATGACCTATTACAGACACATCCACTTACCCTATGGGCTGAATTGTAGTACTCTGCCTCGAAGCCAACACAATAAACCAACATTTCTCAGGGAATACGAAAGGAGGGGGTTTTATTCCCTTGGTTTTCCAGTACCATTTACAGTAGCTTTTATGTTACCCTGGTTAACAGTCAGCTTCTGGCTAACACATATTAGATTCATCCACAAAACAAAACATTTTCTTTTCTGACATTGGATGTGAAGGATATGTTTGTGTTAAAGTGACTGTCTCGTTAATATGTTTCACTGAATTATACACCCTATAAAGAAATATTGTCCCATTATTAATATATACTACAGCAATATCCAAGAAAAACTTCTGGAGGAAATAATACAGTGAAAAGCCAACTCTATCTGCACTTTACATCTTTTCTTTTTTTTTTTTTTTTTTTTTCTTGAGCAATGCTTTATGTTTCATTGAACATAAAGGAGATATTGTCAGCCCACGATTTTAAGAATTTTAGTTTCCAGGTCAAAAGAAAAACAAGAGAATTTGTGCTACTTTCTCCTCAAAAATGGGTTTGGGGTACTTTAAGTTATGACTATATTTCTCTGGTTGAAATCCACTACCAATGTCTTGCAATAAAAACTTTGGTTGTTCACTTGACACATAATTGTCATGGAAGAAGCTCATAAGTGACACTGACCTCTAAAGATATTACGAAGTCACACATTAAGAGTCCTGTTTAGGACCAAGAACAAGTCAAGATCGTGATGTCATCTTCCTCAAGGTGGCTGTCCCCAAGTCACCTCCACCAGGTAGGCGGAGCAGCACTCCCTGGTCACCTCACCATCAGAGGACACGGGGATGCTGGGGATATCAGGATACCCCTCCAGCTCACCCAGGACTGGCTTACTTACTGAAATTGCCAGCCCTTAATGCTTTGAGTGCTTTATGCTGATTTAGCTTAATTTGGGAACAAACTCAATTAAGCTGAATCAATGTTAGCTACTAAAGGGGTTGTACTGACTAAACTGAATTAATTTAGAAACCTATTTAGTTAAATTGTTACAATTTGCGTATGCAGACAGACTTCCATTTAGCACACACTATCATTGGCTTTATTTGAAAGAATAAAACCCCTTGCAGACGATGCCTCTTTCTACACTTGCATAAAGCCCTACATCTCAAAGGCAGATGTCTGCACACATGTGGGCTTATATATGCACACATATACACATAATTTCTTACACACTCCTCCCTCAGTCAAATTTTCCCACATCTTGCCTAATACCCAGCAAAGGTGACTCAGCCCAAGTCCTCGACATTTTTTTAAAAAATGTGGTAAAATTTGCATTCATGTTGGTGGACACTGAGCGGTTTTGAGTCAGACTTCACAAGTAAAGCATCAGCAGCCTGGAGAAGGGGAGACTGAGGGAAGATCTCAGCTGTCTACAGCTTCCTCAGGGGGAAAAGGAAGGGGCAGACCCTGATCCCTTCTCTGTGGTGACCAGTGACAGGAACCCAGGGAATGGCATGAAGATGTTTCAGGGGAAGTTTAGGTTGGATATTAGGAAAAGCATTGGACAACACTCTCAGGCACATAGTATGGTTCTTGGGGCTGTCTTGAGCAGGGTCAGAAGTTGGTCTCAATTATCTTTATGGCTCTCTTCAAATTCAGGATATTCTATGATTCTATGCTTCTATGATCTTGAGAAGATCTATTTTCCTTTCTTTCCACATCTCTTTTCCTCTAGCCCAGCTGAAGGCACATGCACGCCGTAACAGGCCTGTGGAGGCTGTGATGCCCCAGCTGCTCTGCTCTGTGATGGAGGATGCCCCAGTGGGCACAAGGCAGGACAGGGACCTCAGCCCTCTCAGCACCTCAGTTCAGGACAGGGACCAGCCAAGGGCAAATGCACTTGGATTAGTCCCTGCTGTACTGGCTTGCACTGCCACTTTATACCCCTTATCTATCTGAGATGGAGTCAGGAGCTACTCTTTGCCTCTTCCCTCTGGTTACAGGATAAGGAACAACAGTGTGTTCCCTCACATCAGTTGGGGCTGGTGGGGAAGAGGAGGAGCAGCATTCTGTCAGCCCTAGCAGCATTTCAAGGGCAGATCTGGGGGCTGACAAGATTTCTATTGTCATGAAAACACATCCAGTTCTCTTTCTGCATTGACCATTCACACAAATACAGCAGATCTCAAGTCCTCTTTAAATGGATAATTTTTTTTTCCTTCGTGCCATGCCTATGCAAAATACACAGGGCATTGAAGAGCCCATCTACCTGTACTATGAAGTCACAGCAGTTTCCTAAGGCAGAAAATTGTTCTGGTGGCATAGTGGTCAGTGCATCATCCCTTCATCTTCCTTAAAAGATGTCTCCTTAAAAAAAGTTCTAATCAAATAGGTTTAAATATAAGTCCCAGACTTTCTTTTTGTTTCCTGTTTTATAGCACTGGGCAACTGAAATGTAACACTGAAATGAAACATGGTCCAGGCTCTCTTTGTATTCTGCTGAGGCAGAAGTCTGTGCAAGCATCCATCCATCGCTCATGCTGCCTCCCATGTCGCACACTTTGATACAGCTGGGTGCTGATAAAATTGCAGTTTTCAGAAGCAATATCCCTGTCCCTTTCTCTGTGATTTCGGCTTCCCAAGGATTAAAGTGGTTTCTCTGAAGGAACCTCAGCACATATCGCAACACCAAAGCTCAGCAAGGACAGAAACTTCCTTTGTTGTGCAAAGTTATGACAGGAAATAACACTGGGTTGGACTGATAAGCCTTTCACATTCACCTGCTGTGTATCAAATGTTTGGGAAAGGTGTGTAGCAGGCCATTCAAAGTCAGCTATTCACTGCCAAGGCTTTATAGCAACTTTATAGATGGCAGGCTTCTGGATGCAAATAAATTTATATCTCTTCCACAAAGCAAGTTTGAAAATTGTATTGATAATGCCTCTGTAACATGACTGCCTGACTGATGTTAGTATTACAGCTGCATCCATTGCTGCCAAAAACAAGCCTGTGATGAAACAAACACCACTTTATTTTTAATACCATAGCAGTTCTATGTTGAAATATTTTTTGGATTGTCAGACACCAGCACTTGTGATCAGATCCTGTTGGATCACAGAGGTTTCCATGTTCCCCGTCAGTGTTTACATAGTGTGAGCGTCTGTTGTACTTCATATGGGATTAAGTATAATCAAAATTCATGTTACCCTTTGCAAGCTAGCATCAGAGGAAGGCATGCATATTTCAGCTAATTAATTAACAGGATGAATGCGTTAACTTGAGCCTCTTGAGACTCAGGTTAATAACCCACTAAGGGTAGTATTTGCAAGCGGCAAAGCTTCTGTGGCTATATAGTGAGCCATAAATTATGGGAGAGGCCATTTTCTTTTCCAGTCCTGACTATCTAGATTCAGGGGGTTGTTGTGACTCTGCTTTCACAGAAGGGCGAGGTTTGGTTTCTTTTCCTTGTTTTGCTCCTAACTCCTTCTGTGTAACTCATTAAAACCCTCTGAATGGCACTGATCGCAGTGTGAGGAAACACAAGGTTCTCTTTTCCACCTACCCACAGGAGGCATGGAGGCTGTGTTGCCTTCATTATCTAATGCTTCCCTGGTGTTTCTAAGACAGGGACTTTAGTTTGTAGGCATCACACCAGCCAATCCCATGTCACTGCAAAGAAACACCAAAACAATGCACTGTGCAGAGCCATTCCCTTTGCAGAGGCCTGGTGCCAGCTGAAGACCAACCCTGTTGGAGGTCACCTTCCCACCTCCGCTGCACTGAGTCTGTGAGCACATTAACCTAGAGAGACAGGGACAGTCTGGCCTGTTGTTTGATGAAGATCTCTCCCCACATCTCCTATAAGATAAGCTGTGGAACTGGGAAAAAGCTGAGCTGAAGGAACCCAATTTAGCATTCCAGGACCCACTTCCCAGATGGGACACTGAACCTAAAGCCAAAAATTAGGTTCAGCTACAAAATTCAGATGAGAAGCTAAGAATCACTGCATCACCTCTCCACACTCCCTGTTCTATAGAACATTTTCCAGATCTTCAAGATTTTTTAAAGCCCCTGCTAGCTGAAATGTTGTGCGTCTCTAGGGACAAGCTGGTGAAAGCCAAGCATGAGATCACAGCAGACTCCACTCTGCTTTCCTTCACACAGCCCACAGCATGAACACATGGAAAAAAGCCAAGACCTTCTGCAAAAAGCAAGGAGCCTGCACATCCTTTCTAACACATTTTAATTACAAAAGTGGTGCAAAATAAATCCTGAAAAGTCAACATGCAGCTGACAGAGATGGGGAGCTGGCTTTCCTTGGCAGTGCTGGGTTAGCAGTTGGAGTCAATGACCTTGGAGATCTTTGATGGTTGCCTGACTTTATTATCCTGCTCCCATGTTCTTGGGGCTGTTTCTCACAGGTGAGGTGCACAGGTTGCCCACAGAGCCGCCCCACACAAAAGGGAAGAGGGTGAGGGGAGGCCAGAGCAGCTGGCATCAGGACCTTGGTAGGCAATCTGGCTCATCAGTTGTCTTCAAGGAAGAGAAAAGCTGGAAAATGGAGGAAATAAAAAATCTTGGATGGGGACTGCAGTGCTGCCCTCCTCTCCCCAAAGAGCACAGTAGACACAGAGATGAGCCGTGAACTTGAGCCACATCCCTCTCTGGACTGCTGGGTTTGAGGTTTCAGCTGCACTGGCTGTTTGTCCTGCAGTGGGGCTGGAAGGGCCAGGCGTGTTTCCCACTGGGCTGGCTCATGGGCAGGGATCTCAGGCAGGGATCAGTGAAACTCTCTGCTGAAGGAATCTCACAGCTCCACACCAGCTGAGCTGTGAAACAGGACTGCCTTATCACTATCTCCCTCTGCGGAAATCCTCCAGGCTCGCACACACCCTGGCTGTGTGGGAGATGGGCTATTTGGGATGTCTAGTTTCTCAGGCTTCTCACTCCTCCAGCCCAGATCTTTCCACCAGAAAGACCTCATTATTTGGGGAAGTTGCAAATCCATGGTGTAACCTCTTCAATGACAACACAGGGGGAGGGAACAGCCTCTAATAAAACAGGAAGCTCCAACATATAATCTGAGGTGTTAATTTCAATTAGGGATGAGCTTCATTACTCCTCAAGTTTTATAGCTACTGTAGTTCTCAGCTGCTATGAAGGGTGAGACTACACAGGAGGTGTCTGAAAAGTCTGATGGAAAGAGTGGGTGAAATTGCACAATGCATTCACCAGTGAAGTGCCCAGGGTCAAGGTTTATTTGAACAGATCTCTGGCTACATCCAAGAGGTTTATGGATCTTGCCCTGAGGAACAGAGCAAGTTAAAACGCTACTGAACACATCTTTCCCACAGCATTTAATTCCTTCTTAGTCCTGTTTGGAGTTGGTGAGTTAATGGCCTAATCACTTGCAACAAAATGTCCCAGCTTAAGCACCAAGGAGAGTGGGAAATCATACTGCTCATCACTGCTGAGCTGGCATTTCTCTGTATAAACAGGAGCATCCCGGGTTACAGAGACGTGCCTGAGTTGAAAATTGAGGAAAATCAGAGCTTGGTCCTCTCATTTACCTACACTTGAGCTATAAGAGTAAAGATGTTTATCTGCCACTCAGTGGCACACAGATACACATCTGCCATGAGAGGTATGTTGCATGGGTGATGGACAGCTCCCCATTCTTCTCTAGGAGAGTGGGGAGTCTGAAGATGCAGGGCATAGGTAATCAAACCAATTCAAATATTGACATTAAATCCCATGGTTACTATTCCTCCCTTTCATGCTCATCATCACTTGCAGGACAGTTCATATTTGCAATTCACTTGTTCAGCTGTCTGCCAAGCCACTTTCACCTTGGAGAGTGGGGAAAGGACCCAGGCAGGACCCAGCAGCAGATGCTTGTCCTCATCCCACCAGAATCCCATCTGACCTCAAAGAAACAGGCGCTGTTGGGGTGCCCCTCCATGCTCAAGAGCTTTAACCAGACAACTTCCCATGCTTCCAAATGCATGGTTTTCCAGCTGGAGCCTGGACAAGCTACAAACTTCTGACTAGTTTCTCAAAGGGCTGTATTTAGTGATCTCTATCTCCACAAACACTTTAATAAAAGTTGCTAGGCATCCAGAAGCCTTAGTAGGGAGGTCATCAACTCATCATCAGTCTCTTCCCATGTCCTGAGGCTGAAGTTCACATATCCTTCCCATATCCCACCCCTTCAGATCTAGCAGTGGAGCTGCACAAGAGATGCTCCCTGCAGCTCCCAGGGTTGCCCCATCTGCTCACATCTATAGGCATGTGCTGTCAGCAAATGGTTGCAGTCTTTTGTCTCTGCCCCAACTGCACAGTGCAGTCCTTTCCTTCACCAATTCTGGTGTTCACTTTACCCCTCTGGAGAGCTGATTTGGCTCATTCAATTAGCAAAAGGTTCATGAATGTGTGTGATCAGCACCTGAGCCTAGCACAAGAAGAACAGCAGGAGTGTCTGGCAATGTTAGTGGTAAAAGTGGGTCTGTCTTCACTTGGGAAGGGAAAATTGGTAAAAAAATCTCACCACCCTACTGGTATAGATCAACCTTAAACTACCCCTTCCAAAACCACACCATTCAGAAAATCAGCCAATCAAAAGATAAATAAATATATAAATGTTGCTTACATCATTAAGTTTAAACACCCTCCCCATTTGGTGAGGAGGAAAGCTTAGGGTAGGAAGGGACTCCATAAGAAGCTATTTCAGGAGGTATAGGGTGGGAGCACCCAGAGTAGTAAGAAGAATCATGGCAAGCAGACAGGGATGATAACCTCTTACCCTGGCTCAATTTCATATGGAATAACATGCCTGATCACAGCCTGAGACCACAAATGAAGAGACAGAGGTGTGAGTTTACCTACCCCACACATCAGCCATTGCACCCAGCCACACTCTGCTGCAAGAGCACCTCTGAGAAACCATTATGGCCATGTTGCAGCTGTGGTTTTCTAGGCTTGAATTTGTAATTGCAGGCTCAGCATTCACTCTGAAAGTGGCCTGCTGTATCTAATTACAAACAGAGCCCTGCCTAACAGTCACGAGAGCGAGGTGCCAGCCAAAGCTAGGCAGTGGGGTTATTGTTAGAGTGGAGAACAAGGGGTGTTGCAAAGAAAAGACCTTGGCAGCCCCCCTGGATGGCTGCAGAGGCACACAAGGGCGTACACAAGGCTGCAAATAATCACGCTTACTACAATAGCCCAGTTTCACTGAGCTGCCACTGCACTGGCAGAGGCTTTACAAGCAAATCAGACCTTTGCCACACTTTCAAGTCAGCACAGAAAGCATGCTCCTCTTTCTGCTATATTTTTCCACTTGTTGCCTTGATGAGGAAGAATCTCAGATTTCCACCACCAACTGATTAAAGGAGGCTACAGGGATGGTTCCCACCTCCTCTGCTTATCAGTTAATTAGCACACAGGAGCATGCTGTCAATAAAGGGTTTTCTTCCCTTTCATTGGGCTCTCAAGAAGCAAGTTCTGGACATAGATTTCTTACCTGAAAAAATGAGAAAGTACAGCCACAGATGCCCTATGTCAGAGTACCTGTTTGCATGTGACAGAGGAATAGAAGGACCATTTCTGCCTACCCAAATTTCCAGACACATGGGTGATAAAGAAAGCCAGAAAAAAAGAACCTTCCACCTATTTAATAGTTAGCTGTGGAAAGTGAGCACCATGCTAATGGCCAGTACAGGTTTAATGGTACAAAGTTCCAAAGATCACAACTGCTTTTAGAAAGCATGTGATTCAGTAGTTCTGGCAAAACTCCAGACACATAATTTCCATATGACCCTCCACTATCTTAACGTCATCGGCTTGATAAGACACTCAGGGCTGTCTTGAAGTGCCACAGCAGAATGTGTGAAAGTGCTTTCTTTCACCCTGGAAATAAAACTTTTTTGTGACTAATGATGGCATTTTGTTAATAAATAAACAAATAAATAAATAAACAAATGTGCCACCACCCTTTACTTAGACACTTGTGTGTCCTGCTGCCTGGATGGGGCCTTGCTGTCATTAATGGAATTCTGTGCACCCATGAAAGATTTCCCACACAGATTGGATTCCTTGATCAGAGCCTAAATGTAACATAAACTCTGTGCAGATATAGGGCTCACCATTTGTAAAGCTGCCTGAAAGGGCAATGCATCATACTGCATAGTCTAATTCTGGTTGGTCTCTCCATTGGTGCACTTTAATTAATGCCACTGGAGTTAAATCACTGTGAATATGTTCAACTTTTTTTTTTTAACCTAGTTGAACCTGATCAAAAACTTGGGTGTCCACCACTAAACTTAATGGACATTTTTATGTTTCCAAAACATGCAAGAGGTACCCAGTTATAGATGTGTATACATGTTGTTGAGCTGTAACCCCAGCCACCACCTAAGTACCACACATCCACACACTTAGCCCTACCCCTTCCTCCCACCCCCAGTGAGACAGGGAGGACAATCTGAAAGAGGGTTGAGATAAGGACAATTCAATAAGTGAAATAAAGTTGTCAGCAACAATAATAATGAAAATTATTATGATGATAATAGTAATTGTAAATAAAAGCGAAAGAGCTAGGAATAAAATCCAAGAAAGACAAGTGACACACAATACAATTGCTCTTTACCCACTGACTGATGTTCAGCCCAATCCCAAGCAGCAATCAAGCCCTCCTGACGAATTCTTTCCATATTATATGTGGAGCATGACATTCTAGGGTGCGGAATATCCCTTTGGCCAAGTCAGGTCACCTGGTCAAACCCCCCTGGGTTCTGATGCACCTCCTTCACTGGCAGAGCCCAGGACACTGAGAAGTCCTTAGCTCAGGATAAGCACTGTTTAGCAACGACCAAAACATCAGTGTGTTATCAACTTTATTCTCATACAGGACCCAAAACACACCAGCTACTAAGATTAAAATTAACTCTATCCCAGTTGAAACCAGGACACATGCCATGAAATGCGAGCTTGGTTATTATCAAGGTAACATCTGCGGATTTTGTACCCCAGAGTCCTTAAGCTGAGTAAGGCACAACCAAGAATCAGTTTCCATGCTGAACAGCTAATGTAATATTAATTTTAAATGGACAGAGGGCAGATTTATCAGATATAGAAAATACCAAGAGGCAATTGAGCAAATAGTGGTCTGAGGGATAGGAGACCTAGCTCATCAGCTGTTTAATGCTCCCATGATGAACAAACCCCAAAAAATTAATGTCTTCAGAGTGATAATTGTCCTGCCCTGCCCTACACATGGTGTACACATCCATAAGTAAGTAAAGTCATCCATAAGTAAGCTAAACAAAGGAGCAATGGTGCTTAATGGCAGGTGTCACTTGCTAAGTCAGAGAAAATCCAGGTGGGCATGGCCAGAGCTCCAAGAAGAGCTCCAGCTGCACAAACAGTTGGCCAGGTGGAGCCTGCAGATCTCTGCAGAAGGATTACGCAGTCTTGCTGCAAATGTTTTGGAAACACTCTTCATTCTTTTTTCTGTTCACTCAGCAGGGATTACTGGCATAGTAACTTCATCTATCATTTGCACAAGGAGATAAGAGCAAGGAAGGTGTAGGGCAGATCAAGCATCTCTTCTTTCCCTGTTCTCACACTTCCTCCACTGCAAATTTAAAAGGTGTACAGTACAGCTAATGTGAGCACCTCTTATCTAGTTAATATGAGCCAGGAGAATGTTGAACTAGTTTATTGCTTCCTGCAGCTGTACCACCTGAAGTTCAGATCTATCTCATCAAATACCATAAATGGCTGTAACAATGGACAGACATGGTCTTACCTTGCAGAAAGGTGCCTCTACAGAATGTAAAAACAAGCATGGGGTCTCTATAGTTGGGGGTCTCCATAGATGGAGGCATTTACTGCCACCTTTCAGAAGTCACAAGATCAAATGTCCAGCAAGGACATTGGGCTCATATCCAGGGTTTCACCAAAAGAAGCGTGCTCAGTAGCTTGTGGGAGGTGTTTCCCTCTGCTTTGCACTTGTGAGACTCCATCTGGAGTACTGTGGACACCTCTGGGGTCTCCAGCATAAGAAGAACATGGAGCAGTTGGAGTGAACCCAGAGGAGGCCACACAGGTGTTCAGAGCCCAGGAACACCTCTCCTAAAGGGTCTGGGAGAGCTGGGGCCATTCAGCCTGGGGCAGAGAAGGCTACAGGGAATCTCCATTGCATTCTTCCAGTACCTAAAGGGGGCTACAAGAGAACTGGAGACAATGTGTAATGACAAGAGAGAAAGGCTTCACACTGAAAGAGGGAAGATTTAGATTAGACATAAGGAATAAATTCCTTCCGGTGCAATATTAGAAGAGGCTGCCCAGAGAAGCTGAGGATGTCTCATCTCTGGAAAACTTCAAGGCCAGGTTGGATGAGGCTTTGAGCAGCCTGGTCTAGTGGAAGGTGTCCCTGCCCATGGCAGGGTTGTTGGAATGAGATGATCTTTAAGGACCCTTCCAATCCAAACCATTCTATGTTTATTCTATAACATAAACAGACTGCTCATTACAAAATTGTTTTAGTGAGTTTGGCCCATAGATCACTGACTAAGGTAGGGAAGATTTTCATATTTATTCAAAGAATTTTTTGTAGAAACACATATGAGGCCTTTGAGTGTCTTCACCTGTCCTGATAAATATTTGATTCTTCTTAGTTTAAATCTTATCTTAGGTGAATAGAGCTAAGAGGATACCTGCAATGTACATTAGGACCCTAAATTTACCTAATTTTCAATTCCTTAATTAAACAGTTCCTAAATTGACTGTATAGCCAAGGAAAAGAAGGGATCTAGAGGGAGATGCTGCTAACCAAAGTTTCCTGCTTGGTTTTGTGCCCTGATGTAATTTGATTAAACTAACATCTTCCCCAGTCTCTGAGATGTGAGGGGCCTTTGCCTTGGAGAAGGTGACTGCAATCATCTCAAATTTCCAATTCGTGAGAGTGTCATCTCTAGTAAAGGCCACTGCAACCCATGATGTTACATGCAATACAAGTGTAAATTACTAAAAATGCAAAGTGTGATTAGTTGTCTAATTGCTTATTGGAAAGCCTCTTACCCTTCCACAGTGATGATTAAAAGCATATGGTGAACAGCCTTTTCAAAAAACCCAGCTATATTTTCTTGAACAGCATGATGTTTACACATTATTTGGTTGATTCCATCCCCCATCCCCAGAGGCTCTTCTTTGAGGCTGTTGAGGAGCCCATAGTGTATGAACCACTGACAATAGTTACTGAGAGATGGTTGCAACCAAGCAACCTATATGTCTGATTCTCGTTATTAAATATTCCGAACTTTTATTGAGATTATTAGAACCTATTTAATGGCTCATTGAACTTAGAAACCATACAATTTTCCCATCAGCCATTTCCATCTAAATATTTATGATACCAGTTCATACGAGAAATAACAAAAGACACAAAAAATTAGGAAGAGGGTGGGATTTCCTCAGATGCCTGGGAGCAAGATCTCTCCGTAACTCTAGCATAAACCAGTGGTGCAACTTAAAGGAAGCTAACTGAGAGACACAAAGCAAATCTGATGATGATGAAAGGAGAACCCGGTCATGTCTTTAAGGGAGTCTGCATAAATTTGGATACAAGGTTCTTTTCCATGATTAAAGAGAATATTTGTAATTACTCATTTCATTTCTTTAGGGTGTGGTAAGGAGTTTTCCAGTCGAATTACTGCCTGGTATAAACTGATGTATCCATTTCAAACTAGAATATAAGTACAAATTCCAACATATTTTCCATCAGCATACTAAAGGCACAACTGTGGCAGAGGAAAAAATCATTACAATTTCTTCTTTGGATGGAGTATTGATGGAATTATGAGAAGGACATAGGTTGTGATAGCTTGGTAACAAATCAATGCAACGTCTATCTTCAGATCCTCTAAACTTCTTATATTTATACATACTCTGGGGTCTAAGTTATCAACAGAGAAGAAACAAAGAAGACAGAACTGATCTTTCTAATTATCAGAAAGGACAGTCCTACTGCCAGAATTCTTCAATCCAGGTTGTCTGAATGTGATTCTGTACGAGTCAGAAAGCACAAGCAAAGTCAGTGCGGGGCAGAACCCTCAGAAGAAAGTGAAGACACTGAAGGCAGTCAGGGCAGACACCTCCATCCTGCCTCTACTCCCTGCGTGTTCCATGAAAACAGGCATGTTTCAGTGCCATTGCAGCAATGTGGCACTGAGCCTGAGTTAGATGCCTTGTCACTAGAGAGGAATTTTGGCCCAGGCTAATACTACGATGCTTCTAGACAGGATCTGGCTTGCATCCAGCTGGCTTGCAGTACTGGGAAAAAGGACATGAAAACTCTCTGACCAATCCACAGAGAAGCACTGATGTTCAAGGGCATAATCTT
Organism: Zonotrichia albicollis; assembly: GCF_047830755.1. Taxonomy (NCBI): domain Eukaryota; kingdom Metazoa; phylum Chordata; class Aves; order Passeriformes; family Passerellidae; genus Zonotrichia; species Zonotrichia albicollis. Next base: position 144,518,326 of record NC_133819.1, read on the forward strand.
CAAAATTGCTGCCTCATTGTACAAACACCTCTAGTTTTCAGCTTAAGGTTGTGTAGGCTTCTAATGTTCTGCTTGAGGGCTCTGTAGGAGTGTTGCATAATACCAAGAACAGCGAAACTTGGCACCTAGCTGTCTCCTAAACCTGATCAGGAACGTCAGAAGCCAGCTGGTTTTTATTTTGGAAGAGAGAGAAGGTGATAGTGTGCACAACCTACCACTATCAGAAAGGTGAATCAACAACAAATAATGTGAGTTTCAGTGTTCCCTTGTCTTTTTTTTTCTTCAAGGATAAAAGGCTTGAGCAGAATAGAGAGCAATTCCCCCAGACTGCTGTGAAAGCTGATGTGGGACTGGTTTTGTGCAATATACATAAGTATGACTGGGAATCTAAATATAGGAGTGACAAATCACTAGGCCTGGGAATTCTCCACTGACGTAGCCATTGTGATGTTAAAGAAGAGCATGGCTCCAGCTAAATTAGGTCATGGGATATTAGCACCTTTCTCTTTATGTTCCTTTTTCATAAGGAAATAAAATAACACAGGACCCACAGATAATAAGATTATAAAGCCAGTAATTCGAAAGACAAATAATGGAAGAACTGAAGTCACGTAAGTGCCTCCTCATACCATCCACACATATATTTAAGGGACACTCCTTCTCCAGGAAGTTTAATCCCCAAAATTATTTCTCAGGAACCCTGTAATGGCAATGCAAGAAATAAAAAACATACAACTGTCTTCTCCTCCCTTCTGATGAAATTTGCTACTCCCAGAGTAAAACCACAGGAAAATGCACCTGTTTACATGTAGAACATAGCAGCCTTGGTAGGAGCTGTTGTAAGCCAAAATGCCAAGTCTTGCAGAAAATGTCAGGATATGAGCACTCATTTCTGCTGCCAATTCTCACTAAGCTGGGGAGGTGTGGAGGTGTGGAGGTGGCACTCAGCAGGTTCAGTGACTCTGGGGTGCACAGTGACTGACGCATGTGCGCTTGTCGGAGTGCCCCAAGTGAGTAAGATTCTGGGCATGAGGAAACCTGAGCTTTTCAGAGAGGAGCCTCAGGCAGGGGAAGGTGGACTAGCAAAGGAACAGTGTGTTCCCTGACCTACACTCTGCATTAATATTGCCAGCTAAAGAACATCAGCAATTAGCTGCCTAAAAGCTCCAAAATGATTTGCTGCATGCCTGCAGCGCTGGAAGAAAGAAGCCCATCCCACTTCCCCACTTGGCATCAGCTCTCTGATATCACAGGATGGCACCCTGGTAGCTCAGCTGAGCCAGCACCACCCTAGTAATTCCCCCTGTGGGCAAGTGTCCCAGAGTGTGCACTGTGTGAGGGTAGGGGGTTTCAAGCTTGAGTGTGGAACTTGGTCTGTGCTCAAAAGGAGGCATATAGACCCTGACACCAGAACAAAGACTGTGATGTCAGAAAACAAAGCGTCTCTCTGTGGAACAAGTTCTTCTCTTTTACACCCATAATTCTTAACTCAATCAGGATGGCATCACATTAACTCAGGATAGGGCCTGTTTCTGTAAGGCTCTCCTCTGTCCATCATGTGTTGCCTAATTGTCCCTTTTTCTCAATCAACTCAATAATGAAGAATTTGCCATCATTTGCTTTGCTTTTAAAATACAGCAAAGCTGAAGCAAGAACTTTATCTTTCCTTTTTTGTCTATGACAAATTACAAACTTGAGTAATAAGCTATAGTATAAATAAAAGCAGGGTATCATAAGCAGCATACTGAGTAACTACTGGTTTTCAGGCTATCCCTTTATTAGATAGCAAATTAGATATAAAGCCATTTAGTTGAAAGATAATAAGGTTTATGCAACTAATAAGTACGTCTTGTAAGGAATACTGCTGACTTCCTTGTCTGTGTTAAGTCAATATCAACTTGTTAAACCCCTGACTCTCCCCTGGGTCTCCTTCTGTAACCTAGGAAGAATGACTGGACTTTAAAGTATGTCCTCCTCTCCAGTACATTTGGAAAATAGAGGGAGTTAAGATAACCAAACACAAGAACATAAGAACAGCTACACTAGGTCAGACCAGAAGTCTGTGGAGTCCTAGATCCAGTACCTGGCAGGGGTTAAGACCAGGTAGAAGAAAAAAAGATGACAAATTGTGCATATGGAAATGCCTTCCCAGAGCAGCCCTGCAGCCTGCAGATTTTTACCTCAGGAGTTTCTGGACTGAAAATAATGACATGTTTTTCAGAACTGGCCTGCTCCAGCACTTCTGGTCCTCATATCTTTGTTATGGTGGCACTGCCCTGCCATGCTCCACACCACCTCTGCTCAATCTTGGACATACACATGACAAGGCACCAGAAAGCTGAGCACCCAGCCAGATGAGAGATTAGAGATGAGATGGTAACCAGAATCACCTGGAGACCTGGAAGCAGAACATCTCCTGACTCCCTGTTCCATGACAGTGTAGTCCTTCCCAGCACCTCACCCTCTCCATGCTTTTGCAAGAGCTGTTCATCAAACACACATGGTCATTTTCTCTTCTAAAGCCTCTCTGCTACTTGACACCTTCAAGACAAACACAATAAATCTCTACTGACAGCTACAGTGAGCAGTGCTTATTCCTTGTACAGTTCCTCTGAAATCTAGGCAAAGCATTGCCAACATTGATGGAATTTCCCCTTCTGCTGCTGACTGCAGGAACAGAGCCCAGCTTTGCTACAGGAGGCTGATTTCTTGACACCCAACTCCTGATGCTTTCTGGGGATAGAATAAAAGAAAAACTCTTCTGTCACAAGAAAGGAAAGACACAATTTTCAGCATTCTTGTATGAACACCTGTGCCATAGCAGAAAAACAGGGGAAAGCATGAGATACAAGCGAGTAAAACCCTCCAAATACAGCATTCCATGACATACACCTGCACAGGGTTGTATATGTTTGTGTCAAAATCCAAACAGTGGCCACAGCTCAAACTATTGCATTTTTCTCCCTACCACAGACTGATGTTCAGGTCATGGTTTTTCCAGCCCTTTTGCCTCTCTGGCAGCATTGGATAATGCCAGAATTTGTGCTGTGCCACAGTAGTGCTCCTTAGTGGGTCGGAGAAAATGGCACTCTAATTTCAAATGTGGTTAGGCATTCAAATGAGATACAGACTTTGAGAGTTTGGGGGCTATATGTTAACACTGAAAACCAGAAAGTACCTTCTCTACCTCTTTCCCAGTTCTTCCTCCTGATGTAAGATTTTTTCCAGGCATTTTAGGACCAAACAGATTGGAGGTAAAATGGACAGTACAATTTCTGCTATTTTCATCTTTCCTTTTCCTTTCTTTTCTAGGATATGCTATATAGACTACTACTAATAATAATATAAATTTAAAGCATAACACAGCATTATATGAGACAAAACTGTGAAAATCACAGGAAGCATAAACACACAGTAGTGATAATCATTGCATGATATTTCAGTGTACACCAGAGAGCACTGTTTGTGTCTCTGTTACATTCAGTTTCCTTGCTGCCATTGAGGAGTTTGCTTAATTGCATCAGTTAAGACCCCAGCCTTCGAAATCACTGTTTTCATTTGCAGAAGAAGGAGAAGGGGAGGAAGATCAGCATGGAGCTTAAGTTAGAGGCACATATATAAGTTCTCTGGGATGTAGTTTTTAGGGGTGTGAAAACTGCTGGAAAGATAAAGGAACTTAAAGAAAAAATATGTACATCAGCAAATAAGTTCCATCTTTCAGTTGACAAGCATCAGAATTAAGAAGGAGTAAAGGAAAGCAAAATAGAAGAGGATTTTCGCCCATCTTTTCCGACCTTTTCAGAAAATAGACCATATGAGAAAAACTTGTCACACGCAGGAGACAGCTTCACTGTCTGAGCAGGCTGGCTGTGATGAGGCAGCCATGGTGCCACTGGCCTGAGTGCACAGGTCTGCCCAGAGCCCTCTCACAGGGTCCCTGTTGGTAAATCAGGATCTCACAGCACATTCTGCACCCTGGGCTGTCATTATGTTAATACTAACACTTATTTGTACTGGGGTAGGTTCCCAAAGGTCTGCCTTTCCAGGTCAAGGACCTCATTGTGTTTGGCATAGTACAGAGAAAATCTGTTCCTGAAGAGCTGACGCTTTAAACAGAAAGCAGCAGTGAGAACCCAAACTGAAATTCAGGAGATATTTCATTTCTCTATCAAATCATTTGACTGTGAGAAAAACAGAACTAAAAAAAATATATACACAGAGATATACTATAAATAATTTAATTTATAATTAAATGTTTGTGTTTCAGCTATCCTTAGATGTGGGTCTTTCAGCAACCACAAAAAACAGGAGTCTAAAAAGAAATCTGTTAACATCGGAAGGCTGTAATCTGCCCTAATGAAATCACTTAGATTAGTAAATTTTTTCATTTCATTGTGTTAGTTTATATTCATTTTTTGTAGTTAAATTGGCCATGAATGATGAAGATTTTTAAATTTGATTTCATACCAGAGGTAAATGGACCAACAAGACATCATTCTGTTTGTCACTGCACACAATGCTGAAGAAGAAAATAATAGAAGAGGACTGGGATTTTGAAGCTTGAGAAAATGCTGGCCTGAGAAGTACATGTCTTTGTCAGTCCTAGAGCTCAAGAGAGGCTTGGGTTTAGTGTGACATTTCATGTCACACTAATACAGGCTCCTCACTACTCACTGGATAAAATCTATTCAAATGCATCAACTTCACAAACATTTTTATTAAAGCTCAGGCATGGACAAATTCAAAGGTTAACTCGGTCCTCCAGGCACAGGGGGACAGGGAACAGCATCATCTAATCGTGCTGCAATTCCTGAGGATCAGGCAGTTCAGCTGTTTCAGAAAATGTAGCATCTCTACTGAAATTTCAGAGATGCTTAAAGGGACACTCTTAAAGGTGTAGAGTGCAGTATTTATATTGAGATATTACTTGGTCCAGCTTGAATAAAACTGCATTACTTACACTTCTTCCCTTTCTCTAAAATTTCTTCACCAGAGAGATCTCTAACTTGTGGCATCCATGCCATGAAGATAACCAGAGTGAACAAAAGTCTACCATGGTAATAAGAGACTCAGCTGGAATGAGAACCAAATCCATGTTTTCTATTTTTAAGATTTGCAATGTGTCACTGACATGCCAAAAACCAACATCTCAGGTTTTCAGTGAGATACTGAGGAAGCACTTCATTGCTTGCCCTTCTTTGTCTAAAAGCCAAAATACATCCAATGGCTCTGAATATGATTCTTTTGTCTTTTCAGCAGCAAACACAACTGCCATGGCACAGTTTCCCAAAGCCTGTTCTCCCCTCCCATGGAAATCATCACCTGCCTTGCCAAGTTCACTCTTCAAGGGTGACCTCAGCTCTTTGAATTTTCCATCAGCCAACACCAGCAAGCAAGGAGACTTGCATCCCAAAAGTCCCATCCAGCATTTTACTTTCCGTACTCTTTTTGCCCCCACATCCCATTCAGACATCAGAAAAGACCCTTTACAGCAGGTGGTGGTAGTAAGTGTCAAGTCACTCACCAGGCATCCTCTCTACCAACTTGTTTCAGAAAAGAGCAGGTTTAACACTAAGAGCACTGCATTTTAAAGCTAGATACCTCACATTAGACTTCTAAACAGATGGGTTGGTTCTCAGGCTTTCTGCATACCAATTTCCTATCAGCAGGTTATATTTTTGCAGGATATAATTCATGGAGTAGATGTCTCAGATAACGTGGTCCTCAGTAAGCAACAAAGACAAAAGAGCATAAAACACATATAAATCCCTTAGCAAACTTGTTCAGCTCCTTGTAATAAACATGCTTCTTTAAAACTCAATTTCTGTTTTATTATTTCTTTGTGGTGAAGTCTGGATTTATTTTTAATTATTTACTTTCTAGCAAAATTTTGTAATTCTATAGCATCTCATTTTGTCGGATGTGGTATGAGTTTGGGTGTTTTGGCCTTCCTTTGCAGTCATGGATTACAGTAGAGTTAAACTAAAGATTAAACTTAGCAAATTCTCTCCATTAAAATTCCAGACATGATTTCAAATAAGAAAGCAAATTGTTGGTAAGAAAAAATTAATTTATGTTATTGGAATTACAATATTTGTTGAAAAATAGAGCCTGAGTAGAAACTTGTATTTACCCCTGGGAATATCAAAATACAGACCTGCATCTGCTTCTACAGTGTCACAATGTTTCTTATATTTTAAAATAATTTAAATAAATTAAATATAATTTTGAATAAGAATACTCTAGATGTTGTGAGAGGGACTTTTGAGGTCTCAGTATCTTCAAGCACTGCTGAATCCACATAAGGATGTGAAATCACCAAGGAAGGATAATGGTACTTCCCTCTTCAGTAAATGGTATTGAGATCTTGTGATGAAAAGCACTAGATAAGTGAGGTACTATTTGTGCCACCAGTCAAATCAGACAGCCTTGTGCGCAAGGCTGTTTATTTTTATAGTGAAGTATATTATACTGTCAAAAGGACACTTCATCATCTATAATAAATATTCATCTACATGTTTCATGCACTTCAGCTGCATGAAAGTTGAGTTCAGAGCAGAGAAATGAATGAGAAACTTGTGAGACAAATATTACCTTTCAGTGCTGCTCTTGTGGATAAATTGCAGATGGGTATAAACAAAGTCAATTATTTCATACAAGTATTTCTTGACTCAACAAAAGTGTTCCTTATGCCTAGACTAAAATCCTAAACCTCATCATTTACCTTTTGTCAGAGAATGGCAAGAAGAAACAATATGAAATTCCACTAACTGATGATAATTATGTACAGTAACACACAAACATTATCAGATTTATTTTCTCAGAAACAAAGGTTACATGCTGTGGTGTTGAACAAATTCTCACCTATGCTTACTAAACAACTCCATTAACTACTAAAGAAATATTTTTATTAACACTAGCAGAGAAGGTAGCATATAAATTGAATTTACACATGCAGTTATCACACAGCAGTGACTCTGAAGCATAACAAAATATCATTTCTATGACCTCAATCACACAAGGGAAAGCAAATTTAAAGTAATCTTTGACTTTGCTGCACTTTGAGTTTGGATTTGCTGTTTTTTGAATATATGGACATATATTCTAATTAATTTACTCTTATCCTTAATTTTCTGAGGAAATAAAATATTTTTCCTGGAATAGTCTTTTATTCAGTTTTAAACTATATGACTAGCCCATCACTATGCAACTGCTGCTTTCTATGAGTAACATGAAAACACTTAATGAAAGAAATGTATTTTGTAATATACTCAAAGAAGCAAAGTTACACAGTGTGGAAGGACCTGTTTCCTGCATTCTATCTTCTGCAGATAAAACAAAACAAAATAAAACTGTCCTGAAGAAGTAGTTTTATGATTCAATAACTTCTGAGTGTTAATTCTGAAAATGTGCTTTATGCTCATAGGAAGCCATAGATGGTGGTGTTAGGGCACTGTCACCTCCATTACAAAACATTACATTTAATAGTCATGTATAACTATTCAGATGATAATTTGGATTTTTTTTCCCTTCCGATAAGAAGTTTGATGTAATTTTAACAGTAAAGCCTGGACAGCAGCTGGAGGCTCAGCCCCCTGGCCGGATGCAATTGCGCTGAGGCTGCCCAGCGAGCTGAGTGCCCTCCTGTCCCAGCAGAGATACCCACCCACACATCACACCTGGTCCACACAGCCCCAGCCACGAGGCCACACTTTAATTCACCTCAGGTAAGGCAGCTCAATTTGCTTTGTCTTACAGCCAAGGCAGCATGAAAACAGGGCAGGGCTCGACCACCTCCAGCTCCACAGCCCAAAAGTTTCTTTTTTATTCTGCAACCAACAGCATAACCCGAAAATCTAACAAGCAAAACTATATCACAGGGGTCTGTTCTTTAAATTTTCCTTGCTTTCCAAGTATGCAAGTTCTGCCAGCACTTACTGACTCCAATGGTAATTGAGTTGCTTGTTCTGCCCTGGGGGCTGCAGGTTGCTGCTCCCTGAGTGTCTGCAAAGGGATCTGAGCTCTGATCTCACTTGTGCTTCTGCACCAAGAGCCAGCCAGCTCTGCCTGCACTTTTAGTGAATTGTGCTCTAATGAAATATAGGAGAATAAACAGAGTTTCTGTTCCATTGAAAGCCACTACATCTGAAAACTGGCAGGCTGCAGTACATTATACCACCAACCACAGGGTCATAATATCAAAACACATTGTATATAGAAAATAGTTACTGAAAAGTAAGTATAGTCAGCATTTGTAATAAAAAATAGCTAATAAATAGTGAAAGCATTACTTTGTAGGATGTAGGATTCTATGTCTTCCACTATTTAGTAATTTATCATGTGAAATCCACTGACCTTTCCAAGCTTTCCTTTTTCCCTTTCTGTTTTGGTGAAACAGGAGTGTTAATTATGCTTTCGCTTTTTTTATTGAGTAACATTAGCATACAAATAGGCCATCAATAAGCCATTACAATCTCCATCTCAGAAAGAAGAGAACTACAATATTAAGTGTGGCTACTCACGCAAATACACAAGTCCTTTTTAAAAAAGAAAGAGCAACTCACAATTGAATAAAATAGGAATGCACAGGAAAAACAGACAATGATAGATGGATAAATATCAGGCTGGCTCTCAGGCAAAGAATTCAAAAAGGTCCTTCTTATTCATCAGACAAACGTAAGACTGAAAATAACCCTAGCTTTCCCCATACTGCCCTGCCACTGACTCCAGAGATTAAAAATCTGTTCAGATCTCATGCCGGTAACATTTATGAATTTCACTCAAGTGGAAGCTATCAGTTGTGTCAAATGGCACTGACTTATGTCTTTAGCAGCATTTGACTTATTGCCAGTGAAACACTAAATCTGCTTGCTTCTATTTTACAGTGGGGGACCTATACGAGAGAAAGAATGAATTTCTTATATTTGACACTCTTAGGGTAGGTTTGTGCTAAAGATGAATAATAAAACAATCACCACAATATTTTTTTCTGTAAGAACAACACATTGCTGCTGTGCCTTTCATCCAAGACCTGTTTTAAAGCTGAACTTACACTGATTTAAGTAAATATGATATTTTGAACCTTTTTAGTTGAATCAGTTTTGCTTCCTACTAATGGCCTAAAATTGACTTTAAATGCAAATAGGAATAAATTAATTAAGTGCCTACACAAGATGCTTCCACATTTTTACCTAACAGTTAAGACTATTTGATCTTAAAATCAGTTATGTCTAATGAAGTCACTGACCTTCAGCTGAGATGCTGTAAATAACCAGATTTTGATTCACAGACCATTGGGGAAAATGTAAATAGCTTACTTTAAAAGCATCTTTGACTGAAGGATGGCCTCTTACACCACTATGTCCTGATCTGTTGTAAGCTTTATGTCTGAAGCAGTTTGTGCATATTCTGTCTGGGGAGTACAAGCTCTATGGCAAAATGCAAACACCTTGAATTAATGAAACCAAAGCCTTCAAATAAACACCTTGAATTAATGAAATCAAAGCCTACTGAAGAAAAAGCTGCTTACAACTTTCATGAAAGTGATCTTGACCTCCTGCCCTATGTTTTGTTTTCCATTCAAATTATAAATAAATCTTTGAAAACTGCATAACACTGGTTGGCTAGGAGGTCTTCTTTTGTTTAGGACTTTGGCAGACAAGTTCAGCCAAATCCCACCTTGCCAGCTGTGGAGACAATTCCCTTGGCTTCCCACCTTTCCTGCCAGCAGCAAATACCATCTCTGGCATGGAGACAGAACCACTGAGCAGACACCACAATTTCCAATCTACCATCTCAGTTTAACCAAATAACAGATTAAGTTGTGAATTTCAGCTGTCAGTGTCGCTCTCTCCACTTTTCCATCTCCCCTGTGATGGTATTATCTTCCCAGTTGCCCAGGAGGATTCAAAGATATTCATTAACAGCAGCATTCCCTTAATACAGTTTAACAATCCCCCTCTTCACCAGGTTTCCTCCAGTGCAGGTAAGATATGAGCTGCTAAAATCCAAGCTGCTGTTGGATGATTTCTCTGGTATTAAAATACAACTAGAGAGTGATAAATATATTTTAACTTCACTATTCTCTTCAGTTCTTGTAAAATCTCAATTTTTTTCCTTGGGTGTTTTAGTGCTTTACCACTGAAACTTTGCATGGCATTTCCTGATGTCTTTTTCTGGTGGTGGTACATGGGATTAAGACACTGTCAAGGACCACACTGAAAAAAAAATTGATAGTTTCTGTTGCAATCTTCGCTGCAGTGTTGTCCTTCCCTCTTCTCAGGGGCTCCTCCTTTCTCTGCAGCACAGTCCTGTCTCTCTTCTCAGGGGCTCCTCTTAGGCTCCTGACCCACCCCTATTTATTTCAGTTACCTTCACGAGCTACAGCTGCTGCCCAACTAAGGACCCTGCAGCTGCAGCTCGTTTGGAGTAACTCGGACCCACACAGGTCTTACAATACAACATATATTCAGGCCCCCACATTTCCCCCCTTTTCTTTTAACAATTATACAATTACAATACACATACAGTCCCAGCTCTCAGGCTGCCACAGCTCTCAGCTGTCTTTAGATGTTCCAAGGCTCTTTTCTTTAAAGGCCATATTCTTCCAGCTTTCTGCTGCTACAGCTATTGTACAGTCCCAGCTCTCAGGCTGCCACAGCTCTCGGCTGTCTTTAGATGTTCCAAGGCTCTTTTCTTTAAAGGCCATATTCTTCCAGCTTTCTGCTGCTACAGCTATTCTACAGTCCCAGCTCTCAGGCTGCCACAGCTCTCAGCTGTCCTATCTTCTATAGTCCCAGCTCTCTGGCTGATATTCCAAAGTCCCAGCTCTCAGGCTGCCACAGCTCTCGGCTGTCCAGGGGATTCCATACCTTCTTTCGATGTTTGGTTGCAGTGTTCTTCCTCACACGGGGCACCAGTTGTCGTAATCTTCGCTGCAGTGTTGTTCTTCCCTCTCTGCTGGGGCTCTTCTCCTTTCTCTGCAGCACAGTCCTTTCTATCTTCTCAGGGGCTCCTCTTGGGCTCTCGACCCACCCCTATTTATCTCAGTTACCTTCATGAGCTACAGCTGCTGCCCAACTAAGGACCCTGCAGCTGCAGCTCGTTTGGAGCAACTTGGAACCACACAGGTCTTACAATACAACATATATTCAGGCCCCCACATTTCCCCCCTTTCCTTTTAACAATAATACAATTACAATACACATACAGTCCCAGCTCTCAGGCTGCCACAGCTCTCAGCTGTCCTATCTTCTACCACTTCTTGTTGTTACATTTCTAGTGTCCCAGCTCTCTGGCTGATATTCCAAAGTCCCAGCTCTCAGGCTGCCACAGCTCTCGGCTGTCCGGGGGATTCCATACCTTCTTGTGATGTTTGGCTGTGGTGTTCTTCATCACACGGGGTCACCAGTTGTTGTAATCTTCGCTGCAGCGTTGTTCTTGCCTCTCTGCTGGGCTCTTCTCCATTCTCTGCAGCACAGTCCTGTCTCTCTTCTCAGGGGCTCCTCTTGGGCTCTCGACCCACCCCTATTTATCTCAGTTACCTTCACGAGCTACAGCTGCTGCCCAACTAAGGACCCTGCAGCTGCAGCTCGTTTGGAGCAACTCAGACACACACAGATCTTACAATACAACATATATTCAGGCCCCCACAAGTTTCATATGAGCAGTGAAAAGAGCAAGGAAAAGACTCGAGGGAAATGTTCAGAGGAAAGTTTTAGGGTGCAGTCCCATGAGCTGGGATGAGCCATTCTGACAACTCACTGTCAACACCTTGGTGTGACACTATGGTGTTCCCATCTTCCCTCTCCTCCTTATGCCACTTGTCCTCCTCCTGTTCTTATCTCGCGTTGGCTCTGATGCCTTTGAGCCACTCCTTTCACCAATTCACTTCACTAACCCAGCACAAGCCCTGCTGTGGGTTGGGAGGAAAGGATCAGATAGCAGTTTCTGTAGGATTAGTGAGCTCACTGGAAGGATACTCAAGGACCAAAGCCAGTGAGACAGAGCAATCACAGAATCTTAGATTGGAAAGGATCTTTGAGATCATCAAGTCCAAACAGGAATCTTGAGGCTGTAACCAAGAAAAAGGGAGTGACACCCACCTTTCACAGAAATGACAAGGCATCTGAAACCAAAGTTTAACCCAATTTCATCTAACATGGTAGGACATTTCCAACCATTCTCAAGGAGTTTGCTGACCTGTTTGCAGGATCCTTGCTCTTGGTTTGATTGTCCAAGTGGTTCTGTCCAGGGAATGGTGCAGACAGGGGAATCTGCCATTTGAAAGGAGCATTTCATACACAGACTTCCCTCCTGGTTACCTTCATGATATCAGAAAGCAGCTGGAGAATAAAGCTATAAAAATACAAAAAGGGTCTCAAATTCTTAAAAAGGCAGTAACTTATTCTATTAGTTGTTTAGCAGTGTGCTAACGGATTTTTTTTCCTCCATAATTAATAGCACAAGAGTAGCATTACTAAAAGGAAGGGCACTTTTGAAGCCCAAGTTTCCAATGTCTTATTTTGGATTTCTGAACACTAAACATTTATAACATGAAATGTGAAATTTCACTTTTATGTGTTGTGATTTTCTCCATTTAAAAATAAGTAAATTTCCTTTAACCTTGTATATAGCCAAAGTAGAAAACATAATCAAAATTATATTCCTTTCTGAAAAGAAATTGGCAGAAAATCTTATTTCTAGAAAATATGGGATCTCCCTCTAATTAAATAAATGTTAAGATTCTTGTTATACCTCTCTTTATAACACTGCACAAGCATATGCCGAGGCAAAGCTTTTAAATTATAATTTTGCAAGGTAATATTGCAACTCATTTTCAAGATATTTCAAATCAGCAGCCCAGCCCAAAGGCATCCATTCCAATTGTTCTCTGATTCTAGGATTGCTGAATGTTCACACTTAATCATAAACAGAGACTGTAGAACCACAGCTGTCATTAAAATGGAGATAAGATAAATTTTAATTAACTGGTTGTATGTCTGTAAATAAATAAACTAATCCTATCTCCCTGAATTGCAAGTGACAGCTTTGCATCAACCTGAGGAGAAGAGATTCCTTTTTTTTTTTAATTTCTTATTGGTGGTTACAAATCTCAGTAATAGAAAACATAGAGTTTGAAAACAATAGATTTCACAATTCTTTTAAATTTATCTTGATAATTTAATCCAAGAATGAAGGGAGTTAATGCACATTCTTATGCCTGTCCTTCTAAAACTGAGATATAAGTTGGACTAATAAGTGACAATGTATTCAGCTCTTGTGCTCTGTGTGGCAAATCTATCATTGGGGCAGGTCCACTGACTTTAATGTTCCTGCCATTCGTCTGAGAAATAAAGTTAAATGGAAAAGTTCAGATCACAGCACTGATGCTGTCTTGGCTTTGCTGATGACCACTTTCAGATACCTGTCATAAGCATCATTATTTTCTTGCAGTTTGGGTATTCTGACATGATCTATGTCTGTGGTTCAAAATCTTGCCAGTCTTCAATAAATGTCTACGTGTTACACCTCTATAAATACAGAATTCCACATCAATATTGCTAGCAGGCTCTCCCAGGGTTATTTCAATGACATTTTTATGCTTCTTATTGCTAAGTCAGTAAAGCAAAAAGTATTCTTTAATTTTCTTTTAAGTTGACTAAAACTTACCAGTTCTGTGGTGTCTCAGCAACTCCACTAAAATCACCAATTCATTTCACACAACCTCTGAAAAAACAGCTGATAATGTCAATTTCTTGACAATTTCTTCAACTGCATGGTCAACATGCAGTTGACCATGTTAAGTCAAGAGGTTATGACTTGATATTGCTCATTCTCACACAAGTCAAGAAATGGAAATGTGGATTCTATCAGATTAATTCCCTGGTATTTCTGAGATGACTAATAGTTACTCACCAAACAAAAATCTTATATTACCAGATCATTTTTGATGATCTGCAATGGAGGAAGAAATGGGGTCATTTCTAGATGCAATGGAATTTCACTCAGCCTAGAAGTGGGGCTCACTAGTCTATAGTCAAGATAGAAGAGAGGAAAGAAGAGAGGAATAATTTCAGGCAGAACTTAACACATCAACAGAAATTTTGTGGTTTTTATTTAACCAAATTTTTCCAACAGAAGAACATCATTCCTCATGCTATGTCTTTGAATGTGAAGTAGGTAATCTGATATTCTTTAAATTACCGAAATGTTGATATAAATAGACTTTTCCAGGAAAGATAAAAGTACTGGCCAAATGTTAATCACAATATTGAAACAAGATTAGACAGCAATGAATATTTGTATTTTTTAAGATATGAGGTTCTAATCTTACACAGATAATTTCACTCAGGATTTTTTAATTGCTAAAGTGAAAGGCTGAGGTGTAATTTTGGCTTTATAACTCACTGGGTATTTAATGACAGCAAGGAAGGAAAAGTTGCCAAGATTTCCAGTGAGGAGCAGTTAAAAATATTTTTCTTTATTATACATTTAATCATAATCTTTACAGTTTCTACAAAACAGTAGATTGATTCCACAAATTAACAAAGTAGTAACATGATGGGGAGAGGAGGGAGAGAGTGTACATTAGTAGGAAATTCTTACTAATATGATAATCAGCCACCTTTTTTTGTCATATATACATGTACAGGGGAAAAATTTTCCTAGATTAAGTCTGAAAAAGTTACTACAATAATCCCAAGGATACAATTAACCTGCTCAGCCTAAACAAAGAAAAAAAAAAACCTGAGTGTCTCTCTCTCCCTTCCACCAGCAAAAGAGATACCAGAATGAAACTGAGTAGGGAAAAAAGTGAAGTATTGAATAAAACCAAAGGAGATATATTTTAAAAAAAAAAATCCAAGTATATATTTTAAAAAGCTGTTTGGATGAAAGACTTGAGATAAAGCTACTTATTCCTTCTCAGTTTCTGCCCCTCTTTCCTGTTTGGCTTCACTATAAAGCAATAAACACCATCTGGTTTTGGAATTTTCTGCTTCTTTGCCTACAGTGCTTCTTCTACAAAATTTCCCTTGGGCTAGAATTTGCTGAGCAACCTTATCTTCCCAGAAGTTAGTGGTTTTAGGAGGGATTCAGCACCTCAAAATCTCAAATTCCTATCAAGTCTTTCTGCCTGCTGACGTGTGCCTGGATCTCATTGACTTGCCCTCCTCTCAGAGGGCTACACAAAGGATCTCACTTGTTCCTCAGCATTTTAGACCAAGGACAAGCACCTCCAGGGGATTTTGGACCAGGGATAAGTGCCTCCAGAGCTTGGGTCTGCACCCACCATGTCTTGCCTTTCTCTTTTTTCCCTCTCATTTCCCAAATGAGGTAGGAAGTGTTGGATTTCCCAGGTTTTCCCCCGCCATGAGAAGGGGACTTGCTTTTCCAGAGTCCTCACAAGTTGCTGCCCCCAGTCCCTGGCTGGGACACAGACACAGAGCTGAACCTCTGTGGCCAGCCCTGGACCTGACACCAAATCCTCTCTGAAGTCAGGATGTCCCCATTTCCAAGTGACAATGTTCTCCTGCCATCCACCTGCAGCACGCCCAGAGAAACTGAGGCTGTGAGGAGAGAGACTCTGCCCTCCTGATCTCATTAGAGCTGTCCCCTGGTTGTCTGATCTGAGCTTGCTCATCCAGAGCTACAAGCACCCCTGGCTGAGGCACCAGCAGCAGGACATCCCTTTTAGCACATTGTGGCTACTTTCATAATAAGTAACATGAAATTTTACTGTAGGTAGAGTGTCCTCTGCAAAATATTTTTTGGGGATAGCACATCCCAGAAATACTTTGTAGGATATCATCTAACTGGAGATTTTCTTTCTGTCTTAACTTCAATAGAGAATTTGCAGTGTAAAATGAGCTAGAGCTACCCTTCCCACAGGGTAGCACAGACCCCCCTCAGTCCTGGAATAAATGTTAGAGTAGTATCTGTGGTGCCTTTATCTAATACATCAATCAACTCAAATGATCTGGCAATCAGTTAATTTTGGAAGAAAAATTCTCATCTGCACATGCCCTCAGCAAAGATCAGGTTTCATTTTTTGTCTGATCTCTCTCTCTCTCTGTTCTTTAAACTCCTCCACCAGAAGTGTATTACCCTTTAGCTGTTCCCCATACACAGCCTGCTGCTGGCATGCCACCAGAAAAACTCCAACCCATAACAACATCAAGGAACAATTGCTGCTCCTGCTATCACAGGAATCCTGTTCAACTCTTGGGGTGGGTGGCTCAATCACAACCGATCACCCAGACCAAGGAAAATTTTGTTTTGAAGCTACAGATGAAGAAATCACAAAGGGATGAAAAATGTCACCCAAACACCTTTGAGGAATTATTTTCCTCATGTGGAGATTTACTTATAATGGAAAGAACTTTAGTTATTAAAGAAAGTATTTCTTACTGTAGCCTTATATCTTTAAACTATTTCTAATACATATTGAACCTTCCTCACATGCACACCATCATTGTGTCCTGGGTTTAATACATTATAGGCTGTGGAAAACTATAGGGATGCTTAAACATCAAACAAGCTGTTAATTTTGTGATTATGAAAATGAATAGTTCGTAGCTTGTTTCCTGGAACAGCTTCTCCTGGGTAAGCTGAATACAGTGCTTGGAAAATGTTTAAAAAACAACTACAAAAAAAAAAACCAATTAAAACAAATAACACAAAACAACAAATTACAAAAACAAACAAACAACCCACCAAAAAAAACCCAAAAAAACCCCAAAAAACCCCACAAATTTTTACTCACTGAGTGACCAAAGCAACAAGTTTCTTATTATCACCCCAGACATCTAAATATGTACAGAAACAGACAAAAATATTTTTAAAATCCATAAACAGAAACAAAAAAATAAACAAAACAAAACTCTGGAGCTAGAATGCACAAAAGCTGATGTGTATCTACCAGAGTATGTGTCTGTATCTGGGCAGGTCACCTGAAGATGTCTTTACATGCAGCAAAGAATTAGGCAAACAAATTAATGAAGATGGTGACACAATTTACCTCATTAGTTTCCTACATTCTTAATTGCATCTTTCCAGTTCTATTAACTGCTTTGACTATAACTCCCTTGGCTACATTAGATGTTCATGATGTGGAGATCTAAAAATCATGGACCTCACCCTGATCTGCTAGATATTCCTAGCTCTTCAACAGTAGAGGAACTTCATTGTGATCCAAACAT
Source organism: Zonotrichia albicollis (assembly GCF_047830755.1). Classification (NCBI taxonomy): domain Eukaryota; kingdom Metazoa; phylum Chordata; class Aves; order Passeriformes; family Passerellidae; genus Zonotrichia; species Zonotrichia albicollis. The sequence continues at coordinate 144,535,527 of NC_133819.1, forward strand.
AATGAAGTTCACTTTCACATCTTTATTTAGTCTGAACCTTTCCCACACTGGAAAATTTTCTTGAAATCCTCAGTTGAGGGCTCTTATAATCCATACCTAACAATTTGAGAATCAGTGTGCATATCTTTAAATATTATTCATGTCAGTCTGCCTAAATAAGATTAACGAGCCTGAGAATTCTTTATTAAAAATGTGATTTAGGGACACATGACACATAGTGACATGCCAGCTCATCCGCCACTAAACCAACTGCTCATAAATCACCTGTTTGAAAATGAACCAGAAGAGTCTACTTGCAAGTACCCAGTGGCTCAGGAAATACAAACACCATAGAGCATGGGTACATTTAAGAGATGAAATTATTTGCCTCTATCCCATAGTTTAGGTATGACAGCTGAAGAAAACAAAAACAAACGCACAAACAAAAAACCCAGACCACCCTTACAATGCCATGTGTGTATCATAAATATGATTGTCCAGAAACTTTCCTGCTGCCCTGATCCCTGCGATGGGCCTATCCCACTGATCCTGGAAAAAGGAGCAATGGCCACTCCACCTCAACCTGCCTGTGAGTGAGCTCTGAATTCTACAGGGAACAAGTGGGAATGATCAGAGGGATGGGCTATCTGCACAGGGATCAACCTCCTCACCTCTGCCTCCCACTTTTGGTTGAATACAAACTTTGTCTCCCTTCTCAGGGCATAAGCTGTGCCTTTCTTTATCAGCTTGATGTTAGTGACCCTGGTGAGCAACTCCCTTGATGGTGCACACTAAACATTGCATAAGAGAGCAATAAATCACAGTGCTGTTCAACGGTGACCACAGGCTTCCCTTCCATACCTACCAGAAGCAAAAGTGCAGGAAAAAGTAACACAAAAAGACACAAATAAAAGTGAAAATTCAGAAGTTGGATATTCAGGACTTGCCACCTGGGTCAAATGAAGTCTTTCCACAAATTTCCTATGCCCATTTAGGTGTGTGGCCAAGCCTCTTTGTACCTTATCCTCCCCTTCTCACCAGCAAAGCAGAGCAGCACTTCCCTATCTAAGGCTCAATACATCAAAGATTGTGATATACCCACATATTTTGGCAATAAAGTTGTAGCAGTATCTCAGATAGATAAAATCTCCTGCAAACAAAATACTGGATTCCTTTAAAAGAATAACTTTTTTTTTTTTTCAGTTCAATCAAGCTAAAAGAACAATGTTCATTATACAAACAGGTTTTCTGATGTAATTACCACGGTTTCAAAGTCCCCTCCTGTACTTAGCACTCAGGGTTATGGAACTTGTTGCCAAGCAATTACCCCTTAGATTTGCTTTAATCCATGCCGATCATTTCCCAGAGTTGATCATTACTGCAGGCTTTAATTGCCTTTGTTGGCTTGCATGTTGCTGGGGTTCAAACAGAGCAGATTAACAGGAGGCTGCCTGCCACAAAAAAAGGCGGGAAGATGACTTAAGAAGTTTACAGTGTACTTTATTTCAAGAACTTCCCAGAAATTGTGGTTCACACCTCAGAAAAGGTCTTCAGGAGTTATATCCTGATCTCACTGCTTCAGTTTTACAGTGGTACCAGCTATCTGTGTTGCATGGAGTTGCACGCAAGAAAGTCAGGAAGGAACTGGAAAAACAATGACTGAATTAAGGAGAAAGAAGGATAAGAATATTTTCTGTGGATAGTGCAAGACAAACAAGATACCCAGTGCATGTAAATCTTCAGCCCATGTCTATGGGACAGACTGTCCCACACTATCACTCCTGTGTGATTTGGGTTTGCAGGTCACTGGGAAAGGACACTCTCATTCCTACTCCAAAGATGCAAGTTGGTTCCCATCTCTTCAGATCATGTCGTTTATCTAAAGGAAGCTGCCAGGTGCAGCAGGAAGCTGGATTGAGTCTCTGATAAATAGATCTTTTCCTCCAATAACATGGTTTACCTATTAAGTGAGGCTGCTTTTAGAAGAGGCTCAGTATGTTTGCAACATCCCCCCAGTAATGAGGTTAATGCACTTGATAGAGCTGATACTGTGGAGCATTCATCAGGACCATCTTCATTTAAACACCAGATACATTTGCAGCCATTCATTACTTTGTCATCTAACCCAAACTCACAAATATTTCTGGTTTTCAGTTTATTTCCCACATATGCATTAAAACTCTTTCTACATTTGTTACTTTTATCACAGATTCAGGCTAATACAAAAGAAAGGAAAATTTCGTCCACACTGTGCATTTTTCTTCCCTCCCACACCATCGTTATCTCTTTTCCTTTGTAGCTCAGTAACACCTAAAAGCTTTGGCAGCACACCAGGGCTTGCACCAGCTCTCGACATTGTACAGCTACCTGGCAGTCTCAGGCTCAGAGTGGCATCACAAACCCAAAGAAAAGTAGGGACAATGCGTATGTATGCTTGGAAATGAGCAAATCTGGGAAGAAAGAAGTCAAGGAAACCAAAACCACATGAAAATATGATGAGCAATAGGTGGATTTATGGAAAGTTAGTGGTGACAGAGCATCAGAGGGTGACAAGGTTATGTTTGTGTAGTTGATGTGGCAGGAACATGTTGCTACAGCCACCAAACAATCATCAGACATAGTGCATGTTTACACACAGCTGTGCCATGACAAGAACAGAATTTATAGGGAGAGAGAGAAAGAAAAAGAGCTAATTTCTTGGGAATTTGATATTGCAGTGTATGATCAATACTGGGAGCCCATTATGCAGAAATAATCCTCAGATCTTTGGGATTATCAAATGTTCTAGCATGGCGTATTGTTATAGGACAAAGGGTAGTGATTTTAAACTGCAGGGGGGTTGATTTAGACCAGTTGTAAGGAAGATTTTTTTTTTTTACAATTAGGGGGCAAAGCACTGGAACAGGTTGCCCAGAGAGGTGATAGATCCCCCATCCCTGGAAACATTTAAGGTCAGATTGGATGGGGCTTTGAGCAACCCAATGGCAGAGGGTTGGACTGGATGATCTTTAAAAGTCTCTTCCAAACCAAAATATTTTATGATTCTATGTTCTGGACTCATGAAGAATACTTTCTTTAAAACCCCAGTAGAGATACCCACCACAATCTCAGTTTAAAGCCTGGAGTGAGAAGTACATTCTTACAGACCCTTGGAAAGCAGCCTGAGGTGCTCTGCAATGGGGAGAGGCTGTATGAGCCAGGGCTCCAAAGTCCTTCTCTTTCCTCCTTCCTTGTTCAGATAAATAGATATTCTCTATCTGTGAGAACAAACAGCCTTGTTCACAGAAGGTGCAATTGTGCTGTGATACTCCCAGAACAACAGACAACATTTAGCATGTAGCTGCTACCTTGAAAATTATTTAAACTGAGCAAAATGGGAAATGAAAAAATAAGCATTTGCACACTTTCATTTGCTGTTTTGGGAGAAAAACCAAAAGAATATGGTAAAAAGGAAATTTGAGAAATGCAAATAAATTGGAGTGGAGATGGACTGGAATGCAATAGTATAAATGTGAGGTCCCACAGCTGGGAATAAACATCACAAGTATTTGTCATGAACAGAGACTAAAGAAAGAGAGACAAAATATTTTGTGTATACAGTCAATAAAGAACTATAGGTAACCATTGTGATATAACTTTGAAGAGGAATAATGCAGTCCTAAACTGTTATGGGATGTGATATTTCAAGGAAAAATGAAGAGGGGCTAAAGCCAGCATGCCAACATGTGAAAATATGTGTGCAATTCCAGCCACACATTTTCAAAGCTAATTAAAATGGGAATGGACAGAAAAACAGATACATTTTTTGCTCATTCCAATAAAACAGATTGTCAGGAATATAACTTTTCCTTATGCCTGTAGGTGTGAACTATGGAGTAAAAAAAGACAATCTGAAGGTCTTTGTTGACTCAAGACGGAATCGAGTACACACCAGCCATAAATGCAGTCAGCTTGCAAATTGGAAGAAAAACATCTATCTATCTATCTATCTATCTATCTGACAAATTAATCTCTAGAAAAACCCCAATACATAAACAGAATTATTATGGAACTTGATAAATTTACCAAATACATTTTTATGGTATACTTGCCTCCAACAAAATAGGAACAGACTTACTGAACCAGGAGATAACTTTCCACTGTATGCCAAAAACAGAATTAATCCTTTGTAGAAGATGCAAAATTCAAAATATAAATACCCTTGAATCTATAATCTGAAAATTTACAAGAGTTTTAAATAATTTTAAGATCCTAAAGTTTCAGCTATGGCTCATAACTTGTATATCACACATCTGTTTGGCTCTTAGGTTTTTAGATGTAGTTTAAAGAGACTTTTTTTCCTTTTGTGGGATTTGTTCTTTTTTTTTTTTTTTTTTTTTTCTGTGGGATCTTCCAAGCACCAGATTGAAAGCATCTGCATCAAACCCATCTCGGACATCACTGCCAACATTTAGTCCTTCCTTTGCCATAGAACAGGATTTTGTTGGGTTCCCTCAGCTTGACAGCAGTTTTACATCTGGGAACACAAACCAAGAAAAGCTTAGGGAAAATATAACAAGAACTAATAATACTCATTCTGGCTGGAGGAAAGTGCCAGAACTTACTGCAGAAAATGACTGGTTATGTGCTTATGTAGGCTTTTCCTGCCCAATTTAGAAGGACAACCCTTAGAAAAAGTTGAGATGAGAAATGGTTCTGTAGAAGGAAAGCTACAAGTTAACAGAGTCGGAAAGACAGAGGCAGCTGTTCTGCAGGGCACAGGTCAGATTTTCTTTTCAATCAATATGCATCAATGAATTGTAAACAAACTGCTGAAACTGTGCTGGCCAGGATGCGCACAGGATGCGCACTGGATGCACACAGGATGCGCACAGGCTGCACACAGGATTCACACAGCTCAGGGCTCACCCGTGGCTGAGGCTTCCCCTGAGCCCCTGCTGATCTGGTGCTACCCAAGGTTGTTTCAGTGGATTTAAAGTCAAGGTGAGCATCACAGGAAAATGGGAAATTCACATTTGGATTGGACCCCTACAACTCACCTGCACTTGCTATTTTGTTATACCCAGATCTTCTCAGAAGACAAACCTGCAGGTCCTGATGCATACAGGTATACTTAAGGACAGGAGACAGAGATGTTACATATCTTCCTTTGCTTCAAAGCATATCAACATGAACAGCAGTACTCTGCCAGATTTCTGCACCTTTTGGCTGGCTCTCATTGCCCCTTGTGACACAGCTGAGGGTAAAGGTTTCCCATCACTGAGGTGTCTACAGGACCCCTCTGCAGGGTGAACTCTCTACTTCTCCCACAGATGAAGGCATGTACAGGGTAACTTTATTTAATCTAGCCAATAATTTTCACTACATTTAGAAGGACACAGTTATGCTTACAGTTTTGTTCCCTTCCACTATGACCAGAGTCAGCAAACAGGTCCAAAATGTCCATACCAAGACATATGGACACACTTAAGCAGTACATTGGAATATATGCTTCTTTTTCTTTGAAAACAAGGCTAGTAAGCCTGATCTAAAATCTAGAAAATAAGTTAGAATACACAAGAATATTTACTTTTCAGGGCTTGGGATACAAAGAGCTTTACTTCCACTTCATGGACTTCTCGTCTATCTGATGGGCACAGGAGTAATAACTGCACTCACAGAAGCAGCAAGGTTTGGATTCATCCCATCTCATGCAGACTGGAGACTTGCTCTGTTCTTAGTGGAGATGGAAAAAGTCAGAATTGCCTCCCCATGACAGTTTCCTCCCTATGCTGGTGGCACAGAAAGCCCAGAATTATTTTGGTCCTCATTACTTCAAGTACTGACTCTGGCTGGAGCACTGTGTTCATCCCACCACAGCATTTCCACTGACACAAATTGTACTGGAATTGCTGCAAAAGCCTAAAAAACCCCTTAATGTAGAGCCATAACTGCTGCAGAGAGCTCTGACTCTGAAATGAAGGGGGGATGGTGAAAAGGTTTGTGTTTCAGGAAACCTAAACAAGGGTGGCAACTGCATCATTTGTGCTGATGGCCACAGTTTGCCTCTTTTACAGCTATTGCATAAGGAAAATATCTACTGCCCACTTTGCAGTGATTTGCCATTAATACTGTGCCAAAACAAGGTTTTATAAGTGTCTCTGTCTTTGCACATTAAATCCAGGGTGTGTAAGACAAAAAGAATGTGGGGCTGGTAAAAAAAAAAAAAAAAACCTCATAGGATTTCTTAAGGAAATTTTTCATTGTGTGGCAGAGAAGAGAGAACCAAAGGGTCTTTAATCTGTAAAAGGACAGAATTTGAGAAGCAAATTTTAGGCAGAAAAGTCTAATGTTTTTTCTACTTCCTTTGGCCTCAGGAAATGGAGAATCACTTTAAAGATTAATTGTGAGAGAACCCTTGAATTTCTTTTCCCATTTCAATTAAAATGGGTGCTAACTCATAGGTATTTCAAATAAAAGCAACACTTTTGAGCAGCATTCAGTCAAAGAAATCAAGGGTTGGCTCAAAGGGGAAGGTTAATCACTAGATAGTGTGTTATAACAGAATTTACAAAACCAATTGCAGGACAGGGAATTGAATACAAGCTTCCTACATGACCTTAAATTACATGGCCTTTCTCTACCTTGCCTTTGTTTTTCATGTGTACTTGAGGTGTTCCCATAGTCCAGTAAAAGCAGGGACTGGACAGAGACATGGATTAAATGAACCAAACTTCAAATTCAAGTGCTAAACCAGCTTGGTTGAGATGAGGATAAATAAGTGGAAAAATAAGTGAATTATTTCAAGCTTCAGGTCCTGTTACAAATATTTTGCACAAATCTTTGAATAAGCACCCTGCCTTGCACATTGAAAACATTTGTGGGGCCAGGCATTATCTAACAGGAGAAGGTGGATGAGGTCTTCCTCAGTGAGGCAAGTTTCTTGGGGAAAATGAAGCCAGGGGTATGAAATCAAAGGAAACAAAATCCAAGGTGCCTTGTCAGATCTCAGCTGTCAGGTTTGAAGTTAGTGCATATGCAAAGACCTGTGCATCTCTGCACCATCAAGGCCTACTGAATCAAGTTCACCACCTTTGCATTTCACAAATACTTTAATCCAACAAATATCATACTTGATTGCATATAGTAACCTTCTCTAGCTAAAAATCTGTGACTTGGTTCCAGTTAATCTATCTATCTATCTATCTATCTATCTATCTATCTATCTATCTATCTATCTATCTATCTATCTTTTCTCCTTCCTCACACTGGAGTTACCGAGATGTTACATACAAGAGCCCCTTCCTGGCACAATTCTGTGTGTTTTAGTCATATGCTCCAGTATGAATGAGATGTTTGATATGTCAATCATAAAAGAACTATCCATCCAAGAAAAAATATCATTATCTGACACTGACAAAGCACATGTCAAATTGCCCTGAAGTTCGAGTATTTAAGGCTTTTAATTTCTGAATGCAATTGTAAAAATGAAAGCTTTGCTCTCACCTCAAGCTTTGTTAATCCACAGTTAAAAATCAGACAAACAAATATCATCAACAAACAGCTCCAGCTGATCACAGTTTCCAACTTCATCCAGTGACGGAACAGGTTTCTTCATTTCCACAGGACACAAGAATGGAAATTCTTTTAAAATGTTATAAATAGCATTTCTACTTAATCTGTTTTAATCTTATTTTATTTTAGTAATCTGCTGTTTACTCCTCCATGCACTAGCAAATCAGGAGTTCAAAACATATGTATTTATTTATATTATTTTAAAATATTGACAATTAAAAAAGCTTCTCCTCCCTTAATATACATTTAATAAATCCCTTTTTCCATCAACAACTTCTACTTTGGCCTCTGTTTGAGACACCACCCTCTGCTCTGATGTAACTCACTGCTTTCACACATTTATTTCCAGCTCAGCTCAGGCAATGGCAGGGAGTGCTTTAGGAAGACAGACAGGCAGATCCCTACATCTGAGCACATTTTCTGATTTCTTGCTATCAGTATCCCATAATCCTGCTTCATTTCCTGCTTTTGCGACTCATTGCCAATCGCAGCCAATTGCAGGGCCTGACCATAAAGCCTCCTCTGCCCAGACGGATTCCTGCCCCTCTCAGGGGCCTGGCACCTCTGCTCTGCTCCCCGCTGCTGTGAAGGTTTTCTACAGCCATGCAAAAGCCACATTAGGGCTGCTGTGGATGAACTCTGTATTCTGCTCAACAGTGAGACCTCAGGCATGTTCACTAATACTCTGAAACAGCAAATTCATTTTCCAAAATAATATTGCATTAGGTCTGCAGATTGTACTGATGCCACCAATACTTTCATCACTGAGTATTAAGATTTCTTTTTTTCCTTTAATCTTCGAAGATACAACTTTCCACCTGATAAAAATCAGCAAAGTATGTTGATAAGCACATCATCAGCCACACCTTTAGATTAGGTTATATTTGATTTAACATTATTAATTATTCTGCTTTCCAGTGAGTAATCAGCCAAGTGATTGCCTACCCAAGCCATAGCAGAACATCCACACATATTGTGTAACCTGCAACTGTGGTAACCTGAAGGATTCCTCACAGTATAAAGATCTGGATAGAAAACTTGATGAGCTATGTAGGAATTTATTCAATAGTTAGACATCTGTAGGCCAACATCTGGACACCATGTGCAGGTTTAGGATGTACAAGAATCAAAGCAGAAAGAAGATTGTCTTGTCCTGAATGTGCTTTAACTTCAGTAGCCTTCATCCCTTCTGGGCAGTAAAATGTTTGAGCTGAAGTACAGAGTAGAGCAGAAGAACCTAAAGGTGAGCACAAGCAGACAGAATACCTGCTAATATAAAGAGATACATCAAAGCAAAAAGACAAGAAGCTGTGGCAAAAGAAATGACAAGATTATGTGCCAACCAACCCTGCAGTGAGGAGAGTCTTTTAAGGACACAAAGACACCAAATATTTCTCCATAAATTTAAAGCCAGACAGGCCCATTAAAAGATTAAGCCCAGCCTCTTGGATGACATTCTCCCTTAAACCACATACTACACTCTTGGGTTGAGGATAAGAGTTTAGATTTTTTGCGAGCTTATCTTGCAAAAATGAGTGCAGGCCTGATTTGAAAATGTCAATAAATGTAAGATCTAGTGAGTACTTCAGGACTCTACTTCAAAATAAAACAAAATTTTAAAAAGACCCAAAGCAAAAACAAAACAAACAAAAACTCAAAATCCAGAATGGAACAAAACAAACTATTTTAGTGGCCAAATTTTCATTCGGTTCGGAGTCCTTGTTTCTGATTAAGTCTTTCTGTGATAGACTGAGCAGACTTCAAGAAACAGTATTTTCTCTACTGGAAATATTTCTGTTTCACAGTAAAGTGATTCCTGTATCTTTCTTGCTATATTAGGCAGATGAGTATCCTTAGGTGTCTCTGTTATTTCTGCTTAGAAGAAAGAGTTTGCTAACTAGATTGAAATTACAGCTCATGATTAGTTTGCCCCTAAAAGTGAGTAAATTAAACAAGTTAATCAGTAAAACTGACAATTTGTTTAAAGCTGAAAAGTGGCAAAGAGGAGACAAATTCTGATAAAAACATCAACAAAGACACACAATGGGAAGTTTCCCTGTGGTCTGTTACTGAGCCATCAGATGTCACCATGTGCCATCAGGACAGGACACTGGCTGGGCAAACAAAAGGGACTAAACAGCCTCACAAGTCTGTGGGTTTGCAGCATTCACTGTGCGTGTGGCTCATACACATTTACTGCTTGAGAGCAACAATGATTTTCTCAATGTTGGTAATAACTGAATGGTTCCAGAGGGAAGATTCCAAGGCTGCAGTGACTATGACAAAACTGTCACAGGATCCTATTCAAACAGCCACAGGTTGAACCTCAGTTATTAAAGTCAGTGGTTTCTGTAAAAAGAAACAAGATTGGAGTGGAGAACAGAGGCCAAGTTATTGATGGATATTTATTTACCTACAGATCAGATCTAATCATTTGGCACTCCTGCACTAGAGGCCAAATTCAAGTGGCCTCTCCACCAGAACCACACATGATTTTAGAAAGCAAACAAGGCAAGACCACATCTTCAACTGCTGTAAATCAAAATTTATGATTAGTACCTTCATCTCAAAGACTAGTGAGATGACTGGAGCAGTTACTGCTCACAGAGATTGCCAGCCCTGCCACTGGGGCAGCCCAGCAAAATTACCCACGGGCACTGCAGCCTACAGAAAGGCACGTGAAAGTAAACTTTGGGTTGGGCTTTGAGCTTTGTAGCTCAAGATCAGCTTCACCAGCATTTGGGCATGCTGAGCACCAGAAGAGAAATGGGGAGGACAGCTAGATGCAATAACTTCCTCAGTCATCTCAGTTCCATCTACCTGTGCTCATGAGTGACCTCCTCCCTTCAGCGACAAGCAGAAATATCTTCAATGACATTTCTTAGATGAAAAGTAGGTGCTTGAGAACAATTGTTTTGCCTTTATTTATCTATTATTTAGTTAGTTGAATGCTGAACTTGCATGTGCAGCTCATCTCCTGAACAACCCAATTTTTTGCTTATTTTGAGCAAAGCACTGTACTGTTCTAACCAATATTTATTCTTTTGTTCACAAAATCATTTCATTTTCTAAAACAAGCACAAGGACATGGTATCCTTTTTAGTCCTACTAAACTATCAAGATTTCCTACACTACAACAGATAATCACACACAAACACACACAGAAAATAAAAACCATTAAGGAGTACATTGATAGCCAAAGGATCATTTCTAGATTTACTTAGTCAACATACAGGAACATGGAGACACTCCCCTTTTCATTAACTGAGGAGCCAGCTTGGAGATGGCACAGGGAGTTTCACAACACTTCCTGTCTGACAGATGAAAGGCTGCAGATTATTCAGTAGTGAAGGTGAGCCAGGGGAAGACAGGAACATCCAGGATGACAAGGCTGTCCACACCCACTAGCAATTTTTAACCAGAGGACCGAGGTACAAGCAAATATATGCCAGCTACATCTGTAAAATTATTCCTTTTAGATGTTCAAGGACAAGACTGCAAAGGCTGCAGAGGAAAATTTGCTAGGATCTCATTTGAAAAGCCACCACCAAAGGACTGACATTTCAACAGAGATGTGGAAAGGGGCTGGCCCAAGCACTTTCAGCTGGAGTGGAGTCAAGACCCTGCACACTTAAGGAAAAGTTTCTTGAGGTATTTGAGGACATTGAGTTTTTCTGTATCTCCAATGCTGTGTGAGACATTAAGCACTGTATCCTTTACTTGGAAAAAACCATTCATTTCATGGCAATAATGAATGTACAGTCAAAAATGCCTCCACTCCACCACACACATTCCTCCCACTCCCTCATGCTAACCAGCAGGACTACAAGCAGGAGCATATGCTCTTCCTTTCTCCCCATCCGTCTTTCCCTGCTCTGGTGACAGAAGGTGCCTACACTGGCAGCTCTGGAGCAGTTTCACAGACACGCTTGGCTCATACCACAAGTGGTTAACCAAGCCATCAATAAACTACTCAGCAGAGGACTCCAGGGACTCTACCTCCCCCAAGTTCTCCCTTGTGGCTGGATTCCAGCAGTGTGAAGCCAGCTCCTGGCTCCAGGTCCGCTAGGAGATGGCTGGAGCCCTGCACCCCATTCCCTGGCTCCCTGCAGGCTGCACACAGAGGTTTTGGCTCAGGGTCCCCAGCACATGTTGCCTCCTACTCGTTTGCTTTGGCCACTCTCAGGCAGCTGGCCTGAATCTTCCCTTGTCACTGTTGCAATAATGGTTTGAGGAGCTTGGGGTCAAGGCAGGCCAGGAGACCTGGATGGCTCTGGCTGGAATAAAAAGGGATTTGTTCAGCCAACAACAGGCAGCAGGTTTGACTCTTTTTCCAGGACCAGGGACATTGTAGAAAAGGTCTGAGGTTTTGACTACAGGGCAGCAGCAGGCAATTCAAAACCTCTTCCTGTAGATGCACATTTTATAGGCCAAAACAAGTCCATATAAAAAGAGTTTCTGCCAGAAGCATGTCTTCCAGGTCTCCAAACAGAATAAACAAAGCACTTCTGTGAGAGGATAAGGACATGCTTACAACAGTTTGTGTCAATTTGGCAGCATTGCCTGAGATCCCAGAGCCCTGCAGGAGCTTGGGATGCTGGAAAAGCTCCTTGGGTGAACCTGGCCACCAGTCAACCCCAAAGGAACAAGGCAAGGGTTGTGCAGCTTTTGGGAACAGTGTCACATCATGGAACCAGGGGAGCCCCAACCCTCTTGGTTGCACTCCAGTGTCCATCCAGTCCCTTTGGAGACCTATGAGCAAGGATGATGATACTCCAGAAGGCAGCACACTGAGCTGCCTGGGGAGGTAAACCCTGCTGTCCAGCTCCCTGTGAGCACAGCTACTGGCTCCCAGAGATGGAGGAACTCCCTTCTCTCCATCCTGGCTGGTGTGTCCCCAGCCTCCTCTCAGCTCTTGCCCTCCTGCAGCTTGGGAGCACATTAGACCAGTGCAGAGGTCACTCCACAGAGCTGCAGTGCTGGGCATCTCAGAACAGAGCTAACCCAGCTCCCAGGGAAGTCTCCTCCTAGAAAGTCAAGTAAGGTTTCAGTAGCTGGAGTGGAAATGTGATAACCTTGACCTTGAAACAAGATGCCATTTCCTGGGGATAAGAATGATTAAACACCAGGACAGTTTGCCAAGTGAGAGGAGGAATCACTTAGATCCTCTACAACAAGATTAGATCTCTTCATCAAACCTATGACTTAATCCCATTTCTGGGGAGAAGTTCTACAGTCAAAGTGAGCCAGAGGGGAAAGGGGAATGAAATTTGCTAATCACTGCCTCCTTCTTAACCTGGAGTCCATGCGTCTCTGAACATACCATAACTAATGACAGTCATGGTGCAAGAAAATCAGAAAGATTTATTCCTTCCTACAGCACACCCTGCTTAAAAAAAAAAAAAATAAAAAAGAAGGAACAGGTGAGGATCATGTTGGAGAACCTATGGAATCCTGATTCCTCTAATCATACATGCGAGATTTCAGAAGTCAGATAATTTGACTAGTAGCATCAAATACCATCCATCAAGTCTCCTGTGGATGTGAAGTCACCCTTGAGTGCACATAATCTGGTTTCCAAGCACTGCATCTCCTAATCCTGATATAAGTGCTAGCTTTTCCCAGTAAGGTACACTGGCCCTCTAGGTCCCACTGCAAGAATGAGGTTAGGCCACTCTGCTGTCAGTGTCAGGGATGAGACATGAGGTGAGCAAGTGAGACACTGTCCCAGATAATTCATGAGACTTGACAAGTCCAAATGTAGCCAAGTAGGTTTTGGACCTTCCAGCGATTGCCTTCCAGCAAGTTGATTTCCATCAGAGGTGACACAGCTGATCTCTTCTCCCCTATGCCCTTCAGGGAAGAGAAGTAGAAATGGAGCTTGGTCTACAGAGTAGTTCATGTCGTGGCTCACAGCTCCTACTGCTTTTGCCTCTCTGCCCTATGCCTGGCCTTCTTTGCCAAAAACACATCAGCTCATGCACGAAAGAAGACTGAAAATTAAGACAGAAGAGGAAAATTACAAATTTCCTAGTCAGTAATCCCTGCAAGAATTACTCTTTTTCAGGCAGTGTAAAATTTTCTAAAACTCTAAACTTTGTAGTTGTTTGTTTGTTTGTGGCATTGCTACAGCATTCATACCAGCACTAATCTCACTATGTATGGTTCACAAGATTTTAAGGTCAGATGTTTGGGATCATCCAGGCAGCATAACACAAACTGCTGAATTTCTGCCTGAATTTCACCCACATCAATCCCCTACATTCACTTCAGCAGATTGCTTGGGAAACACCTTCTTTCAGCTCAGTGAGATCTCTGATTTATGTACAGCTGGCTCCTTTCTATTGCCTTTGAACACGATGGCTAAGGTTAGAGGAAAACAGGAGACAACAACAACAAAACCATCTCCATAAATGCAACTCCCCACTCCAGAAAGTTAGTGAGGAATTCTGAGTAATTTGCACCAGAGACAGTCATGTTTTCTGCAGACTGCCATGAAGTGGAAAATACCAGGTGACAGCTCCATACTGGAGATGCTTCAGCACTCAGTGGGCTTATATAAAAAGCCACAATACATATAAAGGTCTAATGTGCCTTCAAAATTACTTCATCTTTTATTTAGAGATTATTTTACCCTTGTCTTCCTTTATCACTCTTTATACGAGTGAAGTGGAGAGGCTGGACAAAATTGAGGCAATTTAGGTTGCTAAGTGGAACTGGAGTTCATGGTCAAAGTTAGGATCTGGAGGGAGAATTCCCTGTCACCACCCCCACAGCCAACCCAGCTCTGCCCTGCAGTCACCTCTGTTCAAATGCCTTTTCCCAGCTCTAGCCCCCACCTTCTGCTTGGTGATAAGGCTGTCTAGTAAAAGAGGAAAACACAAACAGAAATCTATGGAGGGCAGATGGATGAGGGATAAAAATAGCAGTGGGGCTTTTTGTAGTGGCATCCTTGGTACCATTAGAGTGAAAATTCTGGCAGCATTTCTATTTCATGGGATTGGTATCACCAAGGGGGAAAACACATTTATGCCCTTCAACAAGGGAAAATAAAAATAAAAATATAAGGCAATAGTCTGAGTTTTGGCCATGTCAGTGACAGGAGTTAGAAAACAGCTAGAACTGCTGAAATACAACACTCAGGAAACAGTGGAAAACCCCTCCTGAAGCACAGGGTGATGGAGGATGCAGAAGTCCCAGCTCCAACCTGCTCGGCAGCCTGAGTTGTCACTGTTGTCTCTATATTTCTGTGGTCCCCCCTCCACCCTTTACCTATTTTGAGGCTTTTTGGAGCAGCCTGCTTTTACCTGTGCAGCACCTGGAAGACTGATTGTGATCTCTAGGCTCTACTGTAACATCAATAGTGAGACTCCAGTTGGCTCCTAGGTCCACATATCTCACCAACTACTAACAAGCTAAAAGTTCTTACTTGGGGGAAAAAAAGAAAAAGGAGCTGTTATTTTAAAAATTAGTAGCAGTAGCAAATCTGCAGCTTATATTTTCCCATTTAAAACAGAAGTAATGCTGATGCTGAAGAGCAACATGGAGTATTCAAGGAAAGAAATGCCAATATTAGTTTTTCTTCCTCTCCAGAAAATTCTTGGTATCTCTCTTATTCTTGCTGGTATAAATTATCCTTAAAACTATTTGGAATAAGACAACATTTGCACAGAGATTTATTGTCTCCTAATGGTCTGCTGTAGCCTTCTAGTGAAGCTGCTAACACTGGGTATTCTTCCAAGACCAGATGCCAGACCCTTGTCTGCAATTTTCACTTCTATTGTATTCTGCTCCTCTGAAGGTCTTCTACAGCAACTGTTATAATGTATTCTGCCATTGATATCATTGATGGTCCCCCCATCATCTGGCCAGATTTGGAAAACTTTCTGCAAGCTGTTGAGCAAGCAGACTTTGCTGGCCCCTGTTTCCTAAATCCTAAATTACAAAAAAAAAAAAAAAAAAAATCCCCCCACAAAAAAACCCCTCTAGATTCAGACATCCTCTAAGTTCTGACTTTCAGGAGAAGCGAATTATGCAGTGAATTCAAATCATAAAATTACAATTGGGATGTAATTTAAATGCAAACATTTGGCTTTCAGTCTTTTGATATTCCTAAGTGGCACAAAATCAAATGTTTTCTGAAGCTGACAGAGAATTGAATTGGTCCCTTCAGGTAGATGTTCTTCTGTTTACCTTAGAGGATGACACTGACATAGCTTTACTCAGTAACTAATCAATAATTTAATTTTGATCCCTAACTAAATGAAACTCGATAAATATCAAACATTTTTAAATTGGTTTTAATTAGTGTTTATGCATGTATTCCAAGGCTCTGATTCACAAACTGTGGCAACTGCACAATGAATCTTGTCTTTCTGCTACAAGATCCTTACCCATGCCCCTGTCAGAAGCAGCAGATAGTCCTGAGACATGCAGGCTTTGGGTGCCCTCATCCTAACGGGAAGTAATTTCATAAACCTTATCAGGATGTCAGTGTTCAAAGGGAGCGATGGAGGTGATGTGGAGGGGGAGAAAGGGACATCAAAGCAGCAGCAGGGGAGGGGCCTGGCTTTGAATTTCCAACTGTGGGTTAGATGCAGCTCAGGAACAGCTGATGAGAGTGATGAGCAGCACAGAAAGACGTCAGCACAGGGAGAGATGGAGAAGATTGCATCTGCTTCCTTCAGAGACTATGCAAACAGGGAGTGACATGGTGCCAGGGTGTAAAAAAATTAATGGTCTAGAGAAGTTATGTCTGCCAACACACAAGAGCTCCTAGCACACCGGAGGTAATTGCAGTTCAGCACACGGATATTTGAAGAGTAAAGCAACGTGCAGATCTCATTCTTACCACTGGTCAACACCAGAACAGCAGAAAGGGAGCAGAGCCATGAAGACAGCTTCCAGCTGGTCTTGTATAGAAGAGTGCCCTGTGAAGAAGGAAAGCTTGACTCCCTAGATACAAGCCATGCCATGCCTCTCACCCTCTGGGCTGGAGCAGGTCCTGGCCTGCTTCGTGTGCCAGTGCAGGCACGGCCAGTCAGGTGAAGAAATTAGCTGGAAGCCAAAAGGTGCAAGATCCTTATCAGAGCCCAGCATTGCACTCAATGGGAAAGGAAAACACATAAGCAGAAGCCAGCCACGTGTTGGTAGAGATCACATAGAAACACACTCTAGGGATATGCTCTTCCTGACCCTTCCCTACTCCTCTTCCAAAGCCACTGATAGCAAGGTTTGGCTGATCATTGGGTCATTGTGGCTCTCAGGCTTTGGTACTCCAAAAGTGATGTTAACAACGACCCCCACCTCTCAATGGGAGTGATCACAGCCCCACCAGCTGAAGAGCTCCATCACCTTACAGCTTTCCTAGATGTAAACACACATAGTGCATCCTGGACTGGGAAAACCACATCCCATGGGCAAAGGAAGATGCACTCCTAAACATGCAGTTCTGCCAGCACAACCACATTGGCCCTTAGGATGTCTACCTGGAAAGTTGTGGTGCTGGAAGTCCACACTTCTTCATGCCCTGACATAATGAGGGTGTGCATTTATCTATCATACTTCATTTTAAATAAATATCAATATTTTTCCCCTGGGCTCTCCTTTCGTGTATTGTCAAGAGCAATGATTGTATCATAGCCAACATTATGATGCAAAATTAGAGGGAAGAAAATGCCTTAGAAAGGTGACATAATCTGAATAGATGTGATGGCTGCTTGCATTAGCTCAAATATCTTTCTCCCTGAAGTCTGACCCTAGGTGTAAATTGGAGAGGCCTGACAGAACATAAAAAGGAGCACTATCCTGTTGACCCAGTTTTCATAGAGAGCAGTGTGTATAATTATTTTGGACACCTGCAGCTGATAAACCAATCCCATGTGAGGTTAAAAATTATCCAGGCATTTACTGGTGACACAGCAGTATGTTAGAAACCTGCACAGCAAACCTGCTCAGCCACACTCTGCTGCAGGGAGGTGTGGTGAGGCATGAGCCAGGACTGAGATAGATCTGCTGCCAGATATCCTCAGCACAGAGAAAGCTCTACAGAATTCTGCTGAGGTGGTTTATGTCACTCAGGAATGGTTAAAATAAGTGATATCACAAATACTTTAGTTTTTGAGAGGATAGGAGCTGCACGAGGGCTGTGTGTGCGGTGCTCCATCCTGCAGGAATATCAGTAGTTTTCAGCAGCAAATAAAGCACTCTTCGAACTACTGCATTGCTGCAGGAAAACCACTCCCTGTGGGACAAGTTATGCTACTGAAAGTGCAATTCTCTTTTCTTTAAATCAGTGCAAATATTTTCTGCCAGAAAAGCTGGCAGAAAAAATGTGAGTGCCCCTTCCACAGGCCCCAGCAGATGTCGGTGTGCTGGCAGAAGTCCTCGGCAGGGACCGGGAGGAATTTGCTGAGGGAGCATCCTCTGTGTCTGTGCTGATGACGCCACTCCTGGGCATTCCCAGGCTATGATCAGGGATTGCTGTGAGGAGCTCCAGCAGCTCAGGTTCACACAGCTAAAGGAAAAGCTTGCCTGTACTGGTGTTTCCCCAGAGATGAGGCTGCTGCTCCAGGCAGCACAGGTTCGGCACTCAGGTGTGAACATGACCTCCAGATACTCAGTGGGACCTGCAGCCCCGGGAAAAGTTTCTTGAAAAATCCAGCATGGTGCAAATGTAGCCCCTCACAAACCACTTACTCATCACTCCCTTTTGGGAAGCACTAGAAGAATTATTTATAAATACAAAAACATAATTTTGGGCAGAGTGCATAAACTTCTTAGACAACCCAGCTGGGGTATGAGAGACAAGGGTTTATATGCTTTCATTTTTCACAACTAAAACATGTTTCTCTTTTTCCCCTTTTTTTTTTTTCTTTTTGGCACTTGATGTGTTACAGAGCCTCAGTGAATACGCAGAAAAAATAGTGATATAGCTGTCACTAATTGTTCTAAAATTAAGTGACCTACTTGGAAAGCATTTTCCCTGTAACTTAATACAGAAGTGCAAATGGCAAATGGATATAATTATATAGGCATAACTTCCTATTTGTCTTGGTTTTGTTTATGCCATTTGAGAAGAGATTTAAATTCAGCCTAAATATCCCCATTTCTATGGGGAAAAAAAGGTGAGAATCTTAAAATAAATTGTAGTTATACTACACAGTCTAAAACATTGGTATTAACGGTAATTGTATAATGCACCCCATTAAAAAAACCCTAATTCCCATCCCTTCCATTAGAGTTTATATCCTGATTTCATGCAAAATTAGAGTAAGCTATTAATAGCAGTGGACTTCCTAAAGATTTACTCTAGATTAGAAGATTCTTATCTGCTCTTCATGTGGAAACTGTAAATATTACTTGAAAACAAGCACAACTGAACTGTAAACCAGCTCATTATGTCTCAGGTCTTTACTAAGTAACAAATATTCTCTGTTAAAAACACCAGTACAGGCAAGCTTTTCCTTTAACAAGAACCCCTCAAGACTGGTCAGCTAATGAACAGGGTTTAATGATTATACTGAGCCATTTTTGAGGAATTACTGAGATTTGCACTCAAGTACAGAAAATGCACATCAGGCAAAAATCCTATATGTCCCCACAGTTCAGCAAGTCTGTGTGCTCCCCATGAGATACCACATTTATAACACATCTCTTAGAGCCACATCTGCTGGGGAAACCTAAACAGGGCTCCCTTTGCCACAGATGAGTGCCATATGTTGTCATAGGGACATTCTGCTTAGCAAGCCCAGAACAGCACAGGGTCTCTGTTGCGAAGACACACTTTCCCTACCTCCAGAGCTAACCAGAAATGGTGCTGTTGCCCCTGTTTGCTCAGTGCCTGTTTGCCAAAGAGGTCAGGCCCAAACACAGCCCAAACCAAGTCATCTGTGGTGGCTGAAGCAGTGCCATGAGGTCCAACGGTGGCACTGCTGGGGTGGCTCTGCTCTGGTGGCACTCAGATGGCAGCCAGGGCCAGCTCAGGGCTGACAGCCATCCTCTACAGAGTGCTGTGGGTGTGACAGGCAGGTCCAGCTCCTCCTTGGCTTCTGCTTCCATCCTTCAGATTGTGCTTTTCACAGCTCGCTTATCAAGGCAGATGGCTGCCTGCAGAGCCCCAGGCACAGGGACAGATGGGCTCTCCTCAGCTCAGAACTAAGAGCAGGACTTTGCTGACCTTGCCTCTTTTCTTGGCTGGAATCAGTCTAAAAACTTTTCTGTTGCTTCAATTCCTGTTTCCACTTGAAACAAATCAGAACCAATGCAAATCTTAGATTTCCTCATCTGCCTGAAGATGCAACACCAGGTTGGGTCTTTGCACTCCAAGAGGAGCCTGAACTATTCCTAAGCTCAATGGTGCTTCATCTCCACCTGAACTCAGATTGCTCCTCTGCTGCCTTTGTTCTTGATCTGATCAGGCAAGGAAACATTCAGCACATCATCTCTACATACTCCAAGCAGAACATTACCTTTGTTCATATTCATGATTACATGCATTTATGATACCATAAATGCTCAGAAGAGCCTGCAGGATCCATGTCGCTTGGGAGGAGGGAAGAAGAGACAGTAGGGAAAAGAAAAAATATTGTATGGGAACATCCTGGCCTGAGAACTAATTTAAAGTGATGTTAGTACTGGTAGCCTGGTTACTAGCTTCATCTGACATTGTTACCCTGGAGGCAGAGGGAGACAGCGGAACAGGTTGTCCAAAGAAATTGGGGATGCCTCACTGGGGCCCTCAGCAACCTGATCTAGTGGATGGCATCCCTGCCCATGGCAGGGTGATTGGAACAATCTTTAAGGTTCTTTCCAAGTCAAACCGTTCTATAATTCTATGAGAAACCATAAAGGGAGGGAAAAAATAGAAATAACTGAGCACTGACACATTTCAACCCCACCCTCCAATGCCAAGATGGGAGTACCTGTGTGGAAAAACAATACAGAGTTTTGGGGACTATTAGATTAATTCAGGAAGTCCTTTCTGATATAAACTTTCTATAATTCAACTCTTAAAAGTAGGACAGGTGGAAAACATCCCCAAATGTACCTCATGGTAAGAGATAAAAAAATCCATTGGGACCATTTGCAATCTATACAACCCCTTCTCCAGTCTCAAAATATAGTTTCAGATATCAATGACGTGGGAGCATAGACAGCAAGAAGACAAGCAGGTACTTGGTGGGACATTGATGCCTTTGCATTTGGTCCAGGAAGTGTTGCAACAATCTGAAAATTGCACCAGAGTTGCTGAAAACAAGCTGTAGAAACTGAACATGACAGACCTGCCCTTAAGGCTTGGAGCTTCAGCAAACCCTTCAAAATCTTGGTTTGAGGGAGGAATTCGAGAGAAAATTCCAAGTCAACAGCTTTACTGTAAATATTTTACACTGAAGTTGATCTGCTTTCCTTCCCACTTTTATAGTAATGTTCCCGCATGTTCTCTCCTTCTCCCAAATATCTGTTCATTGCACTGCTTTGCTCTCCTTCTACCATCCATTCAATTCACCTAAAAAACAAGGAGTATTGCATCCAGTAGAAAAAGGAATGGAGGAGAGAGGAGATCTCATGGACAGTAATTGCACAGCAGTACATTTTGATGCCATGAAGCTGGTTATGATTTCTCAGTAATGACAGCACAGACCTGATGAACTGAGGAGGAAAACTGTTGGCTTTTAGCTCTCAGAGCTCTTGATTCACTGCTCAACAACCCCTCACCTACTTGCCAAGGTCAGTCCTGCATCCCCCCACCTGCAGGAATCACACAGTGGCTCATTACGGAGTGAAAACTCCTTCGACCACCCATTCAGCCCCTACCTCAGGAGCTGGAAGGTGAAAATGGAAAGCAGCCTTGTCTACAGGGCTTGATCTACAAAGGGAGCTGCTCAGGGAGAGGAAATCCAGCACGGAGACTGGGAATCTAAGAGCCCCTCTAACTCCCCACCAAAAGTGGAACCCACAATGATATCACTGTTCTTGCAGAGCTTGCAGGCACCTGCGGGCATGTCTCTGAGCTACCAGCTACCTGCACTTCCATCTATTTCCAGTAGACTCTGCCTAAGGCAAAGAGGGTCTCCAACATTCATCCTCAGGAAAACTATCTATTTCCATGTCCCAGATTTTTCCCTCCCCACTCTCCATTTGGATACTGGCACTCTACAACCTCTTTTCATCTTTCCTCCAGAGAAAGCAGCATTTGCACCAGCCCAAACCCTCCAGCTCACTCATGCACGGCTGCTGGTCCCTCCTTATGCATCACCTCCAAAGCCTTCATTTGGCAGGCAGTCTCAAAACTGCCAGCATGCTACATTAACCTGCATTTCTCTCTTCATTCACCACTCTTAATTAGTGTTTGGGAATGTATTAACATGGGGCTAAGCCACAAGGTTTGCATCTGGGCTTGCCTCTTGTTGGGAGGAGCTGAGCTGGCACAAGAGCCTGGTGAAAAGACACCCCTTCCTCACGTAGCAGCTGAAAGCAAGAGCATAGAAGTGGCTCTCCATCACAGAATTCCCTCTTCTGCTTGAGTATACAGTCACTGTGATTTTTTCCCCTGCTTTCACAACTCTAAGCCACCGAACAGTCATTTGGTCCAATAACTGAAGCTGTTCAGAAACTACCAGCATTTCTAGCTTGACCAAAGTCATTGCCTTCAGGCAAGGATGTAACAAAAAGTGATCAGTGATAGTGGATGAGTTAAGCAACATCAAATCTCTCTGCAGCCACTTTAGGAATGAATATATGAGCTAGTTATTACTGAGTTTCATGTATATGTGAGATAGATAAGCCTAAGTTTGCAGCAAGGTAGTTACTCTGATATCACAGGCTCTGAAATAGCTGCAAGGTCAAAGAGAGGTGGCAGAAGAGAAAAGAGGGTCTCTTCTACTCTTCCTCAAGTGGCAAGGTGCTAGGAGGCAAGTTGAGCTCTGAATTTTCCCTGTGCATGCTTCTCCCACACGCTGCTATGCCTGGGACACACATGTGCTCACTAATATCTATGGATATGCAGGTCTGAAAGGGTCCTGAGTTTCCTGAAGCAGTTGAAAGGGACATTGAGAAATCTGACCTCATCACTGACCTCTCCCAGGGTCTTTGTGTGGCCACCAAAATTCTGCTCCTCTTTGATGGTGTAAGGAAACCTGTAAGTAACCACTAGCATTGCCAAGCAAATGGCCTTGCTAAGGGTAACAAACCAGAGGCAGCACTGTGCCGAGGACAAAAGTTGCTCACACAAACAACCAGTCCACACCTGAAGAGGACCACCTCTATTCCTGCCCCAGATCCTTCCCTTAGATATCCAGCAGCACTAATCCATGTGACAGTAGGAGTAGGTCTGCACAGTAATGCAGTGATTCACTCATGTTCCTGAGACATCTCAGAGCCACCCAGCTTCTGGTACAGGCCCTTCCCCAACTGCTGATCTCAGAAGAGGATGCAAAATCTCTATGGACAAAGTGAGGTAAGTGAATTTTGTCTAAGGTCTGAGCTGCCATGGGACCCAGGTACTGAGGTTTGCTGGTTTAAAGTTGCTTGGTATCTGTATTAATCACAATATTGCAGACATGCAACACACCTGCAGTCCATATGCAGTATTATTTTAACTGAGCAACCTACAAATGGGTGCTTCCATTTTCCATGTACAGAAAAGCTGAGGATAGTTGGGAATCTTCATCACACAAAATAATCCAGGACATTTTCCATTTTGGGACTCCTCAGCTGTTTAGCAGACAGCAGCTTCTGGAACTCTGAGGGAGGGAGTACAACAACTCTCACATTAACTGCAGTTAATGCAGGAGAAAATGACCATGTAAATGTAAGGATGTAAGAATATAAGAATGACCTTGAACCTTCCAGTTAGCAATATCATGACTAAATTCCACAGCACGCATACACACAGCCTTTGACTTCATAGACATAATATCATTTTCTCCCTGTTTAGCAGAGAAAATAACAAGGGAAGCTGAGAAGAACATGAGCTGAAGGCAGAGATACCTTCTGGTTAAATATCAGAGCACTGATGATGTTGTAGCTGTAGATATTATCACATTGTTTGTGGGGGCTGGCACATGTACCTATCCAGCCTTCTCATCACAGGTATAGACAGAGCTTGGTGCTTTGAAGCACACAGTAGTCTCACTTCTAACTCATCCATTAAAAAAAAAAAAAAAAAGAAAACAAGAGGAAAAAAAAGTCCGATGCTTTATAAGGAGCAGCAGTAGATAGTCCTAAAGTGCATATTGTAATTTTTTATCTCTTTTCTCACCAAAAGTGTAATGCATCTCTCAGTGCCCTTTCCCATGACTAAAACAGGAGTGTACATCTACTCTGGAACTGGACTGGAACTACATTGGCACAGGAGGGTTATCCTACATCCATTGGATGGTTTGGGTCCGCAGATAAGTCCTAATTGAAGTGAAGAGGGAGAAGAGATGTTCCCTGCTCCCCAAGCACACAGGCCTGGATAGGTGAGAGAATTCCCAGATTCCTTTGATCCATACCTGTACTTTGTCCTTCTGGCCCTCCCTCCCCCAGATCTGGTGCACATCTCCAGCCCTTTCAGAGCTGAGGCAGGCAGTGCAGGCACCACAACATCCTTGGCCCTTCAGGATGGGGTCTGAGCACGGTGAAGCGCCTTTGCCATGCAAACGATAACAGGTACAATAAAGGTTGTAGCTCACTGACAACCTCTTCTTTCCTTTCTAAGGCTGGGTGTAAATAATGTTCTTATCTACTAAGAAATACCTCTGGCATCCCTGACTAAGTGATAAGTAGAAAGAAGAGAGACACTCTTAACTGCTGATCAAGAGGGAGGAGAGTGATTAGCATCCTCTGGGGAACACCTTGTTGATGACGGCTGCTTTGCATTGTTGAGGCTGTAAGAAGCACCCAAATTCCTCCTCCACAGAACTCTCAGCTGCTGATGAAGTCAGTTCCACATTAATCCCTCAGCACACTCCTCATCAGGCCCATTTCTGATCAAAGCTTTTCTTGCCATTGCAGTCATAATTGCAACCCTCGCCTCCCATTTGAGAAAGGGACAGAGTCTGAATGTCAGTAGGACATCCTGGTTCTGCCTGGAAGGACTGGAGTTAGGCAACACCAGGAATCTATGAAGTCAGGAAATAAAACAAAACCAACCTGCAGAGGAAACAATTAGTAGTAGCAAGGCTGAATCAATTTTTGGGGTTTTCACACTAAGGGTTGTGGCTCCAAGTCCCTGGTAACTGGGTTTGATATGCTGGGTCTCAGCAGACCCCTGGAATTGCCCATCAATGCACAGAGCATGGTGATTTTTGGAGATTTAGCCCAGTTTCTACCAAGCACAAATTTACCAAAGCAAGCAGAAACCAGCCCAGTGAAACAGCATTCCTCCTACAAGGTCAAAGCTTGGACTAGCACAAAGTGTCCTGAAGCTCAGACTTAATCTGGAGGAGTGGATCAATGCAGATGTGTGGGCACAAGCCACTGCACGGATTTGCATTGCTGAGTACCAACAGACAGAGGCTTTCTTTGGCCTCACCTCTCTCAGCAGAGGAAATCAAGGCTCTGCACCCACACTGGGATCCTGTAGGACAGCCTGGCTGTGCAGCCAGACCCATTGTGCTGGAATGCATCCTGACTTCCCCTTGCTGAGGCCTCCCCAGCCTGGGCAGCAAAACAGATAAAAGCAGATGCACATTTAGGCTCTGTCTCTGCTTTAAACACCTCAGAAAACAGCTGTAACAGGAGATGCCTCCATCCCAGACATGCCTGCTCTCATGGCAAAAGTGTGCCTCAATGCTGTATTGTATTTTTTCATATGCACAATATGAAAAAAAAAGCCAACGAGATCACAAATACACCTATACTTAACAATAACCTATATTTGGATGGTGTAGGAAGAAAACAGAGGCTCACTTTCAATTAAAGACCACCTCTTAAATTGGGCAATCCTAGCCCAGAGCAGTGATGTCCTTTCTCCCTTCTTCTTACACTTTTTATCTCCCCATATTATTGCTTACATGAAACATCCATTATCATGCATGATATTTCCCTTTCTAACAAAATGCAGCAGGAGGTTCCACAGGTTAATTATAAATTGATTTTAAAAGCATTTACCAAGAAGTTATTTAAATCTATTTCCCTTAATTTCATTTGATGCAGCATATGTCTTGCAGTGCAAAGGGGAGATGCAGCTTTATTGCCACTATCTGCCAGATGAACATGTTCATCATCAGCTATGCAGGGAGTGATAAGTCACTTATCTGATACAGAGAGACAAAACACTCCCTCTTTCTTATCAACAAACTGAGTTATCAGCCAAGTGAAGTAGTTTTTCGGTAGCCTTTCTGACTGGGTTTTGCTTTTAAATCCATACTGGCAGCAAATGTTCATGGATGTATTTGCCTCTCTTATGCTCATTTCAAAATCCAGCAGCAGCCACCACAGATAAGAAAGCTTCATCTCCCAAAGATGTCTTGCCTGAGTGTAGCTAAACAGTTCAGAATTTACTCTGATTGCTGGAAAGCTGAACTAAACCTCACCAAAAGTAACAAAAGTGATGCTAAAACAGTCATACAAAGAGCTTAGAGGAACACAGAGCTGTAACACTGCATGTCCAAAGCCTGCTGACATGACCACCACTGATGGCTTAACCCTATTTCTCAGTGTGGTCTCCTATATTTAGGTGTCTGACCTGAGACAACCAGGACCCAGAAACCTGAGCAGTGCAAGCCCTGACCCAGCCAAGGCAACACTTTAGCTACACTTGACTACATATGCCCAAATGAATTCAGAATTAACTTCATAACAAAGCTGGAGAGAAGTTAGGGTTATCAGCCAGGTAACATTATTAGAAGACTAACTGAATGCATGGCGAGGTTTTAGGTGTGAAGAGTTAGAAACTGTCTGATGCCTTTTAAGGGCTCAGTTTGGTGATGAGAATCTACTCTGAAAGGTTCTGTGCAGAGTGCTGCTCATGAGAAGGATGCCAGCATCACACTGACTTGAACTGGTGAATGCCCTGAGCTGTTCTCAGAAAGTGCTCAGTGCTGGAATCAGCATCATTTTGGCTGAGTGTGACTGGAAAGTAAATTTCATTGCAATAGCACTGAAAAGGATTTGCTGTTGATTACAGGGGCCAAACATTATCATTCACCAGGATAGTTTGTAAATGTGACTCTCCATAAACTGGTCAAAAGAAAACATGACTTGATAAACAGAAACCCATAGAAGACAAAAGTCAGGAATGTTTCTTGTAAATACTTACAAACTCACTGCTACAAGCTCATCTTCTTTCTTCCCATAAAGACGTAATCAAACAGGACCTCCAAGATTAATATAAGGATTGACAATGAGAAAATCATCATTTCACCTGCTGAACAAGAAAAAAAAAAACAAAACAAAAAACAAAACTTTGTGTTTCTGAGCTTTCTCAACATGGAGCCAGAAAAGGGAGCTCTGATGATCTTCACCAGAAACCTGAACATTGAAGAAAGCATGGACTTTGCATTGGCTCAGATAAGTAGGTTGATATACCTTTCCACCTCCCCACAAACTCAGATCCAACCACCTACAAGACCAGTAACACCCCGAATCTCCAGTGTTTTCTAAAGGCCACACAATTCCTACTTTTCCAGACATTCTCTTTCAATGGGGCCACTTTCTTTCTTGGAATGTGTTCCTGTGGATGAACCTGTTAATTTGATAGGAATCAGATACCTCATCTCTAAAGCATCCAGCTGCATAATTCCTAGAAGGGTCCTTTGCTCTCATCTGTTTGCAGATGGGACAGGATTGTTGGATATTAATTCTCAAAGAGACAGGAGACATCTATAAGAATGGCCCAGCTGACAATTGTTTCAATAGTTTCCAGCCTTGCTGTCAGCTGACGCATTCCTTCCTCCAGATAATATCTGATGCACTCAGATGTTTCTGGAGCTGTGCCCCCACAGCATGTGAGGCAAGAATGACAGTGAGCTCTTTGCTCCTCTGCTTTCATACCAATCCTGCAAAGATGTTGCTATAGGAGGGTTTGGGTTTTTTTTTTTTTTTTTTTTTTTTTTTTTTTTGGGGGGGGGGTTTAGCATTAATAAGAAACCTGCACAATAACTTTCAGTCCTTCTTTCCAGCTGCAATCCGGTTACAAACCTCCTCAGTGTCGGGCCAAGAGGAGGGGGATTCTGCACTTGCAGGTGTGATGTGGAGGTGGCTTCACATGCGTGGGGAGGCAGGAAAATTCATTCCTGTGCCTCACAGCTGACAACGAGTCCCGTACAGGGGAGCACCAATACTGAATGGCTGGAGCATGGAAGAGGCTCTGAAGTCATTATAGCTCCAAAGATCAGGGCTTGACGGCGTTGGTACCTAAAAGGATCATTAAGTAGTTGCAAATGACCGTAACACTTTAAAGAGGACTTAATCAAGCAGAACCGGGATGTCTTGACAATCTGATAAGTGCAGCATACAACTCAGAGAATGCAGAGGCCAGGGATGTGTGACTGGCCTTTGGGACTGATTGTTCTGAAACAGCTCTGCTTTTTCTTTTCGAAGAGAAATTTAAATTAGCCGGCCTTTCAAAAATAACTGTTTATCTTTAAAATCATCTCATTTATCAAACACTTAAATCAGTGCAGATTTCCTGTAATTCATCCTTAACCCACAGCTGAACAAAATTCTCTTCTATCAAGGAATGCCGAAACTACTGGTGTTAACTGGGTGCCTTCCAGTTATCCATGTCAAAAGGTGTTAATTCGTGTAGGAAGGTTAACTCCAACTGCTTGTATTTTTGGCGTTGTTTCCCAGGCACTTAGATCAGTTTACAGGTACTGTATGTAACAAATATAGCTAGCAAAAAAAGAAAAAAAAAAAGAAAAATAAGTTTATTTGTGATTTTAAGTTAGTTGTATACACAGAAAAATAGTTCATTTTACATAATTAAGAATAAATTCATCAAGGGCTGCCCTGTTTAAAAACAAACGAAAATTTGATACCAAAGGTACTGTGATGGTTTGAAAGAGCTGCAAAGTCAAACTGTCTATAAACACAGTTAAATTAACAGCTGTTGCAATTTTACCCCAAAGCAAAAAAGGTAAAGGCCGCACACCGTGGAAAGACCAAACCTGGTGTAAAGGCTTTTATTCTCCGTATTCAAAAATGTTAGTTACTGTTAGTTAGCTAATGTTAGTTAATTCCTGTCTTCCAGTCTGATGTCTCCTTCAATTTCATGATCCCAGACAACAGGACAAAGCAAGACAAATATATATCAATACCTATGTGCCTAATGGCAGACCACCTTTAAAAATTGCTAATACTTCTGTTTCCCTGAAGACTAGCTTTCATATTCAGTTTAAAAACCAACATCTGAAATATTTGGTTTTAGCAATTACAAATAATTTTAAAAGTCCTATTTCACATGCACTGCCAGACTGAAAAATTAAAATCTAAAGTATTTGGTTTTAGCAATAAAAATTAAAAAAAAGAAATCTCTGGATCATAGGAAGTATCATTTTGAATCTCCTTTGGTTTGCCCAAGCCAGAGGAGAACTTCAAGTGCTTCCTGATTCTCTTGATGACAAAACTTACTTTTCTGGGACTTCCATGGATTTCCGTGAGGGGGGTGGTACTCAATGTAGCTCTGGAGGGAGCAATTAAATAGAAGTGTAACACTTTGAGTTACACTCAGTTTTCATCAGTTTCCTTCTCTACATTTCCCTTTTCCTGTTGGTAATAAACAGCTTGAGCTTTTCCATGGTGAGGATAACAGGCTGGCATGATGCAGAGGAAGAAGCTGCCATGATTGCTGCAAACACTCTAGGGCACATAGCTGAGAGGATGAGGAAGAGAAAATAAATAAATTACACTAGATACCACTTTCACTGACCCCATGACATCTCTGCCTGAAGATGGACATCCACAGGATGAGGGTAAAAACAGCCTTGGCTTCCAACAGCAGACAAGACTTTAGTATGTGATATGTGCTACCTCTGGTTTTAAACTAGCATATTTTATTTTATTTTATTTTATTTTATTTTATTTTATTTTATTTTATTTTATTTTATTTTATTTTATTTTATTTTATTTTATTTTATGATACTTCTGTGATTCTCTTATTCCTATTTACTGATAACACATCAGCCATAAAACCCACTGATTTCTCCTGCATACTTGATGGTCATTCTGAAGACTCATGGACCATGGCTGCTGTACTGATCTAGCTGGGTGGAAACTGCAGTGGTGAGTCCTGCCCATCTTTGACAGGAGGTGTATTTCAGTCTCTGTTTTTCACCACAGTAAACAGACAAGGACAGTGGCCCTCCCAGATGTCTGCATTTCTCCCCTGTGCCGGGGGAGTCCACTGAGAAAGTACTCATTAGCACAGCATATGAGTTTCCCTGGGCCTGGAGGAGGGGGGTAGGAAGATGTTATTAATTTAGTCAGTGCTGTGCAGCTTGCAGAAACACTGTCAGATTCTGCCTACACATATCTCACCTCCTATTGTTAAAGAAATTACAGCTGCTGAAAGAGATGAAAAAGTAACTCATTTATTTTCTGGCTTTCACAGTAATAAGGTAAATCTGATTCTCCTTGACGTTGTTGTATGTCTCTGCTTTTCAGACTGAGGTCTTTTGGGGTAGCGGTGGGGACATGATTCTCTGCACAGATGCTATCAGTGAAAGTGTGCTAGCCTATTTTAGTGTCTCTGACTGCAATGACCACATTTGTTTGGGTATCTCACTCATTCAGGGACTTAGGACTTTCCAAGACTAATTAGTATCTAGTTAGTACTTTCCTGTTTCTCACTTGTGAAAGGCCAGAAACCTGCAAGGCTTTGGAGAGGTCAGGCAAAACTTTCAGCAGAAATTTCTGAAGATAGCTCTGAGTTCATAGACACCTGGAATGGTTTGGGTTAAAGGGACCTGAAGGATCATTTACTCCCAATCCTCTGCCATGGGAAGGGACACTTTTCATGAGATCAAATCTTCAAAGCCCCACCCAATGTGAACTTGAACACTTCCAGGGATAAGGCAGCTACAACTTCTCTGAGCAACCTATTGTTGTGCCTCACCACGCTCAAAGAGAAGAATTTCCTCCTGATCTCTATTCTAGACCTACTCTCAGTTTAAAGCTGTTTACCCTCATTTTATCTCCACATCCCCTTGTCAAAAATCCTTCTCCTGCTTTCTTATGGGTCCTTGTTAGTTACTGGAAGGCATTGTAAGTTCTTTTCTCCAGGCTGAACTACCAAAATTCTTTCAGCCTTTCCTCACAGCAAAGGTGCTCCAGTCCTCTGGACTCACTCTGGCTGGTCCAGGCTTTTTCTTAGGTTGGAGTTCCCAGAGCTGGACCCAGTACAGTGTTCATGGTGACCCTATGACTATTAGCTAGCTAATTATTGTCCTCTGAAAAAGAAATTGCAGATGTCTCCTGAGAGCAAAACATGCAGTAGGTGGCACAGGCACACAGCACATTGTGTTTCAGGGGTTTCCAGACAGGGGAGTGCAAGACCTTTTCCCACCACCTCTACTTCTCTCTCACGTTTTGCTTTCATTTCTGCTTCTCACAGGTTCCCACTCTGTGGGTGTATCACACAGACATTCCACCTGGGGTCCCAGCTCAGCCCCCTCCCATTTCCTACAGATCACTAAACCCTTCCATGACAAAACAATCACATTGACTCTGCTGTCACTGTCATCTTAATGTTATACTTGTGCATTTATTCTTTCTGTATGACAGCTATTTGGTCAAAATGGCCCTTTTACTGGAAATTGATACTTACTGACTTCACACCTTGCCTCTGTTCTTTTTTATCTGGGGTTGAACATAAGAAATCAGAGCAAAATATTTTTTCACCTACACTAAAACTGCCTCATAAGATCCATGCTGGTGCACCTCAGAGTGGGCCCCTCAAGAAAAAGTGAACTTACAGTCTGCATAAGCCTGGAGAAATGTAGAATATTTTAAAGACTGTTTCCTCTGAAGGCTGTATTGTTTCAATGGCACATTTCTCCCAGTCTTCCCTTCCTGTTTTTCCATTCTTGTGAACACAGGGTATTTTAAGAGTCCATCTGCTCATGTTACTTATTCCTCTCCACTTTAAGTCATAACCCTTTGTGATATTACAGTTAATTGCTCTGTCTGTGATTCTATTGCAACCATGAATGGGATCATGATTTTCAACCCTATCTGTACTGGAGTAATTTCAAAATATTTCACCTATTATCAGTTCCATCTGAA
Organism: Zonotrichia albicollis; assembly: GCF_047830755.1. Taxonomy (NCBI): domain Eukaryota; kingdom Metazoa; phylum Chordata; class Aves; order Passeriformes; family Passerellidae; genus Zonotrichia; species Zonotrichia albicollis. Next base: position 144,567,273 of record NC_133819.1, read on the forward strand.
CTTTAATGGCTTTTACAATTTTGAGGACATTTATTGTGTATCTAGTGAAACTGATGCTATTCCTAAATAGACAGGTGCCCATATTGCATTTTACACCAGCTGTAACTAGAATAATTTGGATCTTGCACCTTTCTGGCCTGCCTTTAGTTATGTTACTTCCATTTATAGAAGGAAGGTTTGCTACGGGCGGAGTGGGATGTTATTTAAAAATAGCACAATGTATTTTAAACCATTTCTGAGCAAAGGTATGGACATCCCATTCTGGAAATGTCAGTAGGTGAAGCATCTACACCATGCCTATGCCACGGCTCTTGCTTTGTCACCCTCCCCACGTAAAACTGTCCTTCCTTTAAACAACAGGACGTGGGACAGAGGATGGTCCGAGGTTCCTTGCGACCCTTTGCTCCGTGAGAAATGTGATGTTTGCATACACTCTGCTTGGCGAAACGCTTTTCACCAGACACGATGGGAAACAGCAGAACGAGCGGGGTTATTTTGTTTTGTTTAGTGGTGGATGGGTGTGTTTTGGCTGGCTTTGGTGCTGTTTTTTGGGGGCGGCGGTGCGGCGCAGGGCGCGGCGGGCCGGGGGTCGCGCTGGGCGCGCTGGCCGGGAGGGGGCGCGCTGTGCCCGCGGAAGCGGCGCGGCCGCCGTGGGAACGCGGGGCCGCCCCTGGCAGGGCACGGACGGGGGTCCCCGAGCCCGGGGGGCGGCTCCGCAACCCGAGGGCTTGTGCTCGCGTGTGCTGTGCAAATTGCCGGGAAGCGGGGAATAAGTACACATACAGGCATAGAACATCCCAGCGGGCTGCCCGCGGCGGGAACGGGAGAGCGCCGGGAAGCGTTCAGGGGGGCACACCGGGGTGTCCCTCCAGCTCCCGCGAGTGCGGAGGCCGGCGTGGGGATGTGGTGGCAGGATGCGCGGGGCGCAGCTCGCTGCAGGCTGGAGCTGCCCCGGGGAACGTGAGAATGGCAGGTGCGGGAGCTGCGGGAGGGGGTCGGGGACCCCGGAAGGGTCGCCGGCAGCTGAAGGTTCCTCGGAGCCGGGGTCCCCGCGGGACCCGCAGTGATGGAGAACGGGAATAGGAGGGCGCGCCCCGTCGCAGCTCCGCAGCCGCAGCAGCTCCGCGCCCCTCGGGGATGACCGAAAGAAGGGAGGTCACCATGGGGCGAGAGGAGGTGGTCAGAACGGGGGCGGCACAAGCCGGGGCGGGGGCACACGCGGGGAGCGCCAAAGGGAGAGTGGCTGCAAGGTGACCCCCGTGGGGCTCTGCCTCCGCCCCCTCCCGGTTTAATCCTCTGCAGACGCCGGCAGAGGCGGGATAATCAAGCGGAGACCGGGCTGGGGGGTGTCCCAGCTACACACGCTCCTTTGTGCCGGCAGCCTGCGCCTCACCCGCTGCCCCTCGGGCACCGCTCTGCGCTCTGCTCGCCCCGAGGTGCCGGAGCCTCACCCAGAGGGGCGAGGGACGGCTGAAGCCCCTTCCCCGCCGCCGCCATCGGGGTTACCGCGCTCTCCCTTGCGAGAACGCCAGCGGGAGGAGGGGAGCGGCGAGGAGCTGCCTTTAATCCCTGCTAGTAATTTCATTTTTTTATTTTTTTTTCTACTATGTTTACTTCCGACCTCTCCGTGCGAGGCTCGTAGTAAAAGACAACAACAAAAATATAGTAAAATAAATAAAAAGGGCCGCGGAGCGCGGCATCGCCTTCTACCGGCGCAGCTCGCTCTCTCTCCTGGCCGGCGGAGGCGGGGGCAGAGCGCGGCCGCGGGTCTGTGCGCGCCCAGGAGCGCAGGGGGCGCGCAGCACCGCGCCCTCCCGCGGCTGAGTGCGGAGCCTGCGCGGCTGCCGAGGGCGGGCGGGAGCGCGGTGGGGCCCCGCGGTGCTGCCCCCGCCCCCGCCACCGCTCCCCCGCCCCTCGCCGGCGCTTTAAAGGAGGAAAGCAACTAAACTTCTATTGTACCGGCCAGCGCGCCGCGCCGCCCCGGAGCAGCGACCGAGCGAGCGAGCGACAGCGCCGGGAGGCGGCTGCTCCGCCGCTCCGTGGGGTTTATCAAACCGTAGTGGGAGGAAGAGACATACGTTCTCCCGGCGTTTTGTCTATTTTTTCTTTTTATTTTTTTAATTTTCCCCCCGTCCTTTCTGGCGGTTCTTTTTATCATCTATCCGTTTTCCCTTCGTTGTTGCCGCACCGCCTGCAATAATCGCCTCGCTACGTCTCGCAGCTAGCGCGTTGGAGAAGCCGGTGAGTTGCGGGGCTCTTCGCTTCCCATCACTCGATTCCCGCGGTTGTGGCGTTTGGATTGACACGGGCTGGTGACACCCCGGCTGCTGGCGGGGCTGCGCTCCGCGGACGTGGATACCGACGGTCCCTCCCGACGGACGCTCTCCTCTGCTGGGGCTCCGGCGTTCCCATCCTTTTTCTTGCGCTCGGATTTTAATTTAATTTTTTTTGGGGGGAGGGGAGCATTTGCTTCTCGCGTATGCGCGGGCAGGGTATGGTTGCTACATATATTGCTTATATGCATATATATATATGCGGATATGTATATATATATATGACAAGATTTGGCAAAGTTTGCCAAGGTCGCTGCTTGTCCCCGCGCAGTGCCAGCACGCCCAGGTGGGTGGCTGAGGAACCGCCCGGCTCCCGGCTGGAGCCGCCGGGCGCTCGGCACCCCTTCCCGCCGGGACGGGGTGCAGGGATGGCGCTGCGGTCCCGGGAGGGAAGGAGCTCCGTGCCCCGTGTGAGCGGCAGCGGCAGGGAGCTGAGCTGAGCCCAGCCGAGCCAGGCGGCCGGGCTGCCGCAGCCCCTCCGGGGGAGCGGGGAGGGTGGTCCGGGAGCTGACAACCGATCCCTCGGCGGGTCAGGTCGCGCCTCCCGATTGTTCCGCCGCGCTTAGAACGGAGTGAAGGAGGGTCGTAGGTTTTTTTTTTTTTTTAATTATTACTATAATTATAATTTTTTTTTTTTTTTTTTTTACTAAACGCGACTGCGCATTTCCCTGCCGGCACGGTGTGCGGAGCCGGGAGGGAGCGCTGCGCGCCGGGGGCCGGTAGCTCCACCGCAGCCGGCGAGAGCCGACCCCCACGGCTCACCGGGTGCCCCTCTCTCCCCTCCCTCCCGCAGGCACCAGCCGCCGCGATGCCGCTCAGCGCCGGCTTCTCCAGCAAGAACTACGACTACGATTACGACTCTGTGCAGCCCTACTTCTACTTCGAGGAGGAGGAGGAGAACTTCTACCTGGCGGCGCAGCAGCGGGGCAGCGAGCTGCAGCCCCCCGCCCCGTCCGAGGACATATGGAAGAAGTTTGAGCTGCTGCCCACGCCGCCCCTCTCCCCCAGCCGCCGCTCCAGCCTGGCCGCCGCCTCCTGCTTCCCCTCCACCGCTGACCAGCTGGAGATTGTGACCGAGCTCCTCGGGGGGGACATGGTCAACCAGAGCTTCATCTGCGACCCGGACGACGAGACCGTCAAGTCCATCATCATCCAGGACTGCATGTGGAGCGGCTTCTCCGCCGCCGCCAAGCTGGAGAAGGTGGTCTCGGAGAAGCTGGCGTCCTACCAGGCTGCCCGCCGAGAGGGGGGCCCCGCCGCCCGCCCCGGAGCGCCGCCCGCCGCGCCGCCGGCCCCGCCGTCCGGGCTGGCCGCGTCCCCCGCCGCCTCCGGCAGCCTCTACCTGCACGACCTGGGCGCCGCCGCCGCCGACTGCATCGACCCCTCGGTGGTGTTCCCGTACCCCCTGAGCGAGCGGGCCCCGCGGGCCGCGCCGCCCGGCGCCAGCCCCGCGTCCCTGCTGGGCGTCGACACGCCGCCCACGACCAGCAGCGACTCGGGTGAGTGGGAGCCACGCGTGCTCCGGGAGGGCGTGGGAACCGCGCGGCGCCGGGGGCTCCCGGGGTGCGGCTGGAAGGCAGCGCACTCCCGCCTCCCTCCGCAGCCCCCTTTTGCCCCCCTCCCCGCGTGCGAGTTTTTTTTTTTTTTAAATGCCACGTTTGCGAGGCGCGGAGAGTCCTAGCCAGCTTATTTCCTGGAAAACCAGCCCAGTTTTTCCTCCGGGGAATAAGGGAGTGAAAAGCGGGGGGGGGGAAATATAAAGAAAGTGTAGGAGGGATAAACTTTCATCGTGGGGTCCCGATAAGGTTGGCTCCCGGTTTCACCCGTGGCCCGGGAAGGAGTTAACTCCAACCCGAGAGCCGCGGGGAGAATGTGCAGTCAGGGAGGTGCTAGTGAAAGTGACTGCAGGGGAGTGAATGGGGCTGGGAAAGTTTTAGAAATGCTTCCTTAGGTATGTGACAGCGGGTTCCGCTCCCTCGTAAATCTGGTTTGCAAGTGAGTTTCTACCCAAAGCGCTACAGCCTTCCCTTTTTCCTTTTTTAAAACTAGTTTTCTTTTCTTTTCGCCCCCAGACTCCCTCCTATTTTCCACAAATTAACAGATCAAGAGAGATTCAGAAATTGTCTCTGAATACCCATGTGTGTTAAGTAAGCTTTCTTTTAAGGCGTGGCCAAAGCCTTCTAAATCCATAATTAAGGGCAGCTTGAGTCTGGGAGCTTTATTGCGCTGTACTGCTGACAACCGAGGTTAAACTTTCCTACTATCTTTCATGCGCTCGACATTACGCAAGATCATTACAACTTTTTGAAATCAGGCAGCCAGGGTTTGGACTGCAGTCCATGTGTCCTATTGCACTTGAAGCGTTGCTTCCTTAAAGGGAAGGCTCTTGGGGAAAGCCATGTCCAGCATCGTGAAATAGATTTAAGAAGGGTTTGTCATTGGGTTCCTCGTTGTGCAACTCAGAGTAGCCATCCCTTTACATACAGTAGTCTTGAGAGTGCCTATATACAAGTTATGAATTTTTTTTTTTTTTATGGCAGAAGAAGAACAAGAGGAAGATGAGGAAATCGATGTTGTTACATTAGCTGAAGCAAATGAATATGAATCCAGCACAGAGTCCAGCAGCACAGAGACGTCAGAAGAGCACAGTAAACCCCACCAAAGCCCACTGGTTCTCAAACGGTGTCATGTCAATATCCATCAGCACAATTATGCCGCTCCTCCCTCCACCAAGGTTGAATACCCAGCTGCAAAAAGGCTAAGGTTGGAAAGTGGCAGAGTTCTCAAACAGATTAGCAACAACCGAAAATGCTCCAGTCCGCGCACGTCAGGCTCGTCAGATTCGGAAGAGAACGACAAGAGGCGAACACACAACGTCTTGGAGCGCCAGAGGAGAAATGAGCTGAAGTTGAGTTTCTTTGCCTTGCGTGACGAGATACCCGAGGTGGCCAACAATGAAAAGGCTCCAAAGGTTGTCATCCTGAAAAAAGCAACAGAGTACGTTCTTTCCATCCAGTCGGAGGAACACAGACTGATTGCAGAGAAAGAGCAGTTGAGGCGGAGGAGAGAACAGTTGAAACACAAACTTGAGCAGCTAAGGAACTGTTGTGCGTAGGAACTCTTGAGCATCACTTAGAATAATGCAAACTAGACTGAAACTATGGTAAAATATTAATGAATCTAATATCTCTCATGAACTATGTGATCCATCGAGTATGGAACTATTGCAACTGCATGCTGTGCGACTTAACTTGAGACTACACAACCTTGGCTGAATCTCCCAAGGGTTTGGCCAGAACCTCAAAACTGCCTCATAATTGATACTTTGGACATAAGGGATGATGGGACATTCTTCATGCTTGGGGATGAACTCTTCAATTTTTTTTCTTTTAAGATTTTGTATTTAAGGCATTTTTTCATACGAGAATCCAAAAGAAAAAAGTTGTCCCCAGTTTGCTGTATATATTTACACATCATATTGCCATGTAAATACCTTTAATAAAGCCTTTATAGAAAAATGTGCAACATTAATACGCAACAGTTGTGGCAACTGGATTTATACTTGTCTTGAACTTCTGTGCCATAACATTTCACAATTTTGTTTTTTATTTAAGTACTTTTTTCCTTTTAAAAATGATTTTTATTTTGTTTTTAGATAAATAAATATTTGCCCAAAATCTAATTAGCTAAATCCTGTGTAAAGACTTAACTTTGTCTCCCACTGTTGTCATTAGATGTCTATTTCCATGACATTGCTTTTTCTGTCATCCTGGCAGTGACCTGACTGAAGTTAAAGGGGGATTGGACGAGGGGAAATGGTGATAGTTTTGCAGCTTAGTAGGGACTGGTTTCTTGCTCCCATTCCATCTCTAATTTCAGTGGATAAAATTGTCAGTGTAATGTGCCCTGTCAATTCAACTTGCCTTGCCACCAGGTCCTCCATGCAGGTGTGGTAGCAATGCCTGTGTTGGTCATGGTCAGCTGCCTGCTGAAAGTAAAGCTGGAGTGGTGCATTTTCTCACTGATCACCCCAGTATGTAGGCTCTGCATTCCTTCCACATACATATAATTACATTTTCAGGGCATGACCTTCATTCTGCACTAGGGACATAGCCATGTACTTTGAGGGCTGCTTTGTAGTAGGCTCACCTTAATTGCTTCCTGTTTGATTTTAACAGACGTTAAAGAGGATAAGAAAATAAACTGAGATGGTGAGTGTTGAAGTGCTTAAAACAACAGAGCGGTTTCCCTTTTTAAGTGCTGAAATCAGCAGAGCCAATCTTGGTCAAACACCTTAACACTTTATTAATGTGAATAGTTACTTGGGATTTCAAGGGATACAAAGTTCAAGGACACAGAAAAGGGAGCAAAGGAAAAGGAGAACTATTTCTCACTTGAAGAATATGCTCAGACAGATTCATAACATTTGCCAGACATATTAAATAATATTTACATTCAGGACTTGTCTCATGATCAGCCTCTGATGGGCCATAAGGCACTTGCTTGACACAGCTCCAAAATTAGATTTGATCTTTTCTCCCCTTTTCACCCTCTTAGCACAACTTCAGTCATGACTTCAGTAACAAATCAATGAGCCCTTTGATGTGGAGGAAGAATGTGTTTTTCAAAAACTTGGGCCTTGCACTTTTTCGATTTTCATAATTCCCGTTAAATACATATTTGCTTGGCTTCTGACCATTAGAGGAACAGAGCTGCCAGATAGCACCAGTGCCAGCCACTGAACAGGGACCAAGGGTGCAGGTTGTCTATTGCTTTTGGGTTCAGAGAGGGAAGAATGATTGGGTGTGGGTTTATGTGGGATGGGGCAGGTGGCACTATGCAGGCAGGGTAGATGCCAGAGGTCTGCTCTGCAAAGCCCTGGGTAACCACCCCAACAGTCCTCCGTGAGGGAGTTTGGAGAGAAGGTAAGTGTGTAAATCCTATTTGATGGAGGGCTTTAGGTGTTTGAAGATTTCTTGGGGGGAAAAAACCCCCATTATATTAGAAAAAGAGGACAAAGCAAGGCTTTTCTCTTAACTTTTTTTGTATCACCCCCCGTAACTGGGTTTATAGAAGTGGTCCGCAGTTGTTTTTTTCCAGCATGTGATTCAGATATTCACTTATAAGGAAAACTAATTAAGTGAAATGAAACTGTTAATTGTATCTGAACTGTAAATCAGAACAACTTGCAGCTATGAATAACATAAAAGTTCTGCCTTTTATTAGGCAGGATATCTAATTTTAAAAATACATTCATTTTATGTGCCTTTTGGTGTGCTTCCTATTTTAGATATTGCTTCAGAACAGAAGCAAGATGTTGTTGAAGAATTTATAACTGCAACCCCATCCTCCAAAATAAACCAGGAGGTGTAGATCCATCCACAAAAACTGAAAAATATGTCACCTTTGAGTTCCAGTTTCATGTGTTAGCAAAGCCCCTGGCTTCTTTCTGTTAAATGAGGCTAGAACACAATGATTAATGAACCTATTCTTATTTGTCAGCTTCTTATATCATTTGGAGAACAGTTTTGGGGTTTTTCTTCTATCTGCAGAAGGTCCTTAGTATTTTGATGAATAGGATACTTGCAGTTATTTAATTTCTTACTCTTACTTTTAATTGAGCATCATCTTGCCACTGTCCTCTGGAAAACAAACCATGAACGTGATCTCAAATTGCCACTCTAAAAAAATACAGTTTTGTGGGGTGTCACTTCATAATTATGGCATTTCTTACTTTGTTGTAGGATTGCAAAGCACCTGAATAATGCAATTAAAAAAAAATAAAAGAAAACATCCGGTGGGTTAAGAAACCTCTTCTGGTCATTAAACTGCTGCTGGAATAAAGAGGAATGTGGCTTCCTCTTTCCAACTCCTCGCCAGAGATTAGCACATTCAGAAGACACAGACATCTCACAGGAGCTTCTGGGCTGGATTCAGTTAGCAGTGCACTGTATCTGGATAGGAAGGTGTTGGGGTTTGCTGCTGTTTAGGAGCAGTAGGGAAGATAAGCTTACCAAAGCAGCATCTGAGCCTTGAAATGAAATGTGGAGTTTACAGCTGTTATGTGCCAAACAGCTGTACTGAAACTCTACTTGAAATACTTGAAAGGAACATTTTTAACTTCACTTCTCTGCTCCTTTACTTTTGCAGGACACCTGAAGCTACTTCTCTTCCAGAAGAACTTTAGGCAAAGTGTGGCATCCAAGAAAATTGGAAATAAACCATCTGGTGAAAATAAAATTTCCTTTATCATTTACCCTCACTGATTTAATTTAATTAAATACCAACTTTGAGGATTCCATCTTAATTTTTATTCTTGTGCTTAAATTTTGTCTTTGCGGCCAAGTCTTCATGTGAATGGCTTCAAAGTTTCAATACAGAATATGCTAGGGGAGAACAGGGATGTATAAAAGAACCCATGTTGCTTGATTCAGCTCACACTGGAATCTGTAGAAATTCCACGTTTCTTCCAGAGAAACAGATTTGTGCCAGTGGAGGATGCTCTTGAAAATTTTATCACTACCTATAAAGAAATCACTTTACTTGTCCCTACGTAAGCACTCTTGCTCATGAAGCACTTTGCAACCCTTGCAGGCAGTTGAGAGATGGCAAACATTTCATCAGAGTTGCATGAAAGGGAGAATTTCAGGTAAGTGGACTAGAATAATGTTAAACTGGAAACAAGCCAGGTCACTGTAGCTGAAATCTGAATTTATTCAAAACAGAAAGTGGAGGTGGTTGTTTCATCTACAGAAATGAACCAACTTCTAACATGGTGGATTGTTTTGTTTTGTTTTATTGATTTGTGTTAGAATCATCTGCCAAGAAATTAACAGAAAAATAAAACTGAATTATAAGTGATCTTAACACAGGCAGGTGGCTTGGGGAGAGATTCAGGATTTACTTCCCAGCTTAAAAGTTTGCTGTTCCTTCATATTAAAAGGACATTTATGGGAGCTTCTGAAAAAAGGCTCTGCTGAGACTGAGAACTAAGCCCTGGTTTCCCCTTGTCGTTGTTTTCACGCAGATGAGACCTAAACTTGACTAGAAAAAGTGAAATCAAGAAATCAGATAGATAAGCTGCAGAAACCAGATATCATTTCCAGTACAAAACATTTGATGTTCAGCAAGTTTTACCTACCTTCATATCAATTACTCATCTCAGGCATAGCTGTAAATGTCAGTGGGGACAGGCTGTAAAAAAAATGTTATCCAAGATTCAGAGTAGCTGCTAGAAAGTCAAAGGGGAATTTTTTTCCCTAATTTAACCAATAATCTTCTACATGGATCTTGAGTGTAGGGAAGGTGCAAGAATTTGGAGCACCTTGCTTATAGCAGTGGACTCAGCCGTGCAGGCAATTCCCTTTATAGAACCATAGAATTGTTTAGGTTGGAAAAGTCTTTCAGATCATTGAGTCCAACCACTAGCCCAGCCCTGCCAAGTCCACCAGCAATCCATATCCACAAGTGCCACACCTACACATCCTTTAAATCCTTCCAGGGATGGTAGGTCAGCTGTCTGTCAACCAAGCCCCAGGTCCTGTTCCCCTGGGCAGAAAATACTGGCCCCAATACTGGGCCCTGGGGAGCACCACTTGTAACATTTAACTCCACTCACCACCACTCTAATCCAGCCAGATTTTTACCCAGTGCACATGTCTAAGCTACAAATGCCCAGTTTTTCCAGGAGAATGCTGTGGAAGATGCAGTGGCAAAGGCTTTGCTAATGTCTAGGCAGACATCACAGCCTTTCCTGCATCCACTAAGTGGGTCACCTTGTCATAGAAGGAGATCAGGTTGGTCAAGCAGGACCTGCCTTTCATAAATCCTTGCTGGCTGGGCCTGATCCCCTGGTTGTCCTGTACGTGTCAGGTGATGTCACTCAAGATGATCTCTCCATAGTCTTCTCTGGCACTGGGATCACACTGAGGGCATATAGTTCCCCAGATCCTCCTGCCATCCCTTCCTGCAGATATGCCTCATCAAAGATTTGCAGTCACTGTGCTTCCAGGGGGGAGCTGGCTTGGGTGGGACCCTGGCCAGGCAGTGGCAATATCACCCTCAATTGGTTTGTACTATAATACAGGCATTTTTTCAAGTCATTTCAAGCCCAAGCAGCTTGTCTTCAAGTGTGTCCAGACTCCACCTTCCTAGCAAATGAGATTAATTTTTTCTGATAATAATGAGTATGACCTTTGGTGCTGAATAATAATACATAAGAGAAAGCATTATTGGCCACTTGCCAAAACTATTTAATATTTGTAGTTACTGAGCAAACCTTGCTTCAAGTTGCCACCAATGCATGGGAGCCCAAGCTACAATGCATTTCTCCATGGTTGTGCTTGAAACCATGAGACACAAGGGAGAAATCACTGGCTGAGAGTGAACCCCACAGCTCAGGCTGGCTGAAGGATCTTATTCCCACAAGCCCTGTTTCCAGCTTCCAGCTTGACACAGGAATTGTGGAGCTATTCTTTTTTCTAGACAAGTCTGGGAGAGAACAGCTAGTTCCTGACATTATGTGTTATGGAGATTACATTTTATTGCTAAATTCACCCTTCACATATGTCTGTCTGTGAATCTTGCCATGGCTACTTTTCTGTTGAGTACATTTCCATTTAAGGCAAAATCTTTCTTGTCACCATGTGTAATTTCCATTCCATGTCCCAATTACATGGAATTATGTTTTCCAGACAGGATCAGAAAGAAAAAAAAGTAGAAATAAGGATTAGATGCAATAACTGAAGAGATTTGAAAATAAAAACTGCAAAAAATTAAGCAATCTGACTGGGTCATAAAGAGTTCCAATCAGAGAAATTAACACTGCTTGGAACTAATGAGCTTCATCAGCTTCCTTCATGCTAATTTATCCATGAAGAAAGAGGGGAAAAAATTTACAGGGATTGTGTTCTATATACAGCAACTACGCGGGCAAACACCCCAAAGTTCTATGGGCTGAATTTTGAGTGTTCATGATCAAATACACAGCCCCCAAATACACAGCCCCAAAATACAGAGCCCCAAAATACATAGCCCCAAAATACATAGCCCCAAAACACACACCCCACTACCCCAGCCACGTCCCCCTGGCTTCCTCGGGACATCCCCTGCATCTCCGGGCTCGCAGTTGCACAGCAGTGCTCCCGTTTCCCGGCACATTTTTCTTCCCGGCACCACACGTGTGCAAGGGGCTGCTCACAGGGGTGCAGCTGCCAGAGCCAGAGCTTCTTTTCACTCCTTTTTCTCCCATTAATCTGCTCCGTGACGACAGCAGAACCAAACAAAGCCTCTCGGTGCAGGTAGTTCCTGTGATCTAGTGCCCGGCTGAGTGTCTGACAAAGCCTTTTTTGGCCTGGGACCAAGGCCCTGCTGTGCTGTGGATGAGTTAGGGGAGAGGGATCAGCGCTGCAGCCCTGTGGATACAGCAAATGTGAGCTAAAGGTTCGTGTGCTTCCCTCCCTGGGCACGGAAACATCCCCACCCTCCCTCTCCTGAATAATAGTGTGTCTGCAATACCAGGTGGGGTCCTACCCCACATCATTTAGGTTTCAAATTTATTCAGTCTTGTTTTATGTAGTTCATTTAGGTTTATCCAGTGTGATAAACTGCCAGGGCTTTTTCCTAGAACTATTTATATTCTCATTTGACTGCACTACAATAGCTCCTTAAGTAATTTTGATTTATTCACGTGTGTCCCAGCAAAGAAAACCTGCTCTGTTACAACTGCTATCAGGGCAAGGCTTTCCAACAAGAGCTCTTCAGAGAAGCTGATGTTTAAGGATCTAAAAATATGGTGAGGATACTGGATCAGACAGCAAAGTTTCTGTCAGGGTTGTCCCACTATTCTACACTTTGCTAATTTACTTTTAGGCTACATTTTGAAATCATGAATAGATTAATAAACTGAATCTATATTAAAAGGATGCAACAAAATATATAGAGAGCATTTTGCTATAAACCATGTTCCATGAACATAAAACATCCCGGGGAACCAAATGTGATCCATTAGTTTCTGAGGAACTTGAACAAAGATGCTTCTGGACTGGGATGGCTTTTCTACGGTGAACAGCATCACTGTAGAACCATTGCAACAGACCTTTTAAATATCAGAGTGTTTATAGTGTGTAAGTGTGATGGAGAGGAGAGAAAAAGAGAGTTTTGGTTTGGTGGTTTGTTTTTTTTTTTTTTTTTGCTTTTATCAACTAAGTATTTTTCATAGAGATTTTACCAAAAAATTCCATCAGCCTCTAATAGTTCACCATGTACTGGCTGCAGACACTGAGATTCACAATGGATTGAGAGAAGAAAAGCTGTATTATTTTGATAAATTGTGCTGTTTTATAATATTAATTTGATCTGAAAAATTCCTCTCATCTGGGCTAAAGCAGATTTTTCTTTGGGCACACATAAAATCTTATTATGTGTTCCCATTATCGTTCATCATTATGGTAAAGAGTAAGATAATACTGTATTGTGCCTAGAGTTGAACACTTTAAGGGAATAAAAAGGCTATATGAATGTCTTATGAAGTGATTGCAAAATAAAATTGACATCAAAGTGATTCGACTATGTAACATATTATTCCCTCCCTGTAAAATTGGATTCCTGCTGAAAATCACTTTTCTTTTTTTGCATTTGTGAAAGAAAAAAACATAGGCCTCTTGCCCTTATGGAACAATACAGCATTTTCCCATGTCTACAAGGGCAAAAGTATGCATCTTTATGTGTACTTTTATTTGAAATTTATTAATTTTTGGTGCTTAATTAAAATTAATCCAACCATTCCCCATTCATTTCAGTGAGCTGTCCTAAAACTGAGACCTGATTGTGGAAGCCGAAACAGTCAACACATACTGCAATAGCATTAAGGCAGCTCCAGGGGCCAAAATAATCACCAGATATTAATGCCCTGCTTAGCAGCTGGAGCAAAATATCTGGAAGGGAGGTGGCTGCCCCAGAGGTCTGTGCAGATGCTCTGTGTGACTTGGCTGTGGAGGCTGCCCCATCCTCCAACTCTGTTTCAAGCTCCTTTTTCTTGACACTGGTAGCCAACTTCCCATGCATGTCATGCATTCATATTTGGTAATGCTGCTTTCCAGAAGATTTCAAGCTCAGCTGATGTTTCCATGAGTTTCCTCTGTAAATGTCCCTGCTGGTGGCCCTTGGGGACCTTGCTTGCAGGAGCAGTAAATCCCACCAAAGAGTGCCGGCCCCCGGCAAGTCACAGTGTGTCCACACAACACCAAGTACTGACCTGGTATGAGCATACTTTGCCTGTTCAAATCTGTTTTAAAAACTGTGAATGATAAAATTCCTGCCACAATTTATGAGAAATTCAGTGTCCTACCACAGTTGCCCTAAAGTCCTCATGAATACCCCACAGTTTGCAGATCAGTGATGGCATTGATATGAATTGTTTTAATCCTCCTGGATGCTCCAGCCATGCATGGTTTCAATTTTGTGACTATGAGGCCACTGTAACTTATTTATTCCCTAATATAGTTGGCTCTGTGTCAATCAGCTTTCAGCTGATACCTTCCTTTGTCTTGGTATGCATTGGGAGCAACATTCTGGCCTCTTCATGAAGCACCACACAAACCATGAAACACTTACTGACTCTGGCAGGGACATGATTACAACCTTAGTTTTGCAATCTTTCTTTAATCTTCTTTTAATTAATTTAATTCTGATATCATTATCTAGATTGCCCCATTCATTCAGCATCACAGCATCTAGATCTTCATTCTCACTGGCAGGCTTTGGTAACTTTGCAAATGGGGCAGCTCTATCTCCCATTTCTACCTTTTGATCTTTACCAACAACCTTCCTTTAATGTCTGCTGAGCTCAGCCTTTTATCAGGAGGAGCACTCCACCCTCCCTGGTAGAGGGGCACTGCTCTGATCAACCGTAGGCATGCAGAGCTGAATTTCCACCCTCTGCCTCTCCAGCTGATCCTGCTGGCCCATCTTGGCTCTCCAGCCAGTTTTAAAACCAGTTCAACCAAATCAAATTTAAAACTGAAGGGTAGACAGGATTTAATAAAGTTTTACAGCCCATTCAAATTTAATGAGTTTCAGGACCTGTGTCATCTCTGGCTGGGGATTTCTTTTGGTAACTTCCTTGGATGGACAAACTTTGTAACCTGGAGCTTGCAGCAGGCACTGTAGGTTAGGACATATATAATCCATACTCGTTTTATTGTTCCATTTACTTAGGTTTATGAAAAGAGCTCAGCTGTTGCTTTTTTTTTTTTTTGCTTAGTGTCATGAAAACACCGTGCCATTTGTACAGTTAAATGGAAAGGTCCAAACTATTCCATGTTTCTATGGCTCAGTAGAAAAGCTGTCCCCTCTTCTGCTTGGCCTTGGTGTGACTGTGGCTCAGCTGGTGTGTAGCAGGGACACAGTGAAGAGGACAGACACTGCAGCCAGGTCAGAGCAAGAGAAACCCAGGGGTCAGGATGCAGACTGGCAGGACTTGTACCAAGATCCCAAATCCATCTCATATAATTGGGATAAAAATCCTTATTCTGGTCTAATCACATTCTAAATTGAAATAAATTATATTAGCACACCTCTGCCCATACTGTGTGGCTGTAACTCACTAATTTTTTTTTAATTGTATAAAGCCTGGTCCACCTGTCAGCTCAAGCAGGGTCATCTGGTTCAGACAGCCCAGGACCATGACCTTTTATCTGTGATCGTGGCTTCTGAATATCTTCAAGAATGGAGATTCCACATAACCTCCCTGAGCAACCTGTGCCAGTGGTCAATGATCAACATCCTCATCATGACAGATTCTCTCCGTGGTGTGTCTTGGTGTTACACAAGATTTAGCATGGAGTATGTAAACTTTCAGAGATGCTGAGCAGATCCAATAGCTGGGATTGCTCATTACTTTAAAAGATCATGCAAAAAAGTGCTGTGGTTTTCCTCTTCTGCAGCAGTAACAATTTCTGGATGAAAAGACAGCAGAGAAAGGATAAATCTGGGGTACAAACAGATACAAGTGCACTGCCTGCCCTCTGCCATTTTTTTCTGAGTAACTCTAAACTCTGATGCACTCTGGCTTTCAGGCAAGGCACATTTTCAGAAGCTCTCAGATGTCAGTGGTTGCAAAGCTCAGCTGAAAACTGAGCACAAATGGAAAATCCTGTCCTTTGGTCTCTCCTGGCATGTCAACTATTTACTCCGACTTATTTAAAACTTGCCTGGTCTGCCCTCATTTTCTCATTTCCAGTCACTTGTACCAATCAGCATTATTTGGCTGAAAGACAAACTATTCAAACAATGTGTTGCTTCCCTGTCACGAGCTAATAAAAAAAAAATCATCCCTGAATCCTGAGTGCAGACAACAGACGCTGGCAGGAAGGCAAGTATCAGCACACAGCCCTGTGTGGTGCTGGTTTTCTGGGGTGACAGTGTGTTTACTTTGATGCTTTCCATACAACCCATGCTTTCCCTATCCATCACTGCCAAGGTGAAGCTGCCCAGCACAACAGCAAAAGGAGCTGCTCTGCCTAGCAGTGGAAAGGTCTTTTCCCAGCACCTACTACAGTTTGCTTTGATGGGTGGTTAAAGATAGTGTGTTGATTTTAATGAAGATTGATAGTCAACATGAATATGCTGCCTGCCTTGCTTCTCTGCTGGATGCCCAGCAGAGAGCCTGGCGAACCTTAAACAGTGGGATCACCTGTTGATTTGGGGATTAAAAGATATCTGTGGAAGGATGTGCTGAAAAAATGTGCTCAGAGCTTCTGCTGAAGGGGCTAATTCATAGTTTAGTCAAGTAGCTTTATAACCATGTCTATCACAAAAATTTGTTATCAGCATATTGTTTGAATTACAGATCAATGCACACTGATTTTGGCAAATCTAATTAGATTTGATGAGGAAGAACATGGATGTATTTTCTAAGGCTCTGCAATTCCCATCTTCCTATGTGTAATTTCGTTTTGAATTTGTTTAAGAGCAATTAAAAGCTGTGAATGGTGATACTGTGGAGATGCCAGCCATGGTTATCCATTAATCCACTCTCTTAACCAAGGCCATCTGTCACCCAGACTCACAACAAGAGACTGGGAGTCAGAACTCCAGTGCCTCCCAGTTACGCCAGAGTCAATGTGTGCTCTCTGTATGGCCACAGGCAAGGTATTTTACATATCTGCACCTCAGTTTACATATCTGTGAACTTGGATATAGCATATATATACATCTTAAGGGCATTTTAAGACTTCATTGATCACTACTACTCAGCTGTTTCCATTTCTTCTGCTTCCATGGCACAACACAACATTGATTATCATAATGTGAGATATGGCAGGGGCACAGCCTGATGCTTATCTATCTTTGTGAGTACTGTGGCTGGGCTGCAGTTGCTGAAATCTCTTCTTGGTACAGCAAGGATACCAGCAATATAGATGTTCATCATGATGTCAGGGCTGAAATGGGACATTCTCCAGGCCTACACTGGTGAGCAGCTTATGCTCACCACAGATACTTCTGCCTCCCTGTAGGTCTTTTCTCCAGTACTGGTGGAGTTTCTTTAGTGGATGTTAACCAGTTTGCCTACCTTCATATCCTGTGCCTTGTAGCATAAGAGCAGCAGCATCATGACTGTGAAATGGACTTAAAATCCCAGGGCAGAGTCCTGCTGTGGTGCACATCTTTTTCTCTGACATAGGGGCTGGAAAGAAAGGGGCCAGGACAGGCCAAGGGCTCAGGGTGCAGTCACTCTCCAGGCAGCAGAGAGATGCAAAGGAAGGTGTTGGACCAGATCTCCCACTTAGGGCGGTGCTGGGTCTTTGTATGAAACATGGGCAGGGGTGCCACTGTCACCAGTGTGCTAATGAGAGCACAACTCTCCCAGCTGCCTCTGAGGAAGATCCCATATGTGCAGCCACAAACCAGCCTGTCCAAGCCCCCAGAGGATCAGCCCCAGTGCCTGCCCCACGGCTGTGCCCACGCAGGCACTGTGGGAAAGTAGAATTTTACACATGACTGCATAAATAGCAACTGCTCTTGAAAGGAGGCAGAGGAGGACACCAGGTCCAGCACAGGTTTCACACACCATCGCCCACTTCCCTCCTGTTGCTGGAGGAGCACTGTGCATTGCCCAGAGCTCAGGATGTGGCTTGGATGTGTCAACAGGCCTGTCATGACAGTCCATGGGCTGCCAATGTCACTCTCCCTTGAAAATTGTTCACATGAATGCTGTATATTTGTTATAGATGAAGAGATTAGTGTAAAGGCTAAAAAAGGAAAGTAAACAGAAAGGGAAGGACCCTGGGGATACCGCAGTGGTGTCTGCCAGCTTGGCTGGTCCAACCTGTTTATAAAGCCTAACACAATCACAGGTGCCAAAGAGTAACTGACAAGTTAAACAGTTTCCTCTTTGAGATTTAGCAACAGGATCTCTGTGTGAGGAAAGCAGAGATCTTGCTGTTTTCCCTGGAGCTGGATCCTTCAGAAACAGAGAAGCAGTCACCCTGCTCTCCTCTGGAGACTGGTGGCATTTCACCTGCTCTGTGTATCCTCTGCTGCTGTTGAGACAGCAGTTCTGTGTGGGCTCAGGGCTCCCTGTGACCAGACCTAAGGCCCTTATCCCTCATCCAAGGGTATCTCCATGTCCATGGCTTTCTATCCCTGCTGACAGCACCACTTACCACTTCCTCTCCCAGGCATGTGATTTCCCTTGTGATCTTTCACCCTTCAGACAAAACAAACTCCTTCTCCCCAAGGATTTAGTCAATGCCTTTCTCAGGATCTTCCTGGGAAATTTGGCTGGGACCTGAATGGTGCTGCCTCCCTCTCTCTTGAATTCCCTCTTATTTCTTGTTCACAGAATTTATTTTATTTTTTACTAATGATGTAAAACCTTTGGTTCACAGTTTGGTTTTCCCTCCCCCAAACTCAAGCGTGGTCATCTCTGAGTCTACTTTCCAACTTTAGTAATGCAGACATTTGGTTTCACTTTATTCCAGGGCTTTCTTCTTTCTTAAATCACATTCAAGATAGCAATTTTAAATGCTCTGCATAATCTCTAATGGAGTTTTTGTACCTCTCTACTAGTTCAGTCTTGCTGCACATGCAGGAAGACATCTCTTTGAAAAGTCGTGTTTCTTTCTTCTTCTTTTTTTTAAAATTATTTTTTATGCCACAAACTTGGGGAATATATGGAGCATCTGAGTCCCATGCTTCTGTAGCTAGTAGCTGGGCCATCAGTGATAAGTCTGTTATTTCTGTGTTTCATACCAACCCTGAATATCCCCTTTCTCTGCTCTGGAGTCACATCTAAGCTATCCAGAATCTGTTCTTCTTCTCACATTGAACACTGAGAGGGCACAGAAGGCAGTGCAAGCCTTTCCAGCAGCTTCATAAACTTTCCAGTCTTTATTTTTTCTGTTATTGCCTCCTGCTCCTGGCTCTTGGATCTTCCCCACCGAAATCACAGGTGAGTCATCATCACCTAGAGATGGGTCACTCTTGGGGTACAGGAATGCCTTTTCTTTAAATTAATATGAGTACTTAAAATTGAAGACTGGGAAAATAAATTAATTACAATAAGCACCATTGCATTTTACCATTGTTTTCTCACAGAATGAACTTGATACTGGTAAATATAGCAGAGAGGTATGTGTAAGAGTGACGACAAGAGCTGGTGATATCAAGTCATAACACCTGCTGCAGAACAAATGGGTGTAACTGGCTGTAAATGCATTCAGGATGACAATTAGGTGGTTTCTAATCTTCAGAGAAGAAAAGCTCCAAGATAATATCCAAGAAGGTGAAGTGAGGACAAGACACTGATGTTGAAGTTAATGTCTTTGTAGGCAGGCTGGTGCAGAATGCTGGTTTCTACTGGGAGAGGAGCAGATGCAATGACCTAACCTTTCCTCCTGAGTGTCTGAGATGACTGAGGGTTTTTTGGAGAGCTCTGGAATTAACCTGGAACAAGCTTAATCCCTGGATGAGGGAAGGTGTAATTACTGCTATGATTACACACTCAGTTGTTTTTTCTGCTGTGTCTCTCCGTGGCCCATGTGTGCAGGGAATGTCTGGTGCTTTGCTCCAGCCTCTGCTGCACCTACCTGTCCTGGCTGATGGCACTTCACTTTCCAGCTGCCTGTGGTGACCAGCTGGGAGCTGTCACCTCCACACTCTAGTAGCCCCAAAGGACACATCACAGCTCCCTTGGCTCCACTGGCACAGATTAAGAAGCACACATGTGATGCCTGCTGCCAGCAAAGCTTGTGGGGTCACAGGCGGGGAAGCTGAAGCAGAGTGCTGGAGGGTGGAATGCTTCAGCTGCCACAGCCTCGTTGCAGCCTGACCCCTGATCTTTGCCTCAGATCTTCTTTTGACCTCGAAAGAGCGTGTTGCATCAGTTGGCCTTGACTTTGCTCTGTTTAATTTGCAGAGGTGAACTTAGAGCAATGCAATTGCCTTGTGTAAGTGTGCTAAGCTGTCGTAAGAGTGATTACACTTGAGTGCTTTATTGATATGAGACTATTCAGATCACATTACGAGAGGATTTTTATAGTACAAACACCAGATAGCCTGCAGGGTTGAGTGATAAGAGCACAAGGCATATTCTACATGCCTGTGGAAAGAAGGTCTTTTTATTTTTCCTGCACTGAGAGACCCTGGGCGGGATGGGAACTGTGGGTCTCCCCCAGTTACTGAGGCCCCAACTCTGCCATCACAGGGGGAAATGCTTGGTGGTCAGTGCCATCCCCCTGCCAGCCTCCCTGCAAAGGTATAAGGGTGCTCTGTGAATTTTTATGAGATGTGGGGTCTGACTTCCAAACCTCAGGGCTGCCTTGCAGAGGAGGAGAACAGCATGTCCTTGTGCCACAGGTCACAGAGGAGCCACATCTGGGTAACCTCGTGTCACCATCATCTGACTTCTCTGTGTGTCAACAGGCAGGCAAACATTTTCACCCCTCTTCATGCTATTTTCCTGGCTTTGTCATGCCAGGAATTGGACATGTAGTACCTATCTCTTCTCATGGCACTCAGAGTTGTGTTCACAGCCATGCTGCTGGTGCTTGTAATACCTGGGCAAGTCTGTGGCATCAGGAAAACCTGTATTAATTTGAGCTGATGTTTTAAGAGCAAATTCTCTATGTGTTTTGCCAAGGAAGGAAGGGAGTCCTAGGGAGAGAGGAATGAAAACTCAATTTTCAGAGCTATTTGATTCAAATTTCTCTTCTGCTCTGGCCACCAGGAGCTGTGAAGGAACCATCAGGGCCCCATTTAAGGGCAATCAATGCACATATGAAAGCATAATAATAGTTTAATGCCATTGCTTCTCCCAAACTCTGGAGTGGGAATGGACTTGGAGAAAAAAGTGTGTCAGACTGCTCCAGAAAAAATTGTGTCAGTGTGCTCCACAATAAAATGTGTCAGGGTGCTCCAACACCTGGCCCTTTACAGCTGATAAAATGAACCTTTGGTCTCATGAGTAATCTTAGATTTTGATCTTTCTCTTGAGTTCGCTGACCTTGGGAAGTCATTTATTCAAGATTTGGTCTCCAGCCAGTTGTAGGAGTATGGCCCAAAGTGATCTCCTCCACATCTCTTCCTCTGCAGCAGTTTGCTGAAAGGGACAGCATAAAAGCTTTAATCTACCTGCTCAGCAGGGCTCCCACCCCTCTTACCATGAGCATGGAAAGCCTCTTTTTTCAGCCCAATGTTGTATCTTGTTAAATTGCAGGACCACAAAGTTGCAGCTTAGATTTATACCCTAATTTTGTGCCTTTTGCACAAGCACTTGCTTCTCCTGTGACAGGGTAGTTTTTGCAGATCAGCTCTTTCTTGAAATAGTCAAAGCAATGTAGGGGAGCTGGGAACATATTTAGTAGTTGAATGGAGCAGCATGTGTTACCCACATGGGGATGTCACTATGCTGGGCAGACAGAGACAGGCTCTGTGCAGAGGCTGATCAGCCTGGTGTGGCAGTGGCAGCTCCCAGGCTGGGCACCACAGCCCACACAGATGCCAGCACCCTCTCAGGTTGAACACACTGCCGAAATGACACTGCAGCTCCCAGCTGGCTGCAAAGGTGCTGGCACAGCAGGATTCTAGGTTCCCTCCTGGAGAGAGCAATAGCAGTATGGAGAAAAATCTCACATGGCATTGCAGTTTCTATTTAATTTTTGGGTCCAGACTGGAATCAAGGGGATACATTTCATTTTTTTCTTAATTTGTAAAAAAAAAAAAAAGTAACAAAAAATTCAAATAAATCTTGTTCCATCCATATATTGGAGATTTGCTCTTTTCCTGTTTCAACAGTCTGCAGCCTGTTCTGTATTCTCAATGTTCTCTCAGAGTTCTTGGAAGGCTACAAAGCTACTTTCTACATTTGTATGTGGAATACTTGTATGCTTCTCTCCTGTGATAATTTGGAGACAGACATGATATGTCATCACTTGGGAGAATGGTATTGAAAAGAAAAAAAAATGAATTCTATGGGAAGCAAACTCGCAGTGTTTGGGAGAAACACGGCCAAAGACTTCTCTTGGGATGAAAAGGATAAGCAGTGAAGTCTCCCGTGCTGCCCATCCACTGATGCTGAAGCTGATTCCGCTCTTCCTTGTAACCTTGCCTGTCCAAGGCAGCGGGACTGGGTCCCGCAACCTCCCTGTGCACGCTATGCGCTGCGCACCGGCTTCCTCCGCACCGCGGAGTGCCTCCGGAAAAATCTGGTCTTTTACTTAAATAGTTAAATTTCAAGGCGCGCCGAGGCTCGGCCGTACTGGCGTTGGGGAGCCGGCAGTGCGGTACGGAGCGATGCCATGCGGTGCGGAGCGATGCCATGCGGTGCGGAGCCGGCAGCGCTGCTCTGTGCGGTGCCGGCGGTGCGATGCGGACGGTGCCGCTGGTGGGATGCGGAGCGGTGGGATGCGGGGCAGTAGTGCGGAGCTGGCGGTGAATGCGGGCCAGTGGGATGCGGGGCGCTGGGATGCGGTGGGATGCAGGGCAGGAGCGCAGGGCTGGCAGTGGATGCGGGGCGCTGGGATGCGGTGGATGCGGGACGCTGGGATGTGTTGGGATGCGGTGGATGCTGGCAGGAGGGCAGGGTGGCGGTGGATGCGGACGCTGGGATGCGTTGGGATGCGGTGGGATGTGTTGGAATGCGGTGGGATGCGGTGGGATGCGGCGGGATGCGGTGGGATGCGGCGGGGCTGACGGCGGGATGCGGTGCGATGTGCTGGATGCGGTGGGGTGCGGTGGATGCGGTGGGATGCGGGCAGGAGCTTGGGGCGGTCGGTGGGATGCGGTGGGATGCGGTGGATGCCCTCGCTGCTCCCGCCGCTCCCGCCGCTCTCTCGCCGCTGTCGCTGCCCCGGGCTGCGGCCGCGGGCGGCGGGGGGCGGTGACGTCACAGAGCCGCTCGCCAGCACAACGTTCCATTGAGGCGAGCGCGTGCTCGGGCGAGCACATGGGCAGCGGGGCCCGCTCCGCTCAGCGCCCGCCGCTCCGCCCGGCCCGGCCCGGCCCGGCCCCGACCCCTGCCCGCAGCGGGGCCACGGTGAGTACCGGGGCCGCAGCGAGGCGGCGGGGCGCGGGGACAGGGGGTATTTATTTGTTTATTCTGCTTTTGCCTTTACTTTGCCCAGACCCCCCCCCTCCCTTCCCCCCCCCATCCCCGCGTTGTTATCCGAGTCCTGGCGGGGCGTGCGGGTCGCGGCGCGGTTCGGAGCCCTGGCGCGGGGGCAGCGCGGATGGGGGAGGGGAGGTTGCCTTTCGTGTTATTTATTTATCTTTGTTAAAGCGCTGGGTCGCCCGTGGCCTAAAAATACCAACTGCACGCCGCGACCCGTGCGGATGGGGAGGAGACGGGGCCGGGGCAGCGTCCGACAGCAAACACGGCCGCGATGGGGTCGGCGCGGCTCGGAGTGACCCGCAGCGATGCGCCCATCCCCCGCAGCTCCCCCACCCCGGCTGCCGGACCCGGGGAGGGAGCGGGGACGAGGAAATGGGTGCGTTCCGCGGTGTGGGGAGACCCCCGGGGCAGGGAGGTGACAGGGGGGCCGGATGAGCCCTCTGTAAGTGCGCGGAAAATGCTCGCAGTGCGCAGGCCGGGGCGCGGAGCCGGCCTGCAGCCTGCCCTGCAGCCTGTCCTGCAGCCGGCCCTCCTGCCTGCCCTCTCTGCCTGCCCTGCTCCCTGCCCTGCAGCTGCCCTGCTCCCTGCCATCTCTGCCTGTCCTGCAGCCTGTCCTGCTCTCTGCCTGCCCTCTCTGCCTGTCCTGCTCCCTGCCCTGCTGCTCTGCCCTGTCTGCCTGCCCTGCTGCCTGCCCTGCTATTCTGCCCTCTCTGCCTGCCCTGCTCCCTGCCCTGCTGCTCTGCCCTCTCTGCCTGCTGCTGCCTCGGCGTGTGGGGTCAGTTCAGCTTTACCCGCAGCTCTCGGCCTGGTGTGCTCGGCCTGGTCCAGAGCTGGGTATCAGCAGGGCCAGAGGAATGGACCGAGAAGATTCTTTGCATGTTCCACGGACCGTTTCTACAAATGATTTTTTAGACCGTCTTTTCATCAAAAAGTTGTTTGGGGCTTTGGAGTACTTTAATAGGCCTCATTTTATTTTTATGCCTTAATAATACTGATGTGTTTCCATTGAGAGGATGGGTGCTTTCAGACTTGGATGTCAGTCTATTAAACTGTTGGTTGCTGCATCTTAAAATATCGTGCAGAGAATTCCCAGCAGAACCGAGAATTGAATCTGAGCGATGCTGCAGGCCTTCAGTGAGATCTTTTTAATCCCATCCTTGTTGGCAAGTTTAGACATGTTGTCCTGGCCACATATCTGGTCAGATGCAGTGAGTCATGAGCCCTACGCTAGTTCCTCTTTATCAATATGTTGAAAAAATTGTGTTATTTAAGTCATTGATTTGGAACAAAAGAGCTTTTCTGAGGGTGTGTTAGAATATGTTAGCCATTGCTAAATGCAACGAATACAATTATGTTACATACATGTTACAGCTGCATGAGATGAGAGTGTTTATTTCTTCACGAGAGCAAAAATGCAATCTCACTAATGCCAGTTTGCACCGACTGCAGTCCACTACTGTGGATTATTTTAAGAGTACTTAAATACATCGTTGCAAATTAGGAGTATATTAAAAAATGCAGCTCTGAAGTGTGGACATCACTAATAAATAAGCATACAGTGTCATAAACATCCAGTTTTCTTTCAAATATGGTTGTTAAAATTATTTAACAAATATGTGTTTTCCAAGCACATGGGGCAGTAAGATGCTCTTTTGTGCTAGGGGCTGCATATCTCAATAAATGCCAGCTTGCAGCCTCAGGGGTTCAAGTCATTTTATATTCACTAAGCATAATTTTAGGAATGCACCTCTAACTTTATTCTTTCCCTCTCTCTCTTCCGTCTCATAGCGTTAAGTCAGGAGTATGGCTTACAGCTACCTTAGGATTGTTGTAATTCTGATTGGTCTGACTGTGCCTCTGTGCATTTGAAGTTACATTAAGGTAATTAGTGGTACAGGTGGAGTTTGTCAGGCAGTGGGAACGCCTCTGTGCCTGTTTGCAGTGAAATGTACATGAGTGTCTCGCATCCTTGGGAGAGGGGCTGTGTGCACAGGGGCAGCAGGAGCAGTGCCAGCCCCTGCCTGCGCTCGGCTGGGAGGATCTGGCATCGTTTGCCTCGGCTCGCTGATGTCCGGCGGTGTCAGAGCCGTCTGCAAGCGCAGGAATAAGGAAAGGCTCAGGCCTGCCTCCATCGAAGGGCCTGTCTGCTGCAGAGAGGAATTGTGTGTTTAGGTAGTTTGTAAATTGGAATATTGGCTTCCCTGGTGAAAGTGCACACTTGGAATGTACCTTTGGCTAGAGCTGATGGATTTCAGAGGTGATGGTGAGTTGTGTGTCCGGATGGCAGCACAGTTCTGTGGCTCTGTGTTATGGTGTGCTCTCCTCTCTGTGCCCCTGCACAGCCAGAGCCCAGCTTTTTGCTTCATTAAGGACTTTCGTGTTCTAAGATTGGATCTTATGCTTAACTCTTTGAAAGATTTGAACCATATCTTCCTGTTTTTAATCAGAATGCTTTACAAAGGCAGCCTATGCTTCCTGGCTGTATATATTTCATTCACTGTTTTTGTATGAGAAATTGCTGTCAGGGGAAGCTGATGTGGAGCAAGGCTAGAGGGAGGAAAAGTGTATCTGTGCTTTCAGGGTATTGGTGCATCTTGTGTTCGTTTAGCACCTTCAGCTGAATGTGTTCAGTGCATTATTTGCAGTATCACATTTTCTACAGGCCTCTTTCTACACGCTTTTTCAGTAATTATGCTGGTGCAGCTCTACTCAGAATTGCAAGGTCGTGCTTACAAGTGTGACAGCTTAAATAATATTTTTTCCCCATTAGTCTATGCAGACAGTAGTGCTGGCAAACCATGGGAAAATCGTGGTTTTTTCTGTGGCATGGGAGGCATTTCTGCTGCTTGCTGGATTACTGGGGGTTTGTCTTTTGCTCCCAGCAGATGAATTTAGCAAAGTCTGGTGTCAGGAACTTGTGGTGCAGTGCACTGCAGCTGTGTGCCAAGCAGTTCAGCAGTGCAAATAGGTTCATCAGAGCCTCATTGGAGTCTCTGTGCTGCTCTCAGTGCATCACTGCTGGGATGGAGATGCTGGGATGGTGGGCACGACACCCTGACCTCTCAGTGCTGGCTGGGGGTGGTGTGATGTCCTGCTTTGTGATCCAAGAGGGATGCAGGGCTGCAAACTGAGCTAGCAGAGAGGAAAATGCATCCCTGGCCAGGAAGCTTTTGCCTTTCTGCAACAAGGTGATACTGATCTTATTTTGTATGTTGTTTTCTGTCTCCTTGGTGGCTGGCAGCTTTAGTTCTGAACACCTGCAGGCTCCTGGTGAGATTTATGACAAGTGAGGAGGGAATAAAAACATAAAAACATAGTCTGTTTCTTGGACTCAGTATCACTGTGTCTAGGCCTATTTTCCCTCATCACAGGTGCATCTGCTCCTGAGATTGTCCATCTTCTTATGTAGCAAAGTGCTCAGTGCCCTGGGAAGCAGTGCTGCTGTGTGCCTGCTTCTGGCATTATTGAACCTGGGGGTGCAGTGCCTGCCATTTGCTCACCTTATGGGTACAGTTCTGTGGAGGACAGCATTTTTTTGAGCTACCAGTTTTGCAGTTAAGGAGTGTTCTCAGTTCTCTCTCTCTCTGGCAAGTGCCAGAGATTGTTTAAAACACGGTTTGCTGGTGGTGTTGTTTTCCCTGTTGCTTCAAGGGTGGCAGATAAAAGCGCTGAGATGGTTACCTGGAGCATGAGCTCTCCTCAGCTGAGCACAGCAGCCTGCTGTGACTCAAACACTGGGACTGGCCAGGCATTTGGAGTGGTCTGGATGTGTGTGATCTAAAACATCCAGATGTGTATGATCTGAATGCCTTTTAATGCATGCCTGGATGGTCTCATTCATTATGTGAATTCAGGGTATGGATGTGAACATCAGTGTGGAGTTCTATCCTGTGAATCGGGGTAGGATACCCTCAGTACTGGGGGTGTACTGGTTGAATATCACCCAGGTTTTCCTGTCAGGTTTGTCCCACCCCTTCTGATGCCAGTACTGTCACATCTTCATTGCTATTGGTATCTTACATTTGTCAGCAGATACCACGATTGAATCTCCAATCACCTCAAAGGAAAAATGATCCGTGAATTCCTGCTGATACAGTGCATCATGCAGGAAGGAGTTCTTGAATGCAGCAGTGACAGGCAGAGCTAGAACCAGTGCCTGGTAAATAATTCAAATCAGAATTTATGGTGAATTAGAAACTAAAGGCAAGAGTGATTAGCTGCTAAAACAAATTGCCAAGACAAGGGGCAGGTTCTGTCTCAGTCATTTCCGCCTTAAAACCTGAGTCGGAAGGAGCAGTAGAAGCAGGTTTGTGTAAAAATTACTGGGTAGGTTCCTGCAAATCTGCTCCTTACAAAGTCCCTGGACGATGGAGGGGAGGTTTGACCATGCTCTCCACACTATGAGGTTGGGTTGTGCAGGTGTTGGGAGCCCACCTGTGCTGCTGGGGAGTGGGCTGAGCTGAGCTGCAATGTGTGGAGCACTCGGACAAGTGGAGCAGCCCAAAGCCCTGGAAGGACTGTGTCTTTGCATGGAAGGGTGTCATTGCACAGCAGAGTATCTTTGGCGTGAGATATTTTGGAAATCAGCCTCTTGTCACCTCCTTTGTGGTCTCAGGCAAGAATACCCAGTGCCAGGTCATGTACCTGGCCAAGAGCTGCAGGATTTTGTGAACTTTTGAGGCCTGAGGTTTACATCACTATGGTTGTCATCTATCAGCTGGGGGCTTTTCCAGGCATGGGACCCAGCTCCTCTTCTGGAGGTGAGAATGAATGGCAGAGAAGCCCAAAGAAAGCCTGAAAAGCTCTCCTGTTTTGGGGAGAGGAGGCCCCTACTGCAAGAGCAGTACCTGGAGCTGTGGGCTGTTTCCTTAGAGGCAGGTATAGAACAGAGCCGAGTGGCAAGACCACATCTTCTCATGTGGATTTGCAAGCAGCTTTTGGAGACCCTCAGCACAGTGTGGGTTGTGTTGGGAGCCCCCAGACTTTGAATGGGTCTAGTGCATGGATTTTAAGGTGGAAAACTCAGGTTTCCTAGCCACCCATCATCATCATCATCTTCCCTTTGTCTTGCTGGATGGTCCAGTCTGCTTTTCCAGGCTTTCTCTGAATGGCTGTTCAGGGCTGCCTGGCTTCCATGATGCCTGCTGGCTGCCTGCCTCATCTGTGTTTATCTTTACTGCTGGAATGGGGCCGGGTAAGGGGTATGTCAGCCCAGTAACACCTTTGGTGTGGATGCAGCATCCTGATTTTTTACTTGGTAGTGGTAGAAGCCATCATGTTGGTACCCACTGTAAGCTCTCCTGCTCCAGGGGATTTCTGTAACAGGTTCAAAGTCATTCCCAAGCAGGCAAAGGACAGATTGTCTGCTGCCTGCTGAAGTGCAGCATGCCTGTTGTCTAGGATAATTTTGTACCTTTCCTGAATTCCCAACAGCTGGATTTAAGAGGTTGTTTGCCTTATTTTTTCCCTCCCTGTCAGGAGAACAAAAACTTTGTATCTTTTCACCAGAGCTGAGAAAGTGGTGTTCTGTGAGGTCCTGTATAGATCTCAGCTGTTTGGGAAGCTGTTGCCAGCAACTTAGAAAGGAGAAGAAACATCCCATTGAGTAGCATAATTTTTTTTAAAAAAGCAGCAACCTGAAACTCTTGATTAGCACTTTGTATTTTGAGGCCTAGAATTGATTGTACTGCAGCCATCTCATCTTGAGACATGTTGGCTGAGCAAAGTCCCAGCCAAAGGAAGATACATTGCATTGCTTTGCACAGTTCCCTGCCCAGGCAGGGAGTGAGCCCTGAATGCACAAGTGGAAGGGGCATCTGGCTGTGCAGGAGGCTGGAGACTCCTGCAGCCTCTGTAGCTTTAGGAAAAGTGGCTATTCCTAGATGTGTTTCAGCGGGGTGCTGTGTTGTTGCAGCTTAGTGTCAGATCAGGTATCACTGTCCCTGCCTGTGGTGCAGCTCTGGGTTTGTGTGGTCTGTGTGTGCTCCTTTACATGGTGGAAACAGCAGTCCTGGGCTCCTGGCTGAGCCTGTGGGATGTGGAGCAATCACAAAAGCCCAGATTGTGCTTGAACCCTTGACATCTCCCTGATTGGATAAGACACAGGTCCGTCTCTGCTGATATTGACTTTTGGTATTATTATTGTTATCCTCATCAGCGTAACTATCATTACTGTTTTATAAGCTGTGTTATAAAGATAATGTTTATTGTACAGTTATGTAATCATGCTATCGCAGTCTCTAGAAATGATGTACCAAAACCCATTTATGCTTCAGCTGGGGTTGTAAATAGGTAATCATAGCTATCAGTGACTAATTTAACACACAGAGCAGAAGGCTACCATCCTTTTGGAAATCTTTCCATCCTTTTGGAAATCTTTAGCAATCTTTCCAGCCCTATTTAAATGATAAAAATGGGTTTTTTACTTTTGATCCTCCTTCATAAGAGTAGGAAAGTCTGAAATACATTTTCCCAGAAGTTCTTGTTGGGGGAGCAAGCCAAGAGCTTCATGCTGTGGCACAGGCAACTGGAATACTGCTCAGGGGTTTTAGAAGATGATGTTTGCTGAATCCTTGGATTTACAGGTATCTCCTATCTGGTTTTGGTTCTTCTTAGTTAGGTTTTGGGGGTGAGCAAGGCTTTATACATTTCTTAACTGTTGAAAAGCTGCTATTTGATTATTTAAAAATGCTAACAAAAATATACATGTGTTTGGTGTTACAGAGGAAAATAATCAGCCTTATTTATGAGCTGGGAGGTTGGACTGTAGACCCCAGAGGGTTCTTCCCACCAGCATGTCTCTGTTTTTTGGTAACTGAGGCAAAACTGAAAAGCTGAGCTTTGGATCTCCATTTGTGGAAAAAGATGGAAGGAGGCCCAGCTTTCCTGAATATACAAGAAGAGTGAATAAATATGATTAAGATATACAGGTTCAGAGGGGAAATTTGTCTTGTAAAGTTTTCTTTATCTTGAATCCTTAGTACAAAGACCTACCAGTGCTGCTTGTTACAAGCATCTTGAAAACATGATGGGGTTCCCAGTGATGGGTTATGGGGAGAGTTTGGTGGCTCAACAAGCCATCTTTCTCCTCCCAGCTTCTACTCTTCTGCTTGACTCTTTCATTTGCACATATGTCAGGACAGCCACTCTCTCCCATATGGCTGTTCACAGCATAGAGTAGCAGATTTCTAATGTCAGCTGGACCTCAGAGCCTCATAGAAATGGTTGAGCTCCTGTGGTTGACATGATCAGAAATTGCAGTGGTGACTTGTGTAGGTGCTCTTTAAGGGGCAGGTCTGGTGGGTGCAACCAACACAACCAGACAGAAAAAGAACTTTTGAAAAGTTCTTCCTAAGCAGCTGCATGTTTCAAGTGCAAATGTTGAAGGTCTGGAAATAAGACCTTCCCTAGCTGCTATTTTACTGTGGCAGGTGAGAGGGAGTACTGGCTTTTCATCTTTCATAACACAGTCAATGGCCATTCTTCATATGGAGAAAAAAGGGAAGGGAGATTTGCAGTGATTTTGTAATTTTAAGTGTATCAAGTACAAACTACAGGTTACTAGGTATTAATTTGGGTGTAGCTATCTTTGAGATAGGTTGTAGCCTGTTCAGAGATGTTGCTATTGGCACAAGGCACATAGCACAACATTACATTTCTGGGGGTTCAGCCTGTACCCCGCTGTGGGTACCCACTGTTCCTGCCTTCCTTATAAATCTTGATGACCTGAGAGATTTTTACTGAATACCTTATTTTGCAGGATATTCTTAATAACTTTTAGTGATTATTTTTCTTGGCTGCTTTTGTGAGACAAATTACAATAAACAGGATTTAAATTCTGTACTTCCCTCTGTTAAGTAACACCAGATCATGGATCACAGCAGTATGGTAGGGGAATGGACAGCAGGAATCCAACAACCTTCAGTCACTTGTCCTGATCCACTAAGATAGAGAGAGCTTATGGTTGTTCTTGATAATGCATTTCATCTTCTTGTAATAATATCAGGAGTGCTCATGTTCATGGTGATAAATACCTGTATCTTGTTCTGCTTAGCAAATCTGGATGCTGAGCAGGTAAAAATGTTGTCTCCACTGTGGCAGCAGAAAGCTCAGGCTGTGAAGGTGCGAGATACCATCAGGGATGGGCAGAAATGGGATCCATGCTCTCTAGAAAATCAGGGCTAAATCTCTTTAAGGTTTCCCTGAAGTGTGACAAAGCCTGTAGACCCATGAAATACTGCTTATAGCATTAATATTTTATTTGAAGATATTCAGGGATTTCGATGCCCATTAGAAGCTGCCAAGCGCTAAGGCTGAACTCCTGTGGCTGCAGCTTCACTGGAGGCTTGGCCAGCAGAGCAGTTCTGCACAGAGACTCCTGACATCTTTCCACAGTGGCAGGGCACAGTGGCAGCAGAAGAAGGAGCTTGAAGTCATCTATGAATTCTTTAAAGTGTCTGGTACCACAGGGAAAATTATGAGATTGCCTCTTCCCACCACTCTTGGCACGTAGAGCCCCACACTGCCCTGCAGGAGGTGACCTGGCCAGGCAGCCCAGGCCCAGGTGGCCACAGTGTGAAGATCATCTGTTTAAACCTTTTTTGTACCCAGCTGCTGCCAGGGAGCCAAGTTCCTGAGTGCTGTTGGGTCACTGATGAGGAAGAGCTCTCTGAGCTCCAGCAGTGCCCAAAAGCATGGGGAAGGGGTGAAGAGCCTGCTGCTGCCCTGCTGTCCACAGGTGGTCAGTTGAGTGGGAGGGTTAGGAGTGCTCTTGACTTTCTCCTGGTGATAAACTTTCTTCTTCTGGTGTTTCTTTCATCTCTGGTTAGTTAGCAGGTCCAGCACCCCTTCATGGGCCGAGTCCTGGTCTCATCCTTGACATTTGCTGTGTCCTGGTTTGACAGCAGCTGTGCCATACTTGTGCAGGGAGCCTGTGAGTGAAGGCAGCATCAGCCCATCCAGGAAGCTGCAGCCCGTCTTGGCTGTGTGTCTTTCTTTGCTGGCTTCTGTTGGAAATACAGATAAAGTTTTGTGGTCTTTTGATCTCTTGTTAGTGTGCTCCCTGAATTGCCTCAGGTAGCAGAAAGATTGCTTAAAACTTTGTGCCAAAGGCCACGGGAACTTTCTGCAAGGATATGAAGCTCTGCTCTCTGAGGGTCCAGTTTTGCATAAATTGTGCAACCTCAAGAGATAAGGATCACCACAAACCTCATAATATTCTGCTCCAAGTTATGTTCAACTGAAGATCCTTCTCCTAAATATATAGGATTGATTTGTGTGATGTTTAAAGGCTGTTAAGGAGCACACAAGCAGCCCTAGACCCTCCACTGCTGGGTTGAAGGAAAGAAGAGAAAAGAAGGTGTATCAGATGTTAGTTCATCTGCTAATACAGTACCCAAAAGATAATATGGTAATGACTGCAGTGTTTAACCAGCATTGAGAAAAATGTGTTTGACTGCAGTTCCAGTTACCTGCAGTGGTTTGAGACTTTTAGGAATATAAAAAATAGTTAGGAAATTGCAGGAATAAGGTAGGGATGTCCTTAACTCTGCCCTCCCTTTCTTCACACATTTCAAACTAGGATGAATTATTATAAATTTTTTGCAGTCACAAGACTGGTTTGTAGCACCTTGTTGCATTAACAGGTTCAAGAAAGCTCTACTATTTTGCAGATGTGTTACATGTTAAACTTTTTTTTTTTAAACTATGTTGCCTCATTGATCTCGGGGGATGGTGTCACAGATTCCAAGTAAATTGATACAGGACTCTTAGTCCTCATCTGTTTTATGTGTCTCAAAATGTGATATTTAAACAAACTAGCAGTTAGAAGAGGAATCTTGAAGTCAAGGTCATGATGGACATTGTGGCCACTTCAGTTAGGGGTTGTTTCTGTGTGGTTTGATGGATGTGGTGGTTCTGATGTGGGCTACTGCTTGCTGCTGGTTGTTTCAGTAGTGGGGGATCTTTACACCATACCCATTAGTGGTTTAAGCAGGAGTTCAGAGAACAGGGAATAGCTGGGTCTTTGCTCCCACTGTGTTGTGGTTGATCCCTTCCCAGCTTCCTGTCTAAAGCAGGATTCTTAGATGTGCCCATCCAGGATTGCCATGTATGGTGAGTTGACAGTGTCTCCTTTGGCATGGCTCCATTCTGGTCAGCCTGCCTTATTTGTTTCTGCTTTCTATCTTTATCTTGGTTTTACCCTAGGTCATTGGGTCTCTGGGACAGGGTCTGACCTTTCTGTTCTATTTTTACATAACATCCAGCACAGACACGTTTGGTATCTCAAGCTCTTGGTGGTGCTGTATGTAATGCCAATAACTAACAGTGCTGATATTCCTCCTGGGCATCTGTGGCTGTTTGTGCACACAATGACCATAAACATGCTGCTGTACAGTGAGTTTTCTTTAATAGCTCCTGTGTTGTTTCAGCTCTGAATAGCAGTAAAACTGGCAGTCAGCTTGGTACAAGAAGTGTACAGAAGGCATTTCCATGCCACTGAAAACTGTCAGTGCTGACTTGGCTGGTGGTTAAGATAAAGAATCACTCTATATAGATATAGAAAATGTAAAATGGTTTGGGTTGGAAAGACCTTAAAGATCATGTAGTTCCAACTCCCTTGCTGTGTACAGGGTACCTTCCACTAGGGCAGGTTGCTTGAAGGCCCATCCTATATGACCTTGAGCACTTCCAGGAATGGGGAATCCACAGCTTCTCTGGGCAGCAAGTGCCAGTGTCTCACCACACTCACAGGAGAGAATTTGCTTTTGTCCAGGGCAATGTAGATAAAGCATGGCAGAGTTTTTCTACTTGTGTTTGTATAAGATATCTATATACAAGTAACATTACTTGTATTTTATATGTATATGTGAAAGCATAATTGCCTATGTATCTCTAACTTTGCTTCTTCCTCATAGCTTCTCTCCGCTTCTTTGTTTCTGTTCCACTTTGTATTGGAGTGTTATGCCTTTGGTGTTTTTCATAGGCCTGTTTCCCTTGTATTTTCTTACCTTCTTTCTCCTTTCTTTTCTGTTCTGGCTGATCATTCTTTACCTTCCTGTCCACACATTTCTTCTCCAGGTTGGTTTATAATTTCTATTTTGCATGGCATCTCCTTTCTCTCACCAGG
This sequence comes from Zonotrichia albicollis, assembly GCF_047830755.1. Lineage (NCBI taxonomy): Eukaryota > Metazoa > Chordata > Aves > Passeriformes > Passerellidae > Zonotrichia > Zonotrichia albicollis. The sequence goes on from NC_133819.1 coordinate 144,601,345, forward strand.
ACAGGTTGGCCAGGCACCCTGTTAACTTCCTCAGCACACCCCAAGAGTTGATGACCTGAGAATGACAGCAGCTGTGCCCTTAATTCTTGGAAAAAAGGAATTAGAATTGGAACTACTCTCATTTCCCTTCTTTCTAAATTATTCTCAGCCTGAATGTTTTGTTTTCCCTTGCCTGCTCTGGATTGCAGCTGCTGTGGCTGAGCACATATTTCTGAGATCTGATGGTTAACAATAAAATTGAGGTTAATGGCCACAGTTTTCCTACACCTCAGGATCAGTGGTTTCCTTCCTTGCTGGGTGCAGTCTGCACTCCAAGCCCAGACTCTGCATTCCTTCTGTTACCTCTTATCTTTCTGCCACTAATTTTAGTAGCCTTCTCTGTCATGCTGCAAGCCCAGGCCTTTTCCACCTGTTTCCAGCTGTGTTTGTGCCCTGCAAGGGACTGAGGTCCTGGTGTGTGGTGGTTCTGCGAGGGCTGCCATGCCCTGATGGCAGAGCTTTTGGCTGTGGGAAGAGTTGAGCTGGTGGGTTTGTGTGTGCATTGGTGATGGCTTGATTTGAGCAATCCCCATCCCCCTAAGAAGATGCCACGTGGGAGGAGCAAGGAGGCAGCATTGGGAGCTGGGGACACGCCCTGTGCAGCATTTCCCAGTCTGTGCAGGCAGTGAGTGCTGCCAGACTGCCTCTTTTAGGGGTTGACTTGTAGACAGTAGAACAGCATTTCGACTGCTTTTGATTATAGAAACAAAGAGATCTGAAATGGGAAAGGCTTTGTTGGTGAGCTGCAGAATATGCTCAATATCGTTTGACAGCAGACATTTTATTCTCAGCTGCATCAGCCTTGCAGCAAGCGCATTGGTTGGGCGACTTTGCTTGCACAGCTGTTTTGGTTTTTCTCCCCCCCCCACACCAAAAATCTCAGGACTCAGCACTGCATTTCCCATCCTGAAATGCTTCTAAGCCCCAGTTTGTGTCATTGGTTATTCTCTGTGCATGGCAACTCCTGATCGTGCCCAGCCAGCCCTCCCAGGGGGTCAGGGCAGGTGAGCTCTGCTGAGTGTGGTTTAGGCACTCAGACCTGTGGAGGGGCTTTCCTTCCAAGAGATGGAAAGAAGGTTTTTTTGTTTCTTGGAAAGATGTAACCCGAGCAGAATATTTCAAGGGATGTCATCAAGGTGAATAAACAGAAATCATACTCCAGACTGTTCCCTGCATGTGGCTGATGATAATACGTGAGGCTCCGTATGTGAAATGTGAACACTCAGTGTCATGTTTCAACCAGGATGACTCTTCATTTATTTTTCTTTTTTTCCCCCTCTGCAGTGCAGACTTTCACAAGTCATGCAAGTGTCCTGTGCCTCTCACCCCCACCCCTCAACCCCCTTAGATGAGGGGCTATTTCAGGTCATGCTTATAACCTGATCCTGCTGATGCCTCTTGTGCCCAGGGATCATTTAGTGAGAATTGGTGTGGTGTGCTATTTTCAAGACACTCAGGCCCAATTCCATTACCCTTGCTTGCCCAAATAGTTGCTTCTTTTTGTTTTTTCCCTGTTTAGTTTGGCTCAGGAATGGGCTGTTTATCTCCTCATGAGTTTGGTGCTGTCAGTCCACTGAACACAGTAGTGGTGGCACCTGAACTTCTCTAATAGCTGCAGCCTCAGGGTGGGACACTGAATGACACTGGTTGACTTGGGGGATGCCAAGGACCTTGCCTTGGAAAGCATAAGGAGCAGATCATGGCTGAGGTAACCTGGCAGACAGCTCAGAACATTTGTTTCTACAGCGAGGTCTGCTTAATGCTGAGCTGTCACTGTGCAAGTCCTTTTAGATTCAATGCTGAGGCTTGCAATGCAGCCAGCATCCTGTCTCTGGCCCTGGTCAAAGGCAGGTGCTTCAAAACAAAATAAAACAAAACTGTGTGTGAAAGTGAAATAGATGGCTAAAATGTAGCCAGGTCATATGAGAAGCTTTCTACCAAAGCATTTCAAGCTCATGTTGGCTTGTGCCCGAGTCATGCCTGCTCACCAGAGGGCTTGGCGATGAGTTGTAGGTGGCAGATTCCAGCTAGTTTACAGCATCTGAACATATAAATCTTTCCTTTCTTCCCCTCCAGTATCCAAGTGTGTGGCCTTTGCTACTTCAGTGTCTCTTTTAAACAGCTTAAAAAGTTTTTCTAAGTGAAATATGCTTCTATGCTGCAGTTCAGAGATAAATATAGCTGATAAGTTGAAAGAAGATCATAGTATGTGTTATGTTGCCTTACCCAGTATTTTTTTTTCTTTTTGTGGTGATTCTGTGCTAACTCAAAATGGAAAATCTCCTGAAAGATGTTATTTTTCCTTTTTAAAGAAATTACAGGCCAGGATACCATTCAGTGCCTTAAGCTGCATCCAGTAAAGGATTAACCCCCCACCCCTCTCCTCCAGCCCAGCGCCGCATGTTTGGAAAGTGAGCGCGTTTGTAGCTGAGCCAACTCTAATAATAATAATTAGTGTTGAGAAGCACAGAGCAGCCTGTGATTAGCAAAATAATTATTGCAGAGTATATAAATTGAGAGGTGGGGTTTTGACAAGGCAAGAGGAGTGCACACTGCAGCTTCCTGGGGCGGCAGTGGACTCCTGTCTTCCTGTTGATGTTCTCCCTGTGAAGCTGGGTGCAGGAACTGTGCAGAGCAAAACATGTTTGTAAAATGATGATTGCTTTTGAGTTTTTCCAGTAAATTCTGGTGACGAAAGAACAGCCAAAAAACTTGTAAATAAGAGTTTTACAGTGTGCTAGGCTCCCTGGGGTAATTTTTTTTTTTTTTTAATTTGGATGCAGTTATTGGATATTATTTCTTTGCTTGCTGTGAGGCCAAACTTTGACTGTTTGCTCCGTAACCTAAAAAATAGCCTAGGAACCCTTCCAGAACTTCTCCTTTATGGGTTCTTGTTCAGATCCTGGTCAGTGGGATTGAGAAAGATGTCTCTGTTATAGGAGTCTGCTCTGACATGTATGAAGGCAAGTTTTTGGCTCATAGCTGGTGACTTGTTGCCTTAAAATCTAATCTGTCCTGCTGCCTAAGAGTGAGCAGTGCATTTTACACAGAGCTTTCCCCTCTATGCTTGGTCAGCAAGGGCAGAGTTTCTGTGGGGCAGCTGCTGCTGGAGCTGCTGGCACAGAGCAGGCTCGGAGGTGGCACAAAGCACACACAGTTGCCATGGGGCCATCATTGGTGCAAAGCTTTGGGGTAGAGCTCACCCCAAAGGCAGGCCCAGCATCAGGGGCTGTTGGAACTGATCTAGCCCAAAAAAACCCAGCAAGGCTTGGGAGATGCTTCCTAAGGATGGAAGGACAGACATCCCCAGACACCTGATCTGTGAATGGACCAGGGCTTGGGTGCTGCCCAGCCTGTACATCCTCCCTTTTTGTAACATAATCTGTCTGCAAATCAATATTGCACCAATAGAAACAAATCTTTAAACAAAAGAGACTTCATTTTGGCTAAAATGAATAGGGGTAGTTTTATGTCAATCTAAGGAAAGCCAGATGAATCTTCCAGACTGCCTTAAGGGTTTGCATCAGACTTGTACAAATAGGGCTTGAATCGTCCCCCATGATGCTTGCTACTGCAATAGACAAATAATAATAATAATATTTTTAAAATAGTGCCTTAGTTAGGTTTGTTTTACTTGGGACAAGCAGGTGGAGTGCATCCTTTGGTCCTTCCCGTCCTTTGTTGTGATTTTGAGTTTTTCTTTCCTGTATCTTTTTTGACAATGATTAGAAGGATGTGTGTATCCATACATGTATGTGTGTGTATGAATACACATGCCACACATTCACACGCTTACCTTAAGCTCTTTTTCTGTATTATAAAATGCATAGCTGCTTTTTCCCCTGTGTCAGAGACAGCTGGCATTGCCTGCATCCAACCAAACAAGCCACTGAGTTAACACCACCATGCAGAGTTCAGGAAACCCAGTGAACATTTTTCTAATAAGAGGATATTCTGGCCCTCTTGATAATCAGCCCCCCATTGTAAAGTCATTTTTGAGTCAGAGGCTTAAATCTTTGTTCCAGTGGAAAAGATTTTTATGGGCAGCACAAACAGGCATTACATTCTGGGTATTTTTTTAGCATAGTTGCTTAAAATATCACAGATTCTGAATCCAAGGGAAGAGAGAAAAGTTGAAACAATAGAAATCATGGTCTGGTGGCACAAACCTCGCCCCACCCCAGCCCCTGATAGAAATTTGGCAGAGGCAGCAGGCTGGGTTTCCTTGCCATGAAACACTGAATCACATGCTGGTGGTTGCTTTGGGTTTCTGTCTCTGCTGGTGGTCACCCTGCTTTCATTTTGAGGATGTCATAATATGGATTTGGAAGTCAAAACTGTGCCAGTTCTGTGCAGATTTATTCTCCTGCTTCTTGCATCCCTCTTGTATTTGCAGACAAAAGGCTTTTCTGACAAATGTGCATTTTGGAAACGTTGTCCCCATGATTTTGGGTTTTGACCCCCTTTCCTTTCCCTTCTGCTGTGAGTAGGACATCCCCAAATGAGCCCAGTTCCTCCCACCAGTCCTGCACAACCAATTTATTGCCTTTGTTTTCAGTGGCTGGGGTTGCCATGGCAGCAGCAGCCCTTGGGATAATGATTTTGTCAGGGCAGAGCAAAGGAGTCCACACCTCAGGGAAGGTGTGACTTGTGTGCTGATGAGGTGGCAGATGGCTCAGAGGAGACAGTACCCAGGTCAAGGTGAGCTGGGAAATCTCTCTGGATTTCCTGTGCTGTAGGGGATGCTCCTGGGCACATGGTGGGTTTTGCCAGCAGCATTGCAACAATGGAGCTCAAAGCTCTTAAATCTCCTTTTGCTCTTCGTTTCTGAGCAGTCTGGTACTGAATGGTGGCCATGCATCAATTTCTGCTTCCCCTTCTCATCCAGATGCTGATGCTGGTGCTGAGGCAGCAGCTGGGTGCACTCAGATGTGGCATCAGCCTTGCACCTGCTGTGCTGCAGGTGATGGATGTGCTGCCTCCAGAGCAGCCTCTTCCTTACCCTTGCAGGTCCTTGCTGGAACCCTCTCCTGGCAGGTGGGAAGGGCTCTCTGTTCTTATCTGCCCCCAGCTATCTCGGTGCATACCTCTGCTGTAAGCACTTCACCTGAGCAAACAAGAACAGCGCTTGGATTGCTGCTTTATCACCGGGAATGGCAGCCTGGTGCAAAAAGCTTTTACACCCAGCAGGAGCTCAGATTGACAGGCCTCAGGCCCGGGCACTTCTTTTGTTCTCCTGACCCTGATACTGAAGCATCTTTCCAAAATTAAAATGTGACAGCAGTCTTACTGTTTTCCCTAAAACAGTCTCTGAGGATGGAGGAATGGGGAGGTTAGCATCTGGAGCTGAGGCATTTATTATTGATGATGCCTTTAAATGATTAAACTAATTTTCCTTGCATTATTTAGGGAAATTATGATATTCATCATTAATGAAAGATGTCTGGGGAAATTTGTGATTCAGAGCTGTAAATACCTTCTCTCCTCCTTTTGTCACTTGCTGCCTGTCTTCTCCCAGCTCTTGTTTGACATTTTGGAGTCAATGTTTGTCCTTCTGTCAGTACCTCCTGCTGCCTTCCTCCTTGATAAAGGTGACTTGTGGTTGCATAAGGGTGAAGTGACTTTTATTCTAGACAGGTGACTTAATTTCCAGTGTCACCAGGGCTTACATAAGGGATGTAATAATCTGGATAAGGAAATAAGGTTTAGAAACTCTAAAGCACATTTAAGAGCTCTTTCTAGCAAATGTTATTCATAGCTGTGTCCTATAAAGAATTTTATAAATTTATAAATTACTGTCAAGGATAACTGGAAGCATGAACAACCCTGGCATTAGTTATGCTTATCTCCCTGCAATACCATGCAGTGTTATAGCTGGGGTTTATTGCAAAATGAGGCATTGTTAACAGATAATGTGGCTGTGTCAGGGTAGATTTCCCTCTGCAGAATATGGGAGTCCCTTTGCACCAATTAGTTTTACTAGATCCTTTGGACATAACAGAAATACTGTTTACAGGGTATGATTTTAAACATGAAAGTGAAGTTTTTAGCTTAATTGCTGTCCCACAGGACATCAACATCCATCAGTGAAGCTTGGGCTTTCCTCCATATAGTAAATTCAGTCTTCAAAGGTAGTTGTCTTCAGTTATTAATCTTAAAGCTATTTTTTAAGGAAGAGGATATTTAGATGGAATCTCAATTGTTGATATTCAGTCTTTTGGCTGAAACTGTGTCTGCCTCATGCAGAGAGGTCCTAAGAGGTGAGGTGGACAGGAGGGAGCAATGTGAGGTGCCTCCAGGCTAGGGAGGGGGGAAGCTCAGCTTCGAAGAGGTTTGTGGAAAGGTTGAAAACTATACTGGGAGCCAGTGCCTTCCTCTAGAGCAAGCAGACCAGAAATAGTCTTAAGCAAAAAAGAAGAAAAAAAATTAGGCAAGAGGTTCCACTTCTTCATGCTTCTTCCTGCCTTTACTAATCTTTATTTCTGGTTTTCAGACTTAAAATCATTCCTGTAGGAGCCTGGAAAAGGGCTCATGCTTTTGTAACTTCTCCTCATACAGCTCTATAAGGGAAAACAATTTCTTTGCTGCTTTTTCCCTGTGTTTCATTCATGTGAGGGGCCAGAGGAGGTAAGAGGTGCTTCTCACCTGACATCTCAAGCTGGAGCGCCCTTACGGTGCCTTTTTGGTGTGAGTGCAGGCAGCACAAGCAGGGACCTCACAGGGTGCGGCATCCTGGGAATGCAGTGATTTTGGAGTGGACCTGGATGAAGGTCTCTCAGCTTTTTCTGTACTCTGTGTTTTGTAGCCCTCATCCTTTGGACAGGCAGCTGGTTATGCAGGGCACTGTGCTAGTGCTGGGGCCCCACTCCCTGGCTTTCCCTGCCAATCCCTTCAAGTCCAAGAACATAAGGATTTATTGTTTTTCTTATTCCACCTAATCTCTGTACAGAGGCTCTGTTTAATATCTTACCCTTGTTTGAAATGTGGAATTCATCTGCTGCTATTATTATCCCAACACAGAGGGGCCACAAAACTCTTCTGGTTCAGCCTAGCCCGGATCACTTTGTGCTGGGGCTCAGGGCTGTGGGATGAGGCTGCCCTGGCTATATCCTCTGCAAAATAATGTTTTTCCCCTTATTCTGCAGCTACAGAGCCTGTTCTCTAAAAATTGTTAGGTGGGAGGGTGCCAGGTTGCTTTTGGGGGCCTTGTTACCTGAGGAATCTTTCATCACCAGTGATGCAGAAAGTGCAGAGGAGATAGAAAGTAGTTTTCCTAGCTAGAAACCTCACATGTAGCCCCACCTTGCTTCTGGATTCCTTCCCAGTAAACTCTAACCCATCCCAGGAGGTAAACTGGGTCATTTCCAGACTTCTTGTAATCTTGTTACCTTCTTGTGACAGACAAATGACTGCCACCTCTCTGAAGTCACAGCCCTGCACCTCCCGGGAAGCACCTGGCAGCCAGCTGTCCCCCGTGCCATGGATATCCTCACATTTATTTATTAAAACCCCCTTGGGCTGTGCCTGGGCTGCAGCTGGTCACGGGGCTGTGCTGGCTCTGCCAGTGCTGAGCATTGTCACAGGCACGTGGTCCCTCCCTCCAGCCCCTGCTCTGATGGGGAAGGAAGGGAAAAATCCCCTGAATTCTTCACCACTGACTGCAAAGGGCAATTTAATGGGATTTTGGGCAGAGGGAGCCCAAAAAGGTTAGGCTGTTCTGAATCTGGGCCATGAGGCTGCACTAGATGAGTCACAGGGAGAGGAATAAAAAATCTCTGAGTCATAATCCCTAATACTACAGAGCAGATTTGCTCTGAGTTGTTTTCGTGTTCCTATGTGCTGAATAATGTGCAGAGAAGCAGTGAGAGCCCTTTCTCTGATCCTTCACCCATGAGGAATGCAGCTTCATGTCCCCCTCCCTGCCTCCATGAGTTACCCAAGCCTGGAGTCCCACTGCTTCCCACAGGGAATCTGAGCAGGACTCTCCCTCCTCAAAACCCCCAAATTCCAGTGGCAGGAGGGTGGGCTCTGGTGCTTGCCCAGCTGAGGGGACGTGCCAGGGCAGGACCATGTGCCAGCGCCTGTTTGTGCCCCTGCAGCTCTGCCACCACTGGCAGCAGGGCACAACCTTGAAGTGCCCCATCTTGCAATGGGCACCTGAGCTTTAAAAATCTCAAAGTGATTATGAAGGGCGTTCAGCATGGTGGCAGCCGCCCAGCACCTACAGCTGAGTGATGAAAATACACTGGAGTGAAGTGAACTAGCTGCCATCTCCCTGGAGATATTCCTACAGCCTACCTGAGTCTAATACCCCAAGAAATTTGAAATTGATGTATTTTTAGAGGACATGTCAATTTTGCCTTTTTATTCTGTCAGCCAGCTCTCACTGTACTTTCAGATTCAGATGGCACCACAATTCCTCCTGTCTTAATTTTGATTAGATCTCCCCAAAGACACGTAAAATCAATATTCATTTAATAAAATATACCTGCCCCTAGCCCTTTTCTGCACTATACTGGGGCCAGGGATAGAATATTAAACAGAGTCCCTGGCACTGGTCTTGTCAGCAGTGGCAGCAGCATTAAGAGGCATCAGACATCCCCAAAAACGTGGTTGAGAGGCTGCAGGGGATCAGGTTATGGGTGACAGAGTGGGTTCCCCCAAGAAAGGGCAGCTTCCTCCTTGGGAGCCAAGTTTTGGCTGTCTTGTTATTCTAACTGATTAAGTTAATTTCCTGGATGTGGAAATTGATTGACATTTTTTGTTACATTACTGATATAAACTGCTGGTTTAGACTCTGTATGATTTAAAAAATATTTTTTTAATATTTTCTTTGCTTAATGAGTGTAGAATTGAAAACTGGATGCACAGCTGTACTTGCTCACACACAGAAAAGTGTGTGAGAGATTGTAATTTCAGTGAGCAAAGTTGTCTGTTGGAATATGAGGCTGTTTTTCTTCCTTACAATGTCCTTAATCATTTTTCATTATCACAGGTATTGGTGATAGGGTAGATGCTCCTCCCCAGAGAAGAGCTGATAGGAGCCTCATCCAGGAGTGGCAGCTGAGAGCTCCTAGTGATGGATCTGAGTTCCACTTCCTTGGGTTTTGTACACCTTAAACTGCTCAGATAGAGTGACACTCTGCACTGTGTAGTTCCTACATTGTTTTGTTTGGTTTTTATTCCTCCTCTGTAAAGTTATATTTTGTTTCCCTAATTGTATTTGCAGCCTCTCTGCAGGAAAAGAGGAGGCAGCATTTGGAGGGCAGTGCATGATCAGGTGATGCAGATACCACTTTTGGGAGGTTATATTATCCACTCCCCTGTTGCTGGGTACCACCCTTCTGCTGTGCAGCCCAAAGCAGAAAAAAAAAATTCTTCAGCAGAAAAAAATCCCTTTTTTCTGTTTTTTCTTCCCCACTGCCTTCTTAGTACTCCTTCCAAATGGATTGCATTTCCTCAGCAGAACTACAGAGGTTGTGGCTGTGGGTGTATTCTGAACTTTATTTTAATTTATTTTTCATCATTTCACAGGCTCCTGGGACATCTTAAGTATGGGTCAAGCCAAGGCAAACATGAGATGCCTTGGTTGCTTGTCTGTAGAAAGGACCTGGTATGCTTTGGGTGTGAGGATAGGGAATTTTCAAGTCTCTGAATATGGATTATTTTTTTTCTTCTGTTGTGCTTATGAGTTTTGAGGTGGAAAGGAAGTCTTTGTATATTCAAATGAAATTCTTATTTTTTAAATACTACAGCATTTCTGTATATGCAAAGTCTTCACTGACTTGATATTTGATTCTTTATCTTTTTTAGCCACATTACATGTAGCGATGCAGATGTTGGAGTAAGTGCTTTTACACTGTTGTGCTGGTCTGGAATGCAGACAGACATTGTCCAAAGCAAATTCAGCACTTTAACCCAGGATCACACCCTCAGCCTGTCTGGTTGGTGCCTTGGGCTGCAGCCTCAGCACGCCTTGCCTGCTGTGACCTGTGATGCTGTGATGGCAGCAGCCCTTGCCTTGGGAGCAGGCAGGGAGGGTGATGATGTTTTAAGTAAATATCCATCCAGCTGAGCCTGGTCAGGGGTCTGAAATGGGAAGTGGATTCCCTTTGCAAACATCCCCATCCTTTATAGAAAATGTAAATGAAATGGGGATACTAATTAAATTTATGCCCTCCTGGCATGTCTAAGGGCAAAGACAGTGTGTTAAAGCAGGTGACACAATCCCAACAGCTTTGCTGGAGGAGGGAACACATCACTGCTGCTAGGCTTTGATAGAATGAGGGCAAACCTCTCTAAGATGCTGATGTTTCTGCTTTGTCTTATATTTGCATATTTCCTGTGCTTACACAGGGCTCCTTCCTTGCAATCAGTTATCCAAGCACTGAAGAGTCCTCAGCACTGCGGAGCTGTCACTGGCTGTAGCTTCTTGTCTTGAAGGCTGTGAGGGCCTCCTGGTAGATGAGGTTTTGTTGAAGGTGGAGCTCCACCTCCACCTGGGACAGCCCAGCCATGCACAGCAAGTCCTGTCTAAACTCAGACTCCAGAGTAAATGTGGGTGCTATCTGAATCTGGATTAAAAGCAGAACTCCTGGTTATTCCTGACCAGCTGCAGCTGAAGCATTAGGGGATGGTATCCTGTGCTTTATTGTAATGGGGTGGCTTGAGGTTTGTCTTCATCTGGTTGCCCCTGAGCTTCCTGCAGGCTGGAGCACCTGTGCTCAGATTTTCCCCTATGTCCTCAGTGCCAGTGAGACATTTCAGCTTAGGTGGAGGCAGCGCTGCAGCAGTGCCTGTGTACAGACACTGCTCACTTGGCTGAGAGTAGGAAGGCAAAACTGGGGTCCCAAATTTTCTGGGGAGCCTATGGGATCCCTCAGCAGATGTGGATGGAGAGACCCCCCCGCCTTGCAGGGAGCTGGGGGTGCCCTGGCTGATACAAAGCCACTGGTCTCATGAACACCCTTGCAGCTCCCAGTCAAGCCTTACGTTAGAAGGCACTGGAATACAAGAAATGAATCCATTTGTGTATCCTGGTAGCTGTATCAGAGCCACTGGGGTGTCCAGGAGGAAATGGTGTCACATGTTGGCAAGGCAGCAGCTGCATTTGCTGGCTTAGCTCAGATCTGGTCATTTAAAATCTGCAGCTGAAAGGCTGAACTATGAATCTTGGACTTGAAAGTAATTTTTATCTAAACACAGGGATTTGAAAGCTGGAAACCTATCAAAGGTACAGGTAAAGTATCTGAGTACCTTTGAAAACAAATGGCTTAGGAGAGCACTGTGTAGTAATCTCCAAAGACAGCCCAAACAACTGCTGGAAGTATTTAGGGAATAGGAAACTGGAGTGTCTGATATAGGAGAGGGACTTCAGAGCAGTGGGCTGGAGATGCACTGAGAGGTGGTAAGGACAACATCTCTCTATATACATTGAGGAGATACTGGATTTATTGCAGCATGCATCTGAAGGGCTTTCAGAAGTGGACAGGGGCAATGGAACCTTGCTTGTGGTGACCAAAATAAGAAAAATCAGTGGAAAGCTCTGGGAGTTCTTGTCCTTGGAGGAGTGGGGCTGCAATGCTGCATGAATCACGAAGGTCTCTTCCTTAGCCTCATGAGCAACCAAGGCATATAATCTCATTAGCAAATTTATCAAGCTGCATCTTAAGACTGATTGGGCTGCCTGCCCTGTGACTGCTGAAAGGCATCCACAGCTTGGAAGGGCCAGGGACCTTTGTGCTGCAGCCTGAAGTCATTCACAGCCAGCTGATGCTGATTAGTTCTTGTGTCAGTGCTGTCCTTAGCTCAAATCCCTGTTTCCATGATGCAGACAGCATAGCTCATACCTTTACAAACCCCCTGAGCTGCACATCTGACACAGGCAGCTCACTCACTCTGTCCTCTCCTCTGAGAAGGGTTTGTCATTCCCCTCCTGCTTCTCACAGCTGGCTCAGTTCAAACACATCCTGCTTGGACATGAGCTCCCAGGGGGGACGTGGCACCTCAGAGCCAAGGTCTCCTGCTGCTGCTGGGGCAGCCTGACATCTTTAGGTCTTCCAGAAATACTTTGTCCTCCAGCTGCCAGCAGAGCCTCATTGCCCTTGAAACCCTGTGTGCTGACGTACCTGTTCACCTGCACTCACCTGCAGAGAGAGGTAGAATTTCTAGTGAGACCAGCCTTAGCTAAAATCAGTCTTCACCCAGCTCTGGTACTAAGCCCCAAGCTTGGTGGCTGTGGGAAAGACAGTACTTAAAAGGACCAACACTGAAAACTGTTTAATTTTCATGATTTTGTCTTCTTTAGCAGGATTGTTCATCAATGTCATAGAATCTTGGAATGGTTTGGGTTGGAAGGGACCTGCAAAGGTCATCCTGTGAAGTCCATCCCCCTTGCTGTGGGCAGGGACATCTTCAACACTACTGAGTTGCTAAAAGCCCTATCCAACCTGGCATTGGATATTTCTGGGGATGGGGTATCCACAATTTCTCTGGGCAACCTTTTCTAGTGCTTCAGCACTTTCTGGGGAACCTGCTCCAGTGTTAAGCATCTTCATTCTAAGAAAACAACTTCTTTAATCTATATCAACCCTCTTTCAGGTTAAAACCATTGTCCCTATCACAACAGGCCCTGCAAAAAAGTTTGTCCCCAAAAGGAATCATAAGAGTTCTAAAAGCCCAATATATGTTATACAAAGTACATGTAATAAAATAGCTTATTTATTTATGGTTGCACTCTTGTCAGTAGTGACTAAGACAATGCAGTTGTAATTCTGTGATGGTTTTGTTCGTAATAGACTTTCTGCTCCTAAGCTGAAATTTTTACTTCAAATTTTCTGCAGATTTTGAGTGCTTCAGTTCTTTGTTTAAACTAGTTGTGTCTTCTTAAATAGGAGTCACAGGGGCTGGGGTGAAACACCAAACCTTTTAGGCAGTGTCATGGTTCACTTGGTTTTCCAGGGTGCTCCTCAGCACTGTGGGTTTATTGCAGCTTCAGCTCTAATGCACTCAAATCAGGAGTAGACCCTGCTGTGGAGGGTCAGAGAAGCTTTTTGCAGTGGTGCAGTTTGCCGTAGGCATTACTCTGCCATAGATAAGGGGTTTATCTGTCCAGTTGTGCTTTTGGTGGCTGTAGTTTGAGGCCCATCGCACTGGCTGGCCCTGAGGATTGAACTGTCAGTGCAGAGCAGATGCTGACAGGGGCCCTTGCTTTCCATGCTTCATTTCATCTGTGTGGAAGGAAAGGGGAAACAAAAAGGGAAAAGTCAGCAAAAACAAAAGCAAAAATTCTGCTGCAGCTGTTTGAAACAATGAATGAACTATGATGTGATGTTGTGGGTGTTTGTTTCATTTTTTCCCTCATTTCCTCACCCAACTTTTATTATCTCTCAATCTTGGAGATGGGAAGGTCCACTGTCATGACCTGGTGCCTTTGCCTGAATCCAGACATCCCATCCCCCATTAGCTGGAGTGGGGGGGGCAAACCCACAAGAATAGAGATATCTGAGATTTTAAAGAAATGTTTCTATATCTATCTGGAAGTAAGTGGCTGGTTTGAGCACTGGCCTCGTGGTACAGTGGACCTCTGGAGGCTGTAGCAGGTGATCTCCCAGTGATGCAAGCCCCGTGGTAGATGTTGTCATCTTTGTCAGCTGCTTGCCCTGCATCCTGGAGGCTGCTGTGCTTGCCATGGGTGGCAGAAGGGGAGCTGTGTCAGCTTCTCAGCTGCTACCAGTCAAAGCTGAGGAATTAGTTTAAACTGTTGATTTAATTAAGCTGGAGAACGCAGCAAATAGTTTGTGCATGCCAGTAATGGGTGCCAGCAGGAGTGTCCTCTCACTCCTGCCAACTCTGCTCTTCAGAACATCTGAGAACCGGATGCTGACTAAGGGTGGTGGTTGGGTTTGATCCCCTCTGGTGATTTTTGTGTCATCATGTTTAAAAAAACATCCCTTTCACTGGGAGGCTCATCACATGGTCTTTGAAGGGTTCACATTCTTCAGGGTATTTCTAGTGCCTTTTGATAGGCAGAGCTGTGATCCTTGGGTATTGTGCCCGATGTGCCTCAGGCCATCCTGATGAAGAGGACTACATTAGTGCAAAGGAACCACTTAAAACAGTGTACAATAAACTATCACAGGCTTCTGGGCTTCCTGCTTGAGGGCTCGGATTTAGAAGGCAGTTTCACAGAGGTCCCTTTCTTAGGGCATGTGGATAAGGAGGGTGGCAGGAAATGGTGACATTAAGGCATTTCAGGATCACAGACTCTCTCATCCCCCAGTACCCCACAAATGGGGCTGTTTGTAACCCTTCATTACGCTATGTTAGGGTTGGGAGAGAACAAACTCTTTTCATCCTTCCCAATCCGTGTGTGCCTTCAATGATTTTACACTGTTGTGAGTGTTCATGAGAAGGCAGGGAGATTGGATGACCTCATATCATCTTGGGTGCATTGATGCACATCTCTACAAATGGAACTGCTTCAGTTCAAAGAAAACCATCAATTTCCCTTGGTTTCAGGTCCTTACTAGTGGTGTTTCTGGTACTTGAACTGTATGGGGCAGCATGGGGCAGCTGTGCATGTTTCCAAATGTAGCTGAGTAGTTAGACCTCCTCAAATGAAGTGTTCTCAGAGTTGATGCAGATACTTAGCTTTTGCATGCAAGAAGCTGTTTGAATCCAACTTGAGTAGCCAGGTGGGCTGAGGTTGGCAGCTGAAAGAAAATGCAGCCTTGACAGGGTGAGTTCTTACAGACTTGCCCTGTATCAGTGAGAACAACAGCTACCAGTTAAATGGGCTTTGTTAACCCAAGGCCAGAACTTTGGTGTGGCTCTGGAAAGAGCAGGCTGGCTTTGGCAGGTTTGGATATCAACATGATGCATTTCCTGGTGGTGGATGGTGGGAAAGCCCACGTGTGCTGTGCAAAGAACACTCTTTCCTTGGAAAAGTATTTACTGAGATAGCGATGATGGACAAGTCTCCCATGGTAAACGTGACTTCACAGATTGTGCTTTCAGCCTCATGGAAAAAATAGAAAAGGTCTGGAGGTTTGAAGGTAATGTGTTCTAAAAATAAATATTAAGAATTATTGTTGATCTTGGGCCAGGTGGTTTCAAGATCAAAATCAAGGCCAAGGCATTTCAGGTTAGGTTTTCAGGTCATTCTTATTGGCTTTGTTAATTCATGCTGCTTATGAGGTAGGAAAAAATTGTAATATCTAGAAGAATCTTGACACTTTCTTCCTGAAAAAATGCTCATAAGGTGTTCTGACTTCTCTGCCAATACACCAGTCTGCTTTGATATACCAGTTTATTCATTGGAAAAAAATAGTTTTTGGTGCTTTTTGTGTAATCAAGAGTCATGTGACATTATTTTGGTGTGGTGACATATATATAATGACAGCATGTGGTTGCATTTAAAGGGTTGCAGGAGGACTTTAAAAGATAGAAAGCAAAACAAAGAAAGAAATTAGAAATCACCATTAATATGACCCCAGATAGGCAGACAAAAAACATAGCAAATAAATAGTTGGAATAATTTCTTCCTGGGTTTTCTGACACCTTAATGGCAAGCTCCAGCACTTCTGGTAGCTTGGAATTCCATCCTGCTGGATGGCAAAGCTGCAGTGAGCACATCAGTGGAGCCACCTTGGCCCTGGGGAGGATGTGGAAGAGACCAAAACCCCAGGTATGACCAGGCTGCACATCCTGATCCAGCACAGGAGGCAGTGAGAGCATTTTGATGGAACCAAGATCAGATTTGGCTCTAAACACTGTCTTGGTGGTGGCTTCTGGTGAGTGCTTCTCAGGCTGATGATTTCTGATGTTTCCTCTCTGAATTTCCCAGTATTTTGTTGCTGGCTCTCTGTAACGCTTTGCTCCTAGGCTGGAGAGCCAGGGAATTGGAGCTGAGAAAACCACTGGAGCTTTTTGAGGTGCTGATGCTGTACCCTGGTGCCCCTTTTTGGGAAGGGAACATCAGTCCCCTGCCTGAGGCAGCTGGGCTATTGCTTCCCACAGCATGGAGCCAGCCTCTGGAGGGGTGGATGGGGCTGAGCCCTTCAGGAGCCCCCAGGGATGGGGAGAAATTCTCTTTTCCTGGGAGAACCTGTTCTGATCCCCTATCACTGGGGTTGGCTTTGGGCATAGAGTCCCCCTCTCCTTGTCTTACTGTCCTAGGAGGGCATAACCCTGATGCTGGGAGCAGCTGGAGCCAGCAGCCATGGCAGGGCTTGTTTTCCCAAGATAATCCTATCGGGAACGGCTCAGCAGATGTAGGTGAAAGGTGATGCTGGCACTGCCCAGGCTGGCTGCCACTCTCCAGGCTGAGTCCTCAGCTTTTTATATCCCTGCTGCATCACAGTGCAGCTGCCACCCTCCTGCCTGTGCTGAGGATCAGTGGGCAGGGGATCTGAGCACCGTGCCAGCTGCAGGAGCAGTGCCACACGCCGCAGTGTTACCGCAGGTTTGCATCAGCCACAGACGTGTCTGACCTGATAGCCCGACTCCCAAACAACCAGTGCTGGGTCACAGGAGGGCAGGAGTGTCATCTGCTTGAGAGAAAAAAATAAATTAATTTAATCTCCTCTAACATTTTAATTATTGTTGCTGTTTTTTAGCCCTGAATCATGAAGTTTACTTGTCAGTATGTCACTTCCTATTATATTCTTGATGTGTTTCTTATGATACTTTTGATGTATTTCAGTGTCTTCTCCTTCCTCCTTTACTTCTTCTTTAACCTTGGAGCTTCTTTACCAACTGTATTGCACATTCTGGTTATCTGCTGTGAGTACCAGCTCTGCACTTGCCATCCTATGTAAATGGGAAAGGAGTCTGGAAGGGCCACTGATTTCTGCTGCAGCATCATCCCCTGGAGAATTGAATTCAGTCTAGGAAGCAGACTGGTGAAAAGGGTGTCTTAATGAGCAGTCTTCAGAAAGAAGTTATTTCAGGTATTTCAGCCAAATAGCCCTGAGGACTTAAAAACTGGGGCAAACAGTATCTTCACTTATGCAAAGATAGTGTCACTCTCAATGATCTCTCTCCATTCTTTGTGAGAAAACATGGACATGAAAACAGATCTTCTGTCTCTGGAGCAGATTATGCCCATGACAGAGAAGTCCTGACTCCCCAGGAGAGAGAGGCAGAAGTGGGACTGTTTGCTTCCATCAAGGATAAGTCAGATGCTTAAGGAAAGTTGGGCTTCTACCAGGCAGCTCTTGGGCAGGAGAGACAAAAGCTCAGGCCGCAGCTTCTCACATGGGTGCAGTGACAGGTGGATCTGCTCTTGGTGTTAAGGGTTTGCACAGACATCCCTGGCTTCACCTCTAGGTTTGATGGACTTTTTGGTGAGCCTTCCTTCTGCAGGAAGACTGTGTGGAGGCCTTGGCTGAGTCTTGGCAGTGGAGCCATGGAATTGGTGTACAGTCAGTGCTGCAGGACCAGTTGTACAGACTCCAGGTTTGCCCTCCCTATTTAGTGAGTTCAAGTTGATGTTTAAACAGCTTAATCGGACCCAAGGGTTTTTTAATTTTTTTTTGAGCAGTCAAAGAGCACTCCCCTGCATTGCTGCCTTTGGAAGGGTGGCAGTGCTGCCATCAGAGGGGCTGTGGCAGAGCAGAGAGGACAGAAGTGCCAAACTGTGGGGTGTGTGGATGGAGAACCCTGCACCCTCCGGGGCAGCATCATCCCTGCAAAAGAGAAGAGTCCTTTTGGGCTTAAAACATTGATGAATGTAAATGAGCCATCTGATGAAGATGCTCATTGAGGGGGTTACACTAGGTGACCTTTAAAGATCCCTTCCAACCCAAACCATTCATTGAACCTCTGATTCTCTGAAAGTTCTCCTGAGTCTCACAGGCTTTGTATGTAAATACACTATTTAACTGCATTCCCTATAGCAAATGGTATGTGGCAAGGAATTCCTTTGATGCCTTTAGATGCTAATGTGGTGATAAAACAATCCCTTCTTTTTCCCTTGTTTTTTCTCACAGCATGTAAGCTCTTCAGAAAATCATGTCATTAAGTATTTAAGAGCCTAGAAGTGATTAAAATAAAAATATTGTTAGCAATAAATAAGTGAGAAGAGGTGCAATATTTTGTCAGTCTTGAAAGAATAAAAATTTAGAAATATTCAGGATACAGGAAGGTAAGTTGAATTTGTGAGGACATTCAGGCATCAAAATGATGTGAATTATTTTATATAATGATATATAAATTATTTTATGTAATAAATTATAACCTCCATCCATGCAGCTGAGCGGGATGATGCCTTGTTTGTGCAGGGTTGGTGGGAGGCAGATCCAGGGTGAGGAGCAAACAGATGATTCCCTGCAGCTCTGTGCTTGTTTTGCAAACCTGGAGAGGGTTTTACCGGAGCCAGACTTTTCAGAGGTCTTGTTTTTTGTGTTTCTATTTTCTTCCTCTTGAGGTGGCTGCAGTAATATTCAGTAAGGATGGAGGTGAAAGCAGAGTGGTCGGAAAAGAGACTTACTAGGACTGAATTGTTTTTGTTTAGCAGAATTAAAACTAAATTAGTGCATGGTCAGGAGTCTCTGTGAGTATAAGACAGTGAGCAAAACATCTGTTCACAAACACGTGAGATGGGACAGGTAGAACTGGAGTGCAGCCCTGATTGGAATCCTTGCATCAGCAGAAAAAGGATTTACTCTTGGATATCAGCAAAAAAATGAGTCCTGGCCTGTAACTTAATAGTATAACTGTGTGATGCAATAAATAGAACCTTTCCATGCTGATTTAATTAAACCAGTGCAACATCTATGTTTAGATGAAGCCAAGTCCTACACTGTTACAAAATCTTTTCTAATAATAGTATTTTTTTCACCTCATGAAGGTCCTGATCCCTGAGCTGCACGTTAAAGCTGCCTGTGACAGCAGGGCAGGCATTTATTTGGATCTGACAAGTCAGAATGAGTCAAGGTCATTCCATGGGCTTTGTTATTATTTACTGAATATTGAACATGTGCCCTTAATAAGAAGGACCTTTCAAAAAAGTAACAGGAAAACAGAGCCCAATGTGGCAAAATGTTTCTGTGCTTGTATTCCCAGTGCTGTTTTGAAATCTTCACCTCAGTTGCCTTTGCAGAGCCTTGTGCCAAGCCTGGAGCACGTGGGGCTTCTCCTGGGCTCCACAGGGCTGCTTGGACCTCAGGCCAAGTGTGACAGTGCCCAGGGAAAGTCATTACCTCTGGGCTGCTGTCCTGGTCTTGCATGAGGAGGCAGCCACCAAGGATTCAGCTTTTAAAGGAGCCAGATATTAAGCTGGAAATGCGTCAGTCCTGCAAAGGGTGACTTAAGCTCATTAAAAAATGTCTTTTTCCTTCTTGGCCTCTACCCCCTCGCTGCTTCTCAGCAGCTTTGTGCTGATTTGCTTTGCCCACAGTAAATACTCCCAGCAAGAGCAGAGTGTGGTTTCCTTTGGGTTGAGGAGTTGAGCTCCAGAGGGATGCAGAGAAGGGTTCAGGAATGTCCTCTTTTGGCCAGCAAATCAATTTGGTGTTCGTGGGGCTGGCACTGTGTTGATCCAGTGCCACAGGGATAAAACTTCACCAGCACTGGAGCCATTGGCTCAGTTTCGGTCCCACCAGTGCCTTCAGAGGACCAAGCCCATCATCCCAGCTCTGCCTTTTTGGAGCTGAAGCAGGGGCAGCATGGATGGCATAAGGACAATGATGGCATAAATGGGGACAATTGTGAATCCATTTTAACAGAGGGACTTCAGGAGGCTGCACTGGTGGGGGAGTTGGTGAAAGCAAATGTCAACTGCGACCAACATGCCTGGATATGGTTGGTTTCATCTTTGAAAAGTAAGGGGCTGGTGTCTTCTGTTCTGTGTTTTTTTGATTTTTTTTTTTTTTAATAGCATCCAATTAATCCCTCTGTTAGCCACTTTTATAATTTTAGCACAACTCCTTTGCTCCTGGAGTGATGTAGTCTTGTGAGAATTTCAGCATTTATTTGACTACAAAGCATGTTGTTAGCCTGCATGGTAACAGCCTAGATCCTGAAGGCTTAAAGAATAGGTCTAAGATAAAGAACTGAAAATGTAATGAGCAGGAGGATTATTTTTGCAGCTGGCATAGTGATTTTTCTTTCCTTTCATTGTAAGCTGGTAACTAATGCTGTGCACTGAAAATCATAAACAAAAGGTAGCAAAAAGAGTTTGCAGGGTTCAGACTGAGCCCTGCTCTGGGAAGCCAGGATGGTTCATGGTGACCAAGCCAGGTGTGGGAGCTGTGGGTCATTTTGGCCAAGGCACAAAGCGAGTTTGCAGTGAATTTTCTCCCAGTTTTCTCTGAACTGCAGCAGTGCCCAGCAAGGGAACCTGGTACTGGGTTCTGTGTTGATATGCAGTGGAGCAGCTCTGGAGATGGAGCAGCAGCTCCATGTCATGCCAGAGCACCTTGGTGCTGGACATGGGATGGTGGGAGAGCCACTGGGGGCAGAGCTGCTGCGTGCCTGCATTAGGGGCCAGGGAAAAGAAAGAGGCTCTTGCTTGAGCTGCTGGCAGCATGGGAGGTGGAATGCTGCTCCCGTGGGTGTGAACAGTAGGATGGAAGGGCTCTTCCTTCACCCCGGTGTGCTAGTGATACAGTGAATATAATTGAGAGACTGTTTTAAAAATGCAAACAAACAAAAAGAGTGCAAAAATCCATTCCCTCATGCATTTGAAGGGTTACAGCTTATCTCTGCAAGATTAGCATTGCAACCAGCATTTCTAAAAAACACCCTTTAAGCCAGAATTCAGAATCTCCTGTGAGAGCAGGAGGCATGAAGTGCTGTGCTGAAGTTCTGTCCCTTGCATTCCTGCATCCACTTCAGTGGATCTGTGGGTCTGATTTTCCCCTGATGTACATCTCGTGCCATAAGTGTTCAGCAGCTGACGTCAGACTGGTCTTTTTTGCATGCCTGTTACTGAGTATCCCACACTCTTGGATCGGTGAGTGGTCAGGTGGATGTTCCTCCTACCCAAGGAGCCTGATTGCATCTCAGAAGGAGTGTGGTCATTGGCTTGAGCTGCAAGTGGTTACAGGCTGAAATGGTCTTTCTTTGTGGATTTTGTTTCTCAGTGACCTTTCAGTTTTTCTGGGTGAGGCAATCCAGTATCTCTTAAAAATCACACTCTTCAGCTCATTGTTAAACATCTTTTTTCAAGAGAAGGATGTGTGGAATGCTGTGTTCCGTATTAGAGGTGATTTTGATAGCATGAAATAGAATTTTTTTGGTACTATCACCCCAGTTGGGAAACATTCATGTCTTGAATGCTATAAAAAGGCAAGTTAATATTTTTCTTACAGTTTGTTCCTTTAGTCTTTTTATGTAACAGTCTACCATTTATCAGGAGAATATCTCCCCCCACTTCTCCTTAGGGAAGGTTTTCAAGATTTTTTCTCTTACTGTATCTGTGTCAGTTGGTGCAGATTGAGAATAAGGTTATGAAATTTTGCTTTGAAAATGGTCCAAGGTGATGTGAGGTGCTTAAAATGTCAGATTGTGTGACATTTGCTTAAGATTTTCCTTTTTGTCTTCAAAAATGGTTAAAAGAAGGGGATTAATTGTAAAGTATCTCATCAGTGCTTCAAATTGTAGCACCCCAGTTTGTGATCCATCCTCATGTGGAGTCACTTTGTGAAGTCAGAAGAGCATAGTCATGACCTGCATTTTGTGTGAGAGCTACAGCTGTAAGTATACAGCCTGTTGGTCACTTGGCTGTTGGTTCAGGTTGGTGGGCAGACCCATCCCAAGTGTGGGTGAGGAGTCCTGGGTCCATAAGAAGGACACAAATTTGTGTGATGATTCCTTCAATGGAATAGCTAGACTTACACTTTAAAATTAGACTTTATTGGGAAACTATTACAGAGTTCTTGGAAACATTTTTGTTTTGCACTTCATGCCTTACCAAACAATGCTCCTTTGCTTGTCTTTTTTCAACCCTCCCTTTTTTTATTGGAGTTTCCAGAAAGGAATTGATTTTTAGGATGAAAAATCGTAGGGTGAGGCAAGATGAGTGGTTCTTGCCTCCACCTTGTTTTCCTCAAATACTCAGGCTTTGGACATGGACTTGTCTTTGCCTGGTCACAGACTGGTGGAGCGTCTGCAGCGCCCTCTCCTCATTAATCATGTCCCAGCCATAGCTACTTTTTCTTCATCTGGGAGCAAAAGCCCCATCTCCAGGGACTGCCTGAGATGTTCACCAAGCTTGTGAAGCCCTCAAAAGCAGCCAGGTTACTCCAAAAACTTGGTGTTGCTGAGTGAGGAGAAAAAGCCACAGCAGCCTTTACAGTTTTTTTCCTTTGTGTTTCTTTGGGAAATAATTGGTTTTGTTTATTTATCTTTTATATGGGCTTAAATATTATGGGCTCATGATATAAGAGATTGTTAACTGGTGTCCTGCCATAATTCCATAAAGCGAACAAGTTCATGTTTCCTCACTTATGCAAAACACAAGTCCTATTGACCCAGAATCCATGATTTTGCCACTCTCGCTTCTATGTCAGATTCAGTCTATAGCTGCTCTGAAATTTCATGGCTAAGAACAGGAAGCCAAGGAGAGGTTTTGAAGGTGGCTTGAGCTGATTCATCAGCTGGATGTTATTGCAGAGGACAGTGTGGGCTTGATCCTCTTCTTCCTCCAGTGGTGGTGCTGAGCCTTCTCACTATATCAGGAGAAATGCAATCCCTTGTGGTAGCTGAGAGCAAACTGCTGCCCTTCAGGAAATGCACCTGCAGTCATTTGCTAGAGAATTTGTAAAAAAACAGGTTGAATTGTTTTCTTTTTTTCCCTTTCTATTCTCTGTTGGATAACATTGACCTTGATAAGCCATCTCAGCATCTGGAGACGTTCTTCTGCATGGAGACGTAACAAAGCCATTTTGGTATGCTCACCTTGTGTTTAGTGATTTTGGTGTTGGCAAACTGAGCACATACTGCTCACAGTGCCTGGTGGCAGGAGCAGCAGACATGAATACCCCAGTTTCATTCTTGCCCACCATAAAGTCACTGCTGGAACTTACTGCAGTGATCCTGAGGTTTAACAGGTCCCTTACTGCATTTAACTCACATGGCTGGGTTGTAATGAACATGTTGGAGTGTAAAAAACCCAGCCTTTTCCTTCAAATAAAACACAGGCACAGAAAACATCCCTTGTTTTTTGAAATGAGCCATTGCACTTGGGACTCTTTAACATTCAAAATTTAACAGGTAGGACTGCTCTCTTCCTCACATATTTTTCAGCTAATGAGGAACAAGTCTTTTCACTCTTTTTGTGTGTTTATTAATCATTTGGGGTGTCTCTATTGCAGGGCACACTTTGCTCATTGCTGGTTCCCTACAGCTCATGTTGACAGCTCTTGCTGCCCTTGGAGAGGAGCCGTGGCTCAGGGTGCTGCTCTTGTTTTGAGGGTGATGCTTTGTTTGCTCAGAGCTGCCACGTGCCCAGCCCGTGGTGTTTCTGTGTGTGAGTGATTCAACCCTTGTTGTGCACAAGTAATGGAGTACCTCTTGTCAAGGGATGGAGAAGATGAATGTGTTTTTCAAGTGCTGGCCCATGACTTGAAAAACCTGGATGTGTTTCAGAGCTCTGCTGCCAACCTACTGCATGACCTTCAGTGAGCTGTTAAGGGCAAGCCCTCTCCTGTTGGGGTTGGAGAGCGCTCATGGACAGTCTGCAGGGAAGACCCTCCTCCAGTCTGAGGGGGAAGCAGCAGTGGAGTAAGCTGGAGTGATGTTCTTTCCAGCAGGCAGTGTGGTCAGTATTAAAAATCTGGCACATTTTGAGGGTAGAGTCCAGAGAACTGGAAAGTTGTCTTTTCAGGCATGTGCTGGGCACAAGGGTTTGAACTTCATCTGCCTCTCAAACAGGGTAGTAATGAGACAGTGTCTTCTCCTTACATCAGGGGGTGAAGTTCCTCCATACCACAAAGGAAGATGCTTAAAATGAGCATTAATCATCTGCAGTTGGTTTATCTGTTACAGTCTGACTAGAAAAGCCCATATGTTTATGTAAAAACACAACTTGTGCAAGGTGCTGGTCACTGAGCTCTTGCATAGCCCGTGAGTCCTGCTGCCATCCAGCTGGCCTTGAAGGCAGATGATGGGAGTGCTGTGAGAGGTGTGGTATATGCAAGATGGGGGGAGATATAAAAAGTAGAAAACAAAACAAAAAAAAATTACATTTTCGCTTGTTGGACTGCGGGGCTCGTCTCCCAGGAGAGCTGAGCAAAGTACATATTGACACATCCTTGTTGGAGCCTGGAGAACGAGTCCTGCTGGTGCATCAGGCACAGCACAGCAAGGTTGGTGGGACAAGCCTCATTTCTCTGGAAGCAGAGATTCATCTCAGTTTGCATGCTCATATTTTACAGGTAATTGGTTTATGGAGAAAACAGTTAGCTTGAGGATTTTGGGCAGGTGTTCTTGCTGTAGAGAAATAGGTTTTACAGGCATTTTCCATGTCATGAAGTTATCAAGAGTAGCTGAGATTGGCTGTGTAATTAGTGTGATGGGAGTTATTTTGGGAGATACAAATCCTTTTCCAAAGTGTTTTCATCAGCTCAGGGACTTGGGTAAGACCTTCCTCAGCTTCATTTCCTTTAACTGGGGGGAAGTTAGGGAATATTTCATTTCCTAACCCTCCCTATCACTGGGAAAACACTAGAAGCAAGGACAAGGCAATTCAGATTTCTTTTTCCACAAATTAGCAGACTTCAAGTCTGCAGACTTCCAGTTGCCTTGTACCAACCTGATTGCTGGGTTTTGTAACAACAAAACACGTTGGAGGCACACCAGATTTTTGTGGGTTATGGTGTTGTCCCCACAAACCAGCTTAGCCTGGGTTGTACTAAGGTAATGGTGCATCTTTGCTGCAAAGAAGGCAATTTTTATTATTTTCCCAAGGGAAGAAGTAGTTTTGGTTCAAAGTAGATTTTGTATGTGAGGTGACTTAAACATGATCAAAGTCAGTGGAATTTTATTTCAAATAAACATGTGATTCTCCTAATCAACCCTTTAAAGAGAACATCTGGGGAAAAAATGTCAGGGTTTTGTACATTTAATTATTCACTTGATTTTTCCCTTTTAAATATCTGATGACGTTTCCGCTGTTTGAGGGTAGATAGGACTTTATTGACACAATTAGCAAAACAAATGATTATCACACCTTTTCCTTAGCCCTGTCCTATTTGATCTATTTGCTTGTGCTTTCATTACTCCTGTGCTTGGTTACATTACACACAATGTTATCACCTTCCTGTGCTTCTGTAGCTAAAACAAAGTAAAAAAACCTTTTTTGGCTCTCAGCTGCTCTCTGCTGTTTTCTTTTTACAGATGAACTAGAAAGCAATGTCAGGCAAAGAGTTATTTGAGTTTCCTTTCAGCACTTGTTGGGCATTATATCCGGGCCTGGCGCTTGCCTGTGTTTATGCGACAGCTTTCATATTTTAAAATAACAAACAAAAATCCCAGCAACTCTACTCCCAGCACAATTAGTGCGATCAGATTAAAAGAAATGAAAAAACAAACAACCAAAACCCCCCAGATCACGATGGGTTCATATATGTCAAATACGAGAATTTTTATGACTAATTCCTCTGGTATTTTGAGCCACTTTGCTGGGATGTGTTTATTTTCTCTGAAAGCAGAGGTGGGAAGTGTGGCTCTGTCTGGTCGGAGGTCACATTGGGCTGTTGTGCTGAAGGGCAGAGTGTTTCTGCTCTGTCACTGGTGGATTGTGCCACACTTTGCTGTGGGTTGCTGAAGGTGTGATTCTCCTGATGGTGGAGAGACATTTTCCACTGAGGTCAGGAAGGCAGATGGTGCTGCTGGCCTGCTGCCCTACAGCCCTTTCCATCCTTCTCTTCCCTGGTAGTGAAAATACCTCATTAGGTTTAGGAAGTGTGGCAAAAAGAGAGGGAAGGAAAACTCTGCTCTTTCACCTGACAAAAGAAAAAGAATAGTTTTGAAAAGATGTGTTGGCTAGGTGAGAACTACTTTCAGTTGTTGACTTCTCCTCCTCCTCCTCCTTTCACATCCCCTAGAACCCATGAGGCAGCTGGAGGTGGTGATCCATGCTGTGTCTGTGGTCACTATTACACTAATTTAAATAAATCATACAAATAAAAAAAAAAAAAGAAGCAAACCCTAAAACCTTCCTTCTGTGCAAAAATAAATCAAGAGATTGGAGTGGGAAT
Organism: Zonotrichia albicollis; assembly: GCF_047830755.1. Classification (NCBI taxonomy): domain Eukaryota; kingdom Metazoa; phylum Chordata; class Aves; order Passeriformes; family Passerellidae; genus Zonotrichia; species Zonotrichia albicollis. The sequence continues at coordinate 144,627,591 of NC_133819.1, forward strand.
AAACTTTGTGCAATGTGGTAAGAGCTGTAATGTAAATGGCCTGTCCCTTTCTTCTCTCTGAAGGTCCCAAGCCCATGTGTCCCACTTGTCTGGAAGAACATTTGGAGTCTGGCAGCCTGGTCCTTTTCATAGCTCCAGAGGATTTTTAGGAGCATAGGGAGCATGGGATGCATGGACCTGAGGACCCACAAAACCTTCTGGAGAATCTTCGCTGTGGATAAAAGCATCTGGAAGTTTCTACCATCTTTTTACCCTGATTTTTCCTGGGTCACCCTGTGTCATTTGTGGCCCTGAGGATTATAGCACACAGTCACTTACTGGAATACCTCCCCATGCATCTTCTTGAAATGGAGCCACTGCTTTACCCAGCTGGCAGATATTTTCTCCTCTCCCAGAGCTTTTCCAGTGCAGCAGCAGCAGTCCTGTCCAGCAGGTATGTAAATGGTTTTCTCATTGACTGCCCAGTTTGCTTTCTTGATCTTCAGTTCAGTCTTTTTTTTTTCCCCTACTAGCTTCTGCTAAAGGTAAGACCTACCAAGGCCCTGGTGCCATATTCTAAGGGTGACTTTTCTTTGTTGGGGCAGACCCAGTTTGAGATGTAGGTTCTCATGGATCAGTAGTGTCAGCTGCTGAAGGTTCTGATGACCAACCACAGCCTCATACATGAGGGAAAGGATGGATGTGATGGATGGATCTCTTCATTCCTCCACCTGGGTCCTCCAGGACCCTTGGGCAGCTGTGTTTGTAACCTGCAGCTGCCATCAGCCATGTGTGCATCAGCTTATCAGGCTTCATGGTCTCCTTTCAAAAAAGATGACACAAGTGGTTTTTCTCTTCTTGGTTCAAGAGAATTTCTGCTGAAGAAAGTAAGGTTGAGGATGACTTATCCCATAAAAAATGAGATGCTTTTAGCTCTAAAATTAAACTATTCCTATTCCATATAGACGTGTATAACTCAACAGCACTAGTGTTAACAACCAAATTTGCATTGTATGAGTCATTTACAATGAATCAGATGTTTTTGTGAAGGTGAAATTTTTTTGCCCATTCTTTCTAGCAGAGAATTATTGTTTTGGTTTCTGTGGGTATCATTTTGCTGTGAAAATCATTCTCTTTGGCACTTGTGCTGTTTTGGTCAAATGCTCAGGTGTGCTGGTGTGTTGAACAGATCTCTTCTTCTTACAGGGTAGATAAAAAATTTGCTTTTTGTCTCTAAATTTTATTTTCACCATACAAAGAGGAGGTGCTGAAGGAAAAGGGCTAAAAATGCTTTGATGTACATTTATTCTGCATTCCCCTCAGCATTTGTGAGGCATTAAAAGTTTAATCTTGCATTGTAAGCAAAATTTTGCATCAAAGGAAGGAAATGAGAGGGGTAGGGTGGATAGATCATGTTCAGTGGGAAACATAATCAGTTGCCTCACTCTTCAGTTTGACTGTGACTCGTAGGCCGGATGGAGATGGTAGACAGAGATTGGGGATAAAGATGTTCTTTGCTTTATCAATGAGCAAAGTCAAGTGCTTGCTGTGCTTGTAAGAGAGGCTGGAGCTAACAGCAGGGATTTGGAGGTGGAAACAGCATCCTGCCAGGCTGGTGGGGATGGTCCATGCTCATCCCTGCAGTGTGGTCATGTGCCAGGGCAGAGCCTTCTCCAGCAGCACTGCCTGGAGCTCAGCCCAGCAGGGCAGACCCTTCTGTGTGCTTGCATGGACTCTGCTCTGCTGCAGAGACATCCCCTGGAACCAGCTCTTCATTTGCACATGGTTTTCCTTCCTTAACCTGAGTTAACAGCTTTCCCCATCACTGAAGTCCCTAGTGTTTCATTAACTAGCTCCTAACAACTTCTAAAGCACCTGAGAAAAACAGATGACTTGCAGTTGTTCTTTTTATCTACAATTAAAGCAAGCACCATTGATAATTTAATTTTTTTTTTGTGGTCAGCTGATTGACAAAGACATTTCAAACCAAATCTCCTCTTGTTGCTGTAAGATGTGAAAGGGTCTTTTGTCAGCAGCATATTGCAGTGGAATGAGCTTTATCTTTTTTAAGTAACTGGGAGCAAATGGGGTATCAGTTGCTCTGCTCTGGTGCTGCCAGGCCCTTTGGTGCTTCTGGACACTGAACAAAACCTGCCTGTGACCTGGATAACCCAGAGCAGCCCCAGGGTGCTTGACCTTTCATTGTAGGGTCAGCACTGACAGCGAGCAGGGAGAAAAGCCATGGTGGATGTACCCTGAATTTTGTGTTCTGCATGGCCCCTTGCAGGGTGACTCCCCAGTTACACTCAGTCAGGCACCTGGCACATCTGGGCTACCTGGGATGGCCCAGGAATCAGAGCTTGGCCAGGAATGATGTTTCAGTAGTAAATGTGCGCTGTCCTTTACAGGGAGGAAAAATCATCTCAGGTTTTCTTCCGAGCAGGTCTCGCCCTGCACAGATGTGGGGCAGCTTCAGAGGGTAAGCAGTTTAAGGCTTTGCTGTTGGTCAGCTTGAGCATCCAGGCAGGGGGCTGCTGGCTGCATCCCTAGGTGCTAATTAAAAGATGAACTACATTAGCATTCAAGATATTTGCTGGTAAAGTAGCAAAGATTTGCTTTGAGTCAGGTTGTGGATCCTTGGATCAAAATGTCCTTTAGGGGGTTGGTCTGTACACAGATGCATGTTATTAATAATAATTTAGAAAATACAGAAAGCTTCTATTTGGCTGCCTGAGAGGGTTATGTATGTGGGTATGTGTTTCAAAAGCACACAACTGATTATAAAAATCATTGATGGTCTAAGTCAGTATTAAGGATGGTTGGATGACAGTGAAAAGCAGCCCTGGCACATTGCAGGGATGTTCTTGTCATGACTAACCCCTCTCACTCTCACCCCTGTGGAATTTTTCAGTGCCCAGCACAGACCAGCACTGAAATTGCAGGTTTGCAGAAGTTTTTAAATCTCTCCCCAGCTGGCAGCAAATTAAGGAATTGCAAGTATTTATTGGTTTAAGGATAAAATATAACCTCAAAAGCTATAAAAAATTTTGACAATGAGGCTTTTTTAAGGGAGTCTTACTTTATGGTTTTCTGAGTCAAATGTGTCAAAGCCTGACAGAGGAAGAGGTTTTAATCTACAGGTGCTGTCTCTTGCTTGATGGTTTCCTGCTTCTAAAATTACTTCCAGGTTTTTTGGAATTGGGTCTGAAACTAGTTTCAGTTTTCAGTTTGTGGGCAACCTTGCTTACCACTTCAGCAGGCTGGATTTGTGAGGGGTGGGGGCAGCAAATGCTAGTGCTTTTAAACATTCTTATTTTGGCTGCCAAAAGTCCATTTGCCGCTTTTAAAATATTTACAGCTGAATCTTTGGATTCACATCTTCTTTTGCTCAAGGAAAGTGCTGAAGCTGGCAATGCTGAAATGTTGCTTTGATCTTTCTTCCCCTGTCCTGCATGGGGAGTTTGGAGGAGAGCGTGCCCAGGGTGAAGGATGTTGATTCACCTGTGTCATCCTGCACAGGCTGACTTTGCTCATCGTGCAGCAGTGAAAGTCAACACGAGCAAAGCAAATTAAAGGTGTATGTCAGTCCTTAGTTTATGCTAAAAAGATCAACCACTTTTCAAGTGTGCATTTTCTCTCCTTAAGGGCTGTCCCTCCTTTGGGGCACCTATTAATGAATGCCATTTGTGCCCAAACTTTGTGCTCTTACAGCAGGGCAGGTAATTGGGGATACATTAGGCCATATTTCTGTTTATTCATATAAGTAAATAAATATTCATTATTTTTAAAGATCTGGAATAATCCTCCTAGTATGACTTTAATGATCCTCTATTGATGACTTTAAGACCTTTCTTGGAATGTTGTATTAACCAAAGCATCCCAATCATTACTTTCAGAATAAAAATATTTCTCTATGTGTGATCTTTGCTTTTCCACAAGCACCTGCATCTGCCGGTACTGACTTACTGTGCACAGTAAACACTGAGCTGTCTCTTGACTTACTGTGCTCTTCAGGTTGCAAAGAAGCAGTGACCTAACACAAAACATATTGTTAATGCCAGCAAGAAAGCAAGAGGTGTCTGCTTGTCTTCTGAATCCTTTGTGTTGCTTTGAGGGGCTCTGTGCAGAACTGGAGGTGCTGACAGGCTGTTTTCTGGTGCTCCCAGCTGCTGGGCAGTGTTATGAGGATTAGCATTGAGGAACTCTGAGCAAAATTTGTCTCATGCCACGAAAATGTAAAGCCTCCAAAGCTGGCTGGCATCCCAGGGCTGTGAGAGGCCCTTGGAGGGGCTCTTGGTGAACGTGGCAGGATTTGCACTGTTCCCTCTGTGAATGGGACATGATCTGAAGAGTTTCTGATTAAGCTTTAATAATTTCCAAGCTGGTTTGGTTGCTTACATAGGGCAGCAGACAAAAACTGCTGACCAGGAATGGCTGCTATGGGACCAGTCTGCCATCATAGGAGGGCTTCTACCTAATCTTCCTGTCCTGCAGTGTGGTGCCCAGTTCAGAAACACAAAATATCATTTTGGGCAATATTTTATTCTCAGGGTGTTTTCTGAGCTGAGATCAATCCCAGCCTCCTACCCTGGCAGTGTTTTGGGTATCCTGTGATTTTGCTGGCTCTACTTTTGCAGGGTACCATCAATAGGCTGCCTCCTCTTTATTTTTGCAGTGTCAAAATCAGGAGGTCAGATTAGAGACCTGGGGCTTCAGCAGCAGAAACAGGGCCTGAGTGTGTGCAAAAAACCAAAGTCCCTATATTTATAACTATTATTGTAGACAGCTTGAGGGATGAGGCACAGCTGCATTGCAGCCGTGGTGCCTCTGGAAGGTGGATCTCTTACTATCCTGATTAGAAGTGTATCCTCAGGTCAGGTTCAGCAGCCCAGTTTGCCTGGCTGGGGGCATTCCCTGGGGAGCTGAGTGATCTGGACACCCCACACTGCCCTGGCTTGGCCCCCTCCACAGCTTGGATATGCCCTCCTGCCACTGGCAGCATTCTTGTGGCGCATAGATGTGGGATTGCCATCATCCTCCTCACTGGCACTATCTCTTGGCTTTCATTAAGCTTTTTGCACAAAGCAGCTCTTTGTGGTGGCCCCTGTGCAGTTTTATCCAGGGCTCCATTTGCATCACCATCAGGTGGTTTTCATTTGACCTTTGCCTTGCTTAAAAATTAAGTACCAAGGTACTAGGGAGAGAAGTAATTTCCCAGATAAGCACTTTTCCCCTGCTCTTCTGTAGTTCATGGGGGAGCTGGCTTACCCTGCCTGTGGATGACTAAGGAGGAAATTCTTTTTTGGTTAGGATAATGCTGACAGTTCACTGGAATTTTTTTATCATGGGTTTATCATTTCCTCCCTACGAATTCTTATGTTCAGGGCAGGAAGAAAAATTAGTGGTGACCACAAGTTATGGAATTTGCCTTCTGTGGAAAAGATGCTGAACAGGTAAATCGTGCTGTCAGGTTTGCCATGGTTTACATGGAGGATTTGCTTCATATCCAGTTATATAAACAGGCTGGTGAGAGTCATGAATATTCTAGCACCTATCATCTTTCAGATGTGTTTTTTTAATGTTAGAGTTAATTAATGCTCGTATCTGTTGAATATAGGTGAGTGTAAGCCTGCTCATCTTTCAGGTGGGGAGGAGGCTTGCATTTATCACTTGTCTCTCTGAGATGGCAAGGTCAAAGTCGAGTTTATGTGTAAGGGGCTTCTGGGTCACCTTGTTAATCTCTCTACCTCCCTTTTTTTTGTAGAGAGATCTGGATGTGTGTCTCTAGAGAAGGCAGATGGAGTTTGGCCAGAGAGACTCTGCCTTTTGGTTAAACATGTGTGTGTTCTTGCAGTGTTTGCTTCCCAGTGATTGCACTGTTGATCTTTCTGCAAAGGCTTGACACTGCTGCTGAAAAGCTTTGACACTGCAAAGCATTGTTTACTTATGAAAGTGTTATTATGTTTTGAATATCTATTATTCATCTCTTGTGCTAAAAGTGACATTATGTCATAAAATTGCTCTTAGATTTCAGAGCTTTGAGGAAAAGCTGTTTTTTTGTCCCAGACTCTCAGTGACAGTACTGGAAAGTGCCTTACCCTTTGTATCTCTGTAGACCCCTTTTATGAATTGTGAGTGACAGCAGGAAAAGTATAAAAGAGTGCAGAGGAGCTGGTTTTGATGTTTATAAAGGGCTTTGATAAAAGATGCAGCACACAGACTTGATGTTATTTCCTATTTTTAACTTCTTAGGAGCATAAACTGCTCAGATCCAATATTTATGTAAAAAGGGAAAGAGGGGGGCTGTATTTCTTCTTCATTTTCTCCTTTATTTTTCTTTTTTAGGGCCAGGTAAATTAAAATAGGAAAGTGTCTCTCTTCTATGCCCTAGTAAAATATTCTTCCATGAAGCATCAGTAAAGCCAACTCCATGGTGCTGAATGTGTGGATGGTGCTGGAGGAAACCAGCTGCAGTTTTGAAGGCTCCTTGTTTGCAGGCTTGTGCCTTCAACCCCCCAGCCATGGCTGGCTCCAGTGGACCCAGCAGCCATGGTGATGTGTGTGGTGATTCCTCAGTAATGGGGAATGAGAGTCAGAGAAATCAAACATGGAAAAACTGGGGCAGTTCCTCCCCTTTCTCTAAAAGTCAGTTCACAGTAGAGGCATCTCTCTAATAAGTAGATTTGCTTGCCCTACAGAGATGCAAGGCTGTGCTGGCTGGGTAATTGCAGTTTTACTGATGAGAATGCTTGTCATTATTTCCAGCTTTCTTGTTGCAGTCTCCTCTTTGGTCTTGTCTGCCAGTATGGCTGGCTTGTGGTGGGCCTCTGTACTCTTTCCTTCATGTGAACTCCTGCATATTCCCATGCATGTGACACATCAGGAGCTTTATGGCACTTTCCACGTGTGTGTGCATAGAAAATACGTGTGAGAGTGGATATGGGCTGTGATGCATGCATGGCATTGGCATGGACATTTTCATGATTGGTCCTTCATCCATGCATGGGCCTTCATGCTGGAAGGTGAGTAATGAGAGTGCAAACCTGTCCTTGAGATCCACTTGATGACAAAAGTTATCCTCTTGCTTGAAACACCATATTCTCTATTTTACTGGGGCTAAGTGCCTTTAAGCACCCTGTGGAAGGAGTTTTGCTATCCCTTGGAGAACCCTGGATGGAGCAACTTTGCTGAGTCCCATCTTGCTGCAGTGGAAGAATTCCTCTTGATGGGATAGACACAGGAGCAGCTGTCAGTGGAGGTTTTGAGTTCTTCATCAACATACAGTCATTCAAGGGGCTGTTCAAAGCAGATGCTGGTTTAAGGTTGCTGGACTTTAGCAAACACATCCCAACTCTCACCCATCTGAGGGGAATGAGCACTTTCTGCTCTGTTCTTCATGCAGGAGCTTGTATGTGAAACCATAAAAAAAAGGGAATTACCAACCTTGGGTGGTCATTGGGAGTGTGTTTGCTTGGGTGTTGTCTCCCGGCTCTCTGCTGTGTCTCCAGACCTCAGGCTGGACACTGAGGTCTGCAGGGTGGGAAGTGTTGTTGTAGAGCTGTGCCTGCTTGGTAGCCTTGCATCTCCTTTGTGGCGTTGAGTCCCCAGTTACATGCCAAAAGGACAATTCTGGTCACACACAATTACAGGGGATGAGGCACAGTTTTATTTTCTTCTTGCCTCACCCATGAAACTGTGTAACAGCATAGGTGAGCAGCTGACTAGTTGGACTTGGCTAGCCTATAGCAGTAGTGTGTCAGCTCATACAGGTGTCTTTTCAACTTCTGACAGGCTGTCCAGTTAGGCAGAAAGTGTGGCTATCCTTAGTTCTTTTGTAAGGTATGGGAGGACTGTTTTGTTCAACTGGAGTGGACACCATGGTAAATTGGAAAAGCTGTTGCTGAGTCTAGAAGAGATGAGTCGGGGTAGAACTTGTTCAGCTGAAGTGACAGATGTTGCCTGTGCCCCAGCTCTGGCACTGCTGTTGGAGGGTTCTTGCCTTGCCTTGGTGCATGCTGCTCAGCAGGTTGGGTGCTCCCATTGCCTTTCCAGCAGCAATCCATATGCTCTGGAGCCCAGTGGGGGCCCCCCAAAACCTCTGTGTCATTGAGCAGGGCTGTGCCAAAGTGTCTAATGAAACATGGATCTTGGCTGGCAAGAGCTGCAGTTCCTCTTCTTTTGAAAGAAGCTGGGAAAGGCTCCCCAAAACAACCAGTAGAGAAAGTGTCCAGATGAAAGATCTGGTAAGTCTCAGTGTCCCCTCTGTGGTGTTTTCAGGCTCTTCTGTAATCAGCTGTCATTTCAGGATCTGGGCGTATTGGACTTCAGGGAGTATGGATTGAAACTTAAACAAACAGTGATTCTTCTATAAATATTTAGCTCACACTGTTTAGGAGCTGCTGGGAGTTGGAGACAAAAAATGGTTTAAAGTTCATTACTGTCTGGAAAAGCTATCGGAGGGAGGCACTTGGTCACCAGATTGCCTGGCATGTTGGTTTTGAATAGCTAATCCTCCTTTTTTCCCCCCCTGAGGAAGAGGATGTGTTAAGCATCCTTTGGAGAGGCATAAGGTTGCATTTTTCCAGTGCTTACATGGCTGCACTGGGGACTCAAATCAAAGAGGTTTTCTTCAAGAGAAGACATTGCATGGAGTAAATGGATGGTGCACCCTGGCAGTACACATCTTTTCAAATCTGGACTGGTCATCAGAAGTTCATACATCTGCATGGGAGAGGGGGGATGTGTCTCCAAGTGTGTGCTTTTTTCTGGCCACCTTGATAGCAGGACAGAGGTTTGTGCCTGGGCCAGCTGCTGCCAAAGGAGGTGGTCCCTGTTGGGGGATACCATGGATCTTGGGCTGCCACATTGTTCCTGCTCTTGCAAAAACCTTGATAGTGAGATAGACCTTTCTCTGCCAGCCTTCTTTTTTTCTCTTAAATATGGAGATAATACACTTTTTTTTTTTTTTTCAAATTGCAAAGCTCTTTAAAGAATAGAAAAGAACAAAATGTGATGATAAGAAAGGCATTGGTGAGACAGGCAGGGGCATACAGGCTTTGAATAAGCAGGGCTCTTCACCATGCACAAGAGTCTGGGGTTACTGTTTAAAAAGAAGAGAAAATAATTGATTATTTTCTCTCTCCCCCTGTCTTGCTCTTCTAACACAAAGTACTTGCAGTTGAACTAGATGAAGGTTGTAGGTCTCTTTCAACTATCCCATCCCATCCCATCCCACTAATATAACAGTAAACACGAAATGTTTGCCATGTCCTGTGAAACATTTTACAACTGTTTGCACCACCCCTGCCCCTGATTACATCCTGGGTCTTTTTGTACCAGGATGATTGGAGTGCCCTGTCCTTGTGGCCAACTGCTTTGCCTGGAAGGTTAATGGCAGAGGAGAAAATGTGAGGGAAGGACAGGTAAGAAAAATGTAAATTTCTCATTTGTCAGGTTGTTGAAACTACTTTTGAGGTTTGAGAGAAAATGTCAGTATTTGAGTTGGAGGTGGTGGCAAGCTTGATGGTTTTTCCCTTTCAATAGTTTCTTTTAGTGCCCTTCCTAATTTAAAAGAAGGTGTTTAAATTATTAATGTTTCAGCAGTGAAGCAGAGGGATTCCAAAGCCTTTGGCAAATATCTGCTAAAGCATCTATCTTAAAAAAGAGCTTCATGTTTTTTTCTGACACCATCTTTGACAGAAGCTCCCCTTCTGTGAGAAGTACCGAATTCACAGAGGTGGACAAAGAACTTGATTTATGTAGAAGGTAATTTTCTCCAGTGGTGTTTGGCCAGAAAACATAAAGATGATAATGATTTTTATTTTTTGGCATAGCCTTTACCAATCTCTGTGCTTCTGCCTGTGGTTGAAGCAACACTGTGCCATGGGCGAGTGCCAGCACACTGTCTGTGATGCTCAGGTGCTGCCTGTGAGAGGTGGGTACCCTTATTTGGTCCTTCTGGCTGCAACATCCTGGAGATGAGAGGCAGCTGAGGCTTCAGATACTTTCCCCAAAGCTGTAGTTTGAGCTCAGGCCTCCAATTAGATTTACCACACATTTTCCTCCCTATTCCCTTTAGGTATTTGTACTGATTTTGTACCAAATCTCCTTCTTGCTACTTGAACTGAAGAATAAAGTATTATAACTCTGGCTTGGGGCAACTGTCCAAGGGATATATTGGGATACACTTGGCCTTTGAAAACAAGGACTTCAGTCTCCAGCCCTGTCAGTCCTTCTGGCTCCTGGAAGTTTTTCTTCCAAATGGTTATTTCAAACCTCAGAGAAGAAGTTTGTGTTTTTTCAGCGCTATGATTAATACCATTTTTACGCCTCGTTGCAAAATGCCACACAATGAATGAGACCAGCAGGGTGGTGGTTTATGGGTGGCAGGGAAAAAAAAATCAAACAAACACTTTTAAATGCTGTTTTAGAAGAGTGATGTGCGTGTGCATGTTTTATAATCTTCTGTGAGCTGTGGGGTTACATTCCTTTTAAAAAGAAAAGAGGAAAAAAGGTTTAAACTTCATCTGTGGAAATAATGTCAGAAATAGTTGAGAAACTGAATAATTACAGTCTTTTTGTGGGTCAGTGAAAGCAAAGGATTGCTATGCAGTTGGCTTTGCAATTGAAAAGTCACAGGATGGTTGCAGCTGGCAGGGACCTGTGCAGGTGCTAGGTAGCTACAGCCATTTGCCCAGGACCATGTCCAGATGGCTTTTGCATGTCTCCACAGATGGGGACTCCACAATCTTCCTGAGCAAGCTTGGTCACCCTCATGGTAAAATGAGGCATAGCGCATGGTATTTCAGCACATTGGCCACCGGTTTCTGCTTGCTTCTGTTGCAGTCTGGGAAGTTTGTGGGGGTGTGTGGTGTTGGGACAGAATGCATTGAGTGCAGGGGAGCCTGGGCTGCAGCTGAACCCCATGGCTCAGGCTTGGCAGTGCTTGGCTGGGACTTGGGAGAGTTGGGCTTGGCATAAGATGGCAAAAATGGTCTCTTCAGCAGTGTGCAGGGAGTCTTGCTGCCTGGTGGCCGGGTCTGGGCCACTCTGATTTGCTTTTGAGGCTGTGCTTATACCTGAGCCTTCAGCCAACTCTGCTGTCTTTTGCTTCCCTTCCATTGACAGTGTGCATATTCCCAGCTGGGGGTCACTTTGCCACTGGAATCTAGGACTTATTTATCAGCATAAAATCAGGTTAATTACACCTTTGAAGCGTTCAGCTTCAGTAGTGCTGCAGCATCAGGTGCTTCCCTGAAAACTCCGTGTTAGTGGCAAACCCTGGGGAAAAGAGGCCTAGAGGTTTCTTGTGGCTGTGTGCCTAATGTCTCCCCATCCTGAGGACAAAGAGGATGCTAGTGCACCTAAGCCCCCACAGAGACATTTGGGTCAGCACAGATTTGCTTCCTGGTGGCTTCATGTGCATCCCTCACACATGGAAAATAAGCAAAGCCTAAGACTACACTCAGCCTCGCCTTGTTCTCTAGTGTTTCCTCCTGTCTTCCATCCATGGAGAACAGTAGCCCTTGTTTGTTGCCCTGGATGCATTTTTCTTTTCCTCTAAGCCATGTTCTTTTAATCCTGTTTTTGTTGCTGATAAGTGATGGGAATAGCAGCAGTGAGATGATACCTCCCAGTGCACACTCCCACTGTCCGCAGACATGTCCCATATAGCCCTTGTGCCAGTGATGGGTATTTTCTCATTAAAAATAGACCACAGACAATGGCACTTCCTAAGGACCGTGATTTATCATTTAATAACAAGTGGTTACTCATTTCCTTCGGAAAACTTTCTGGAAGCGTTATTTTTCTTTTCCCCCTTGCTTCCCATTTTTTAATTTCCTTCAAAACCCTTCATTACCCATCAGAGCCACTGTGTCTGTTAAATGAAGTGTTCTCTTTTCAAGTGGAAATTATATTTATGATTTAAAGTTAATGAAAATAACAACTCTTAACCCATTGGGCATGAGCTTTTCTTTGTAAGTGCCTGCAGCCCTGAAATCTTAGCTCAGCCGCAGGAAATAGCAACAGAGAGCTGGGTAGGTAAGACTTGAAACACTGTGATGCTGATCCTAAATGGAGAATGGATGATTTGCTTGAGCTGACTTCAAAGAAAATGTCAAGAAATTTTAGAACTCATATTGTCTTGAGTTGCCAGCCCTTAGCTGTGATACCTCCAAGTTCTCCTGAAGGATGGAGAGCCTGCAGAACTGCTAGGCAGTCTCATACCAGGTCTGGTATTTTAGTGACTTTACCAAAGAAGTTCAGAAAGCTGTAGAGTGGTTCTTGAGGAAATCCCAACAGCTCAGTAAACAAACTTGGGAAATGTGTTGAAGATGAAATCATTGTAAGTTGGTATTTAAGAAGCTAAAAGAAATAGTTCTGTGCTGGATTGGAAGTCATTTGCAGGGTCAGTAGCAGATCATATGGTAGATTGCAGATGATACAGGAGATGAAATGCAAACAGGGACATTGCAGGTACTTCAGGTCATAACATCTTCCCTTACAGTTGCCTTAATGAGCTGCAAGGGTATTTAAAGATACGAAAAATAAATTTAATAAAGACAAGTGCAAAGCAGCACTCTTGGAAAACGGATGCACGTACCCAAAATGAGCAGTAGCTCTCAAAATGAGCAGGTTAACTACAGAAAGGAATCTGTGAGCTGCAGTGAATCTCAGGCTTGTTGTGAATTGCAGTCAGATGCTGTTAGAAGACAGGTAGATTTTGAATAGCCCAGACAAAAATGGCAAAGGTAATAATTTGTCCTATAAAAACCCTGTTTGAAACACAACATCCAGTCTCAGCCCCTCTATTTTAAATATGAAAGCAGGCAGCTTGGGAAGATGAAACTTCTGTTTGGGAAAATTTACTTACAAGGAATAGCTGGAAGATTTGCATATGTTAAACCCAGGGAAAAAAGCCCCAAACCACCAGCCCACAGGTGTCAGGCTGTGGTTTGATGGTATGCTGTCTTCAGCAGTAGTTTTGGGGCTAAGTATCTCTGCTCTCCTGGTACTGACTGTGCTGCAGCTCATTGTGTGGTCAATTGTGTAGTCACAACTTGTGTCCACACTGTGAGCTGGGACAAGGAATTTCATTCAGTATAGAAAAAAGCTGAAGTGCCTCCAAATTTATTTCAAAGTATGGCCATGCAGACAGCAGATGTTATGCAGGAGGAAGGAGGGCAAGGAGAGGAACTGGAGATTGTGAGCCCCTGCTAGAGCTGAGACTTGAAGGAAACACAGCAGATTTGAGACATCCAGGAAGGTGGTGTGAGGAGCACACAATGTCTCTCCATGTCTGAAGACAGGACTAGACAAAAATTGCATTACAGGAATTCCTTTTCTGGGCATGGTCTTCCTGTGCATCGTCTCTGTCACGCCTGGTAGCAGTGGGGTAGGCTGGCATTTCTCAGAGTGTGGGTTCCAGCTCCTGGTGGTGGTGGTGAAGGAGAATGAGTGAGGCTGGAGCTGACCCAAAAAGCATTAGAAACCTCTTTGTTAGCAGCACAGCAGCCCTTTCTGGGTGGTGGGGCAAGTGATACTCATTGCTGGGAACTGCAGCAGAGTCCTGCTTGCTCTTGGCAGGGCTGTGCCGGTGTTGCCTTGGAGAGCAGCACAAAGACAAGCCAAGAGAGGGTTCAGGGCTTGGTGGCTGCTTGACTTCCCTCCTGGTCCAGCATTTCTGCAGTCCTTGCATCCAGATTTTGGCATGGCTTCTGCCCCTGTCAGTCCTGCTGAGGCTGAGTGTCTCAACGCCTCCTGATGTTCTAAATCCAAATTCCTGTCATTACTGCTTTGCACTTGGCTTTTTGGCTCTTGGAAGTAGTTTGGTTGACCACAAATTGGTCACTCTCCGCTGTGATGTAAGCTGATGATCTCCTCTGCTGTGGGTGCTAAACCAAATATCCCTGCAACTGCTGGGATGCTACCAGGCTGGTGTTTGCAGCTGATGGGAATGTGCTGCAGCTATGCAAGCCTTGGTGATTCAAGCTGATACTTAGGTTTATGATGAAATGCTAAATGCCTGGTCTGTTCTGTCCAACCAGCTCTACCCCTAGGGAAAAAAAGGGGGTTTACTGCAAGAAGAAAGGATATTCCGGTATTGGTTGGTTGATAATGAGAACACAGAGCATCAAAGCTTAAACAGTATGTGCTGGGTTTTGAAATCACTGGAGGATATAGAAAGAAGTGCCTTGAAGAGGAAGATCACAGATAGGCAGACCTACAGGATATGCCTGGCTGATTTTTTGTAGGCTGCAGAGCTTTCCCCTGTGGTTTGCAGGGTTCCCTTGCCTTGCTGCATCTCTGTACAGCTCAAAGCACAGCATCTTTGTCCATGATCTTGGAGGATATAGATGTGAGCCTTGCTAGGAAGATCTAGGCTTCAGTTCCAGTCTTGTTAATGCTAAAATACCCTAGAGAAGAAAAAAAAGGCAGTTTGCTATGTTTGCTTGTGACGTGTTTGACATTTTGTCACTGAATCTGGCTTGTGCTGATCTTGGTTCCTTAAAGAATAAAAGAAGCATGGTAATTTGTCTTAAGATGGATACAGAGAAAGTGAAGAAGAGAACAAGTTGTTTACTATTCATTGCCTTTTTCAGACTGAAAGGCTGAGGCTTACTCTGGGAAGAAGTCAAATCCCCAGACAGTTCCATATAACATCATCAGATGAAGGGGTGGCCACCACATGAGGCTGACTGATGGCAGGGCTGGCGTGGCAGGACTGCTGAGAGTGGAGCTGCAGAGCTCTTCAGTAGGGTCAGCAGAGTTGTAGTGGCATCTCAGGGACACACAGAAAACCCATCTTTGGTGGTTTGGGTGACGCTGAAGGCTCCAAACTGCATTCCTGAAACCCCACGGTGCTGTACAGGTGACTCAACAGCATCAGCTCTAAACCAGGAAATGCAGAGTCTAGCAACTGCTGGACTTCAGAGGACAGGGTAAAAGGACTGCAAAGACATTGGCACAAAGGATTTTTAAAATATTTTTAAGGAAGACAAACTAATAACAACTAACTTTCTCTAGAAATCCCCTTTCAAGGAACAGATGTATTATGTTAATGACAGTGGTGAATATAATTATGTGTAAGGATGAAATCTTGGCTTTGGTGACTTCACAGGACTAGTATTTCATGCAAAGAGGTGTTCTTGGAAGCCATTCTGGAAGTACAGTCATGGCAAGAGGATGTAGGGCTGAGTGGGACTTACCCGATAGCCACAGGAAATGTTTAATGTTGTTTTTACCTTGATGTATTTGGTCCAGGGCTGTTGGTACTGCAGGGCATTCTGAGCAGGTGGATACCAAACAGCATTTGTGACCAGGTAGGCCACCCATCTTCTGGTCAGTTTTCCTGTAAGAACATCTGTAAGGCAGGATCAGCACCTCTCCTGATGGTACCCCCACAGGGAGCTGTGTGGCACCTTCCTGGGGTGGGTGCTGGTGTGTCAGGACTGCCAGAGCTTTGCTTTCACCTGCTCATCTCCCCACACGCTTGCTCAGGGTGCTGAAAGCAGAGAACCTCAACAGAGCAGACACACCTCTCCACCCCAGCTCTTTTCCCCCATCATTGTTCCCAGTTTTCTGTTCACCTCCCTCCAGCAATGTGGCTGGGGGCTGCTGTGACCGCAGTGAAGCCTTGCTGGCATCTTCTTCCTCCTCTCTTCTATCCTGCCTCTCCTTCCCTCTCCAGCTGCCGGGTTGCTCTAAGCAACTTTGGCTCCTGTCCCAAGAACAATCTCTCAACACACAAAAACCAGGAAGGCTAAAATAACACTTTAAAATTGTTAAATAAATAGTGATGGAGCTCTGCTTAAATGGGAAACGCAGAGTAATTTGTTAAAGGCTTTTTGTGCTCCCTTGGACAGGGATTGGCTGTGTGTGTGTGTGTGTGTGTGTGTGTGAAGCATTTCTTGTAGCTTCTAAGCTGCATCTCGTGGCCCCAAGTGGGCAGAGAGGGTTATGTGAGTCTGAGTTACTAAACACTTACAGTAAAAGTGTAGTCATCCTGAACCTCAGCCAAAGAGCTGGAGGTTTTGTAAGGCTTTTTTTTTTTTTTTTTTACGTTTTCCATTCTCTCCCTGCAGGATGCTGCTGCGTCACTTGCATTCTTCACCCCAGCCTAGCAGTAACTCTTTCCAGACTGCCAGCAGCAGTCCAGGCACTTACCTCCTGCTCCATCCCCTCTCCAAGGGCTTTGTGCATAGGGCAAGGGCATCCTTCCCCTCTCCCTCAGCAGAGAAGCTGCTGCCAGCTCAGACAGAGGTTCCCATCTTTCTGAAACATGAAAAACACTCATTTCTCTCTCACACTTTTTCAAAACTGGAGCAAAAATAGAATAGCATTTACTGCCATATGAGAGAGTGAGAATGGGAGGCTCTGGATAAGCATTTATAAAATATCCAAGGGAAATGGATGCCGGCAAAGGCTCTGCTGAGTGGGAGTGGGTGTACCAAAATGTATGTGTCAGGATGAGAAATGTATTTCTTGGGAAGGACATGGAGAACTGGCTGCTTCCCAGCACACAGCTCCTCCTGCGGCTCTTCCTGTGGGAGCTCTCTGCATTTCTTTTTAACACATGGACTATCTCCCCAGCCCACTCTTCTGAGTAGAAACTAATCTGTGTTTTGAGAGAGTTGTTTCTTATTAACTCTCTGAATGGGGAAAAAATAACCTCCACTCCCTGTAGTGGGAATTGCACAAGTCAAAATTTTACATTCCCTTTTCCAAACTCCAAAGTCATTCCTGGAAGGATGGGTTGTGGGTCAGAGAGGGGCTGTGCCCTCCTGCCACACCTGCTGTGAGAGCTGCCAGGTCTGGCTGTCAGTCTGAATGCATGATGAGAGCAGAGTAAAACTGCAGTCATGGCCTGAGCAGGGATACCCAAAATTAACATCAAAAGGAAAGGAGGGAGTTGTCCAAATACAGCCTGCAAACCTTTAATTCTGTAACAGTGGTATCCCGAGCCAGGTAATCTCCAGCATCAGTGTTGCTGCAGTAATGGAAGCAGCTGATTCTGTGGGAAGATGAAGGTTTCATGGAAGGTATAATAATCTATCTTAGATGTTTTAATTTTCCCTTTTCATCCCAAACATAAGGAGCAGAATTTCCTCCACTTTGAACGGGTCTTTTTATGTTCTCTTTTTACAATTGGGTAGAACAAAATCATGTTTCTTCAGTATATAAAATGAATCTGGCAGTCTGGTTTTGTACTTCAGCCTCCCAAAGAAACAAGCAAGCATAAAGCAAGAAGATACACTGCCTACTAAAATGTCCTACTTATTAAAAAATCCACAATAAAATCCTCTTTGAACATCCTGTTTCAACTCTGCAATAAAACTCACTGGTCAATTAACGGTGGATCTCCTGTTCCCATGGAGAAAGGCAGTTGCAGACTTAAGAGGTTGCTGTGGGAAAGGGGGGAAAAATAAAATTAAAAAGATCCAGTCTTGGTCTTGCAAACAAAGGTTGCCTTGGATTGCAGTCACATGTTGCAGTTCAGCTGATCTTGCTCATGCCAAAAGGGGAAAGATTTCTAGTACTTGCCTGAGCCCCACTGAACTGGTTTAGGGAATTAATTAGAAGAAAATTACTCACCTTTTGTGTTTTTTCCTATCTAGTTTCCTCTTAGATTCAACTACCCTGCCTTAGCTCACTAGGTCGGGGGGTCAGGGGCAGCTGGGACAGGATACTTGGCCATTGTGTGAATTTAACAGTAATTTAAAATTACACCACTGACAAATGTCTTCTGGCTTTTCCCAGCTGGGGAGGAAGAAGTCTCTAAGTACCCAAATCTGGGATACCACTGAGCTTTGTAAGTCCTACCCCTGGTGGCTGAGTTGCATCAGCAGTATCAGGGCAGAAGCCCCTGAAAGAGTGTTCTGGGGTCAATTGCAGTCCCCAGGCACATCAGATGAACTGATAAGCTGGTGTTGGTAAAAACCTCACCGTGCATATGTCTGCATGCAGTAAATAGTTTTGGCCTGGTCAAGCTCCTTCTCTAGGGTGCACCACTCTGTGCTAGAGGGAAATGTCCAGAAGACCCTCATATGGCTCATATGGACATCGTGTGAAATGACACAAAATCCACTGGTTTGGCTTCACAGGGTTGATAGTGAGGTAATGCACACAGAGGTGTGCATTACATGGCTTTTTGGGGCAAAGCCAGCATAACAGGTTTATCTCTCCTCCTGGGTGGTTTGCTCAGGCCTTAGGGCTCATTTCTGATCTTTATAAGGTGTATCAGGCCCCTGGGTTTCAGAGGGTCAGAGGATACTTTGACTGAAGCGTATGATCTCATCAGAGCCAAGTATTGAAAAACTTCCCAGGATTTTGTCGCTTTGCCCATGTGTGTTCTGTGTCTGGCTGTGTCTAGAGAGCTGCTGGGCTGGCAGTTGCCAGGAGCTCCACTGCCCAGCTCAGTCCAGGCTTTTGCTTCCTTGGTACCATGCCATGTACCTTTATTGTGGTGAAAAAAAAAATCTAGTGCTTGTTAGATCCCCAGACCTGTTCATTTTTAATAGGTTGGTGTTTTTGTTTTTTTTTTTTTCCTAACCCTGAGACATTATGGATTAGGGCTGCTGAATAAAAATAAAAGTGAAGAATCAAGTATGTTTATAAATTTTAGTTTTACAGTGAAAAGGCATATCTCTTCTTCTTGGCTGAGGTGGTATGAAATGCTTGCCCCATCCCAAGTTTCCTGTGCTCCCTGGTGGCTTCGAGATCCTTGTTTGCAGCACCCCATGGAAAAGATAAAAAGCTTTGGTGTGTGTTCCCTTCGGGGCAATGTGGATTTCTCCTCAAAAACCTCAGTTCTGGCGACTGGTTTATATAAATGCCTAAAAAATGAGGCTGTGCCTTATCTCTTGAGAGATCGTTGATGGATCCATTTCTCAGAAAGATATTTTATTCAGTCCTTTAATGCCACGCCACTCCCTTCATTCAGATGCCTGGAGTCTTTTATCACCGCTCCTCTTACTCATTGCTTAGCCAGGTTGGGCATATTTAGTTCTTTTAATCTTTCCTGCACCTCAGCTGTCTTTAATCATCTTTCTTGATGTCAGAACGTTTGATGCCCACTTCTGCCGAGAACAAGCCTAGGTTGGTTCTTTTTTAGTTGTGTGGTTTTTTTTTTTTTAATTCTCTTTTTTTTGTGTGCGTGTGAATTGCTTGGGAAATGTCTCCGGCCGCTTGCCCAGGCTCATGCCTGGATTCCTCAAAAGCTCCCTCGAATGTCTCAGTGGATATTGAGGAAAATTTCTGGCTCACCATGTACACCACTGGACTTGGCACCCTCTGGGATTAATTAAAATGTTTATTTGTTGGGTGTGGGCAGCAGCACATTTGCCCCCACCAGATGTTGCATGGATTGTGTTTCCAGGGGCAGATTTCTCTGGGCATCTGGAGAAGGGTGCAGGTGCTGATGGTGTTTATAGAGAACAGGTCCAGAAAGGTTACTGTAACCTTTGTTTCCTTCCTGTACCTGCCAGCAACAAGGAGAGAGAGGTTTAATTGTTCCTATGATCTCAAAAGCAAAGCCTGATGGTAGCTTTATAGGTGCCTGTGCTGCAGGTCAGGGCAATGCTTCTCTGGAATCATGACCCCTTCTTGCTGCAGGTATTGATGCTGTCCTTCCTGAGTAGTTAATCTGTTTTGCACCCAAAAATAGTCATTCAGAGCTTCCTAAATGAGTTTGAAGGTGAGGATTGCTGCTAGCTGGTACCAGGCTGAGCACTGCATCCCTTCAGGGCAGGGTCTTCAAACTCACTGTCTGAAGCTGATGTGTGAAGGTGTCCAAAATTCCATCCACATACCTCCTGGATACCTGCTATTTCCGTGGGAGCTGTTTTCTAAAGCCTGATTCAATTATTTTCTTCAAATAGGCAGGCTTAGATGCTGACTGGAAGGGGCTAAGGCCCTGATCTCCAGGTTTGCTGGGTCTAGGCCATGGCTGTGCAGCCAGGGGTGGCTTCCCTGACATGGACTTTGAATTACAGAGCACTTGGCAGGAGTTAAAGAAGGCCAGAAGCTGCCTCTCCCTCCTCCACCTCCCATTAGGAGGGAATGCTTCTCATACTCTCCCAAATTTAGCAGTGCAAATGTGGCTGGGTTTAAGTAGGCTGAGCTGTGAGGAGATTTTGACTGTGATAAAGGTCTCCTTCCCTCCTCTGCCTCACACTTACACTGCCTGTGTGATAGAAAGCTGTTTGATATATGGCTGTGTGAATTGTTGGTTGTGCCAACAAGGGCTTTGTGGCCTGAGAGGATGGGGACCTGGATGGTGGGATAGAACAGTCTGTGAGGACCACCACCCAGCAGAGCACTGAGAACCTGAACATGCTGCTGCCTGATGTCCGCGTGGCTGTCCTGTTTGACTCTTGGGCAGTAACGAGAGGGCTCAGCAATGTCTGGAGGTCACCATGAGGAAAAGCCACATCCTCTCCATGGTGACACTGGGATGCTCTGGGTCATGGAGCTGCTTCCATTCCTTTTCCTCACAGCCCTGGGCCACCCAGGCTCCCTGTCACTCCTGTCTGTATTTCCTCCTGTTACTCCTTAGGAGTGTTTGAGGGATTGCTCTGGAGCTGCCAGTGAACATCTCAGGAGGACCTTGACAGGCATTTTCATGCCACTGGGTCACTGTGGGAGTCCAGCATGGGACAGGCTATAGGGCTCCATCACTGATGCCTGAACTTTGCTGGCTGCAGAGGAATATGCTGCCGCTTCCGCCATGTCCCTTCACCAATTTATATATTTATACATATGTATGCATATATGTATATATTTAAATAAGTAATATGCATTAAATAGATTTATAAATATTTAAATGTATACATAAGCTGCTATTTATATAAACTATAATTTATATATAGTTTCCACTGCAGCCTTATGTTGAAAAATTAAGGCAATTGAAGGTTTTTGGTTTGAGGGAGGGGACAAGATTGAGCTTGCTGACATTTCTTTTGTTGCAATGTTATACAGGTCTCGATTGACTGCAGGAAGGAGAAGGGAGGAGCATGTCAAAGGGAGGTCAGATCCTGCCAGGGTTTCCTGGCAAATGAGGTGAGTGGTGATGTCTTTCAGCATTCATAAGCCTGGAGATAGAAGCCCTCTGGGTCTTCCCTGAACCCTTTGTGTGAGACCTCTCCTGTTGATCCTCCAGATTTCCTTTTGGTACAAGTTTCACTGTGTTTGCCTCTCCAGGCCTGATGGGAGGATTGTAGACAGCTGTTGTGCTTGGGAGTCTCAGAAGGGCTGGAGACTCTCTGGAATACTCTCTGGAATATGTTGGGGTTTGTGCATCACACAGGACTTGTTTTGGGCTGTATTTGGGCTTCACAACAGGGGACTTTACTTGTCTGGGTTTAGAGAACTCTGCTGCAATTACCTGCTACTGATCCAACCCCCCCCCCTGCCCCCAGCCTCCTTTTACAGTCACTGGAGGGAAAAGGATATTTTTAGGAAGTGTCTGACCCTGACCTGCTGTAGGCATCTGAATGGATTGAATCATTCCCTACAATACCTGTTTCTCTGCATTGTCAGCACAGCCAGTGCAGCTTGTTTGGTTGTAGGGTCTGCAAGGTGTGTAATGTCTGTACCCTGTGTAGGAGGACTGGAGTTCAGGGTGCTTGCTTGTGGCTTGGGGTGTCCAAAGCCACTGCATGAAAGCTTGGCCTCTCCTAAGCTGCCCTTAAATTTTCTTCAATGTTTGGACACAGCTTAAATCTGTGAGCCACTTGTCTGAGCCTTCTCTCGGCAGTTATACACCCTGACTGGCAGCATATGTGCATTCCTGAAGGATAGGGTATGATTGCTGAGGAGGTTTCAGTCCAACTGGGTCATCTCACACTGGCTGTTGCAGCCCCAGTGAGAATCAGCAAGAGATTACAGCCTCAGGAGTTTATTCCAGCCCCAGGAGCTGCTGCACTAAGGCCCAGTGAAGCTGCTGGGGCTGCACTGTAACCTCCTGGGAACCAGTCCTGGAGCTGCTCTGCTCTTTGGCTTTCTCAGTGATGTGGGTTGTGGCTTTTCAGCCACAGGAAGGTTTGGAACAATGCTTGCCATCCCCCCATGGGAACCTGACACCTGTAGAGGGAGCATCCACATCCTGGTACCTTGGCTAAGGTGCAGAATCCCCCAGGAGTGGTTCTGTGAAGAACTGGGGCCTGCCTGTCAGCTCTCCGTTGATTAGAACCTCCATCCAGAGCTTTTGTGCACATCCCTGCATCTCTCAGCCAGGAGAATCCTGCACAGACATCTGCCTGACTTTGCTAGGCCACTCCCTCTGCCTCCCCTCCTAGTTCTTGGAGGTGGAGATGTGTTCTGCTTGTGTTTGCAGAGTGCTCAGCCTGGGCTGGCTCATCCCTACTGCAGTGAGGCTAAATATTGACAGTGGTTGAAATTTAGATGTACAAGGTGTTGTACCTAAGCAGAGGTAACTCTGGAAGATTTTTGGTGTGTTTATGCTTCTGCTGATGCCCTCAACATGTTTGTTCTCTGAGGGCAGTCTGTTCAGAAATTAGGATTGATGATGATGGTCCGTTGTCAAGATTATCACCTTTAAGTCAAAGAACAAATATAATTTGCTGTAGTACATCACTCTTGTTTAGTTGTAATTGGGCAAAGGAAATGTGTGTGTGTGTGTGTGTTATTCTTCATTTATTTAATGTTTTCTCTGTAATTTACTGTTAGCTTTTCTGTATTGCTGATAATTGGAGTGTTTTCATTGCCACCCTGGAGAGAGGAATCTCTCCTTTTTATAGCACGGGAAACTGTCACAGTGAAATGATGGAGTGGTTACTGTGTGGTTACTGCTGCCCTTTGCCAGAGCCTGGCACATCCCTCACCTGCCTTCTGTCTGTCTGTCTGCCTTGGGGACCAGAAGATGTTGCAGGGACTCACGGTGCCCTTGTATTTGATGCTTGCTTCTCCCAGTGGTCTCTTTGCTCTGAACTGTGCCTCGATTCTCCATCCAGAGAGCAGGAATAAACTGATTCTTTGGAGTAGGTAGAATTGGTGTTAAGGATGAGCAATTTAACGGGAGATGCAAGGGCTGTGTCTAAGAAGGGGGGATGCTTTTTGTAGTATCAGTGATTCGAGGAAACAGCCTCATTTTTACTTGGCTGCTGGACATCTCTCTGGGTTTTCCACAATTAAGTTCACTCCATCTGGCTTTCTTTCTCAGTCACTCCGGTTTTTTTGAAGCATTTTTGTGCTGGGCTGACACTGTGGATATCAGCAAGGATATTCAGGGCTCATGAAATGCAAAGCCAGGAAGCTTTCTCTGCTTTCTTTGAGTTTAGGATTTCCTTGAGCTGGGATGCTTTGGGATTCTGGGACGTGGTAAGCAGGAGAATGTTGTCATCTCCATCTTGACCAATATGAAATGAGCAGCCTGCCTGAAGTGAGGAGGGTTTTGCAAGCCTCAGTGACACCATTTAAGTACTCGGAAGGGTTGTGAATTGGGGGTGGGTGGAGAAGGAGGTTTCTGTGTGCTTCCCGGCAGCTAAAAGCAGGTGTTCAGTCATCTGAGAGTTGCCCTAAAGGCAGAGAATAAGGATGCAAATGATCTGTGAAACATAAAAGGAACCATCTGAATGCCCCTTTTCTTGGTTTACCTCCACCCTGGGTAGTTTGCATGACACAGGTTGATCAACCCTGAGAAAAAGCAGTTCTGTCCAACTGGAGAAGATAACTTTGTCAAACCTAACGACCTTGCAAAGAGGCGAAAAAGCAAAGCCCAGAGCCAGGACACAGACGGAAAAGTGTGGGCTGTGGCTGTGCTGTCTTGGTGGAGATGTGGGGCCCTGGTTGGCACCTGTGGGGTCCCTGCTTCCCCCAGCTTTCACAGCAGCCCAGCTGAGTCAGAGGCGGTCCCAGAACGGGTCTGTGATTGCAGCTTCAGCCCTCCTTGATGAGGCAGTGTGGGGAACACTGGGTGAGCAGAGCCCACCCAGCCCCTGCCCCAACAGGCAGCACATGGGACTGGCTGCTTTACACCCACCTGGAGCGGCTTCTAGGCCGAGCTTTGCCTCATCTCTGATGCACTAGCAATGCACGAATCCAAGGGGTTGCTGCAGCTCCAGGGCTGCCTGCTCAGGTGGGGACAATGCCTTAGCTCGAAACTGGTGTGGATTTAGGATCCTCCTTGGCCAGCCCTGAGATGCTGAGTGCAGGGTGGAGCAGTGCTCAGCTGTTGCCTCTGATCATCCTCCTCAGTCGAGTTCTACACCCAGCCTGCATTTGCACCATATCCTAAATGAACTTTTAACAGAGTTCGTTTCTTTGCTGTGATTTGGACCTGCACATGTGTCTCTTGGGTGTTGTCAGCTCAGCTGTAGCTGCAGATGGCTGGTTTCCCCCCACCTCTCACCTGTGCTCTCCTGTCCTGTGGGTGACCTCTTCATTTCATTGATAGTTTCTCTAATTTTCCCAGTGTTAATGAGTTTTTCCCCAACTACCATCCCCCGCTTCCCCAAAGCCAAGACATTGACTCTTGCACTGTGAGGGATAATTGCTTATTTATTTTGTGGACTGCACCTCCCTCTTTCTGATTTCACTTGATATGTGCAGGATGTGGCGATAAAAATCTGTTTGAGCTGTCTCCTGTTTCAGACATTTTTGCTTCTTTAAAGTAGCTTCATGGGACAATGAGTGTGTACAGGGCTGCTTGGATAGGAAAGTGGAGAGGGAGCAGCAGGCTGAGCCCTGTGCTGTCTGCATGCTCCATCCTTGCACCCAGGTGCTTGAACAAAGGTTTTGAGGTGTTCTGTCCTCACAGAGCAACTGATACAAATCGGGGGGAAAAAAATGTGACATTGTTCAGTCTACTCTCCCTTCAGCTCCTTGCAGACTTCTCTCCAAGATCCAGCTGCTTTCCATCAGCAGCTCCCGGGGTTGTCTGGGCCAGCCGGCAGCTTGCCATGTTCAGTGGTGACACGTCTGTGTCTGGAGAGAGCACAGCATCCCTGTGGATCTGTGCAGTCTCCTTTGCAGACTGCCTGGTGTGTATGGCCCTGTGGCCCCTTCCAGCCTTTCCCATTCTGTCATTCTGTGCCATTCTCTGTGTTCATGGAGGCCATCCAGTTGCAGCCTGCATATATTTAGCTGAACCAGGTGTTTTCTGGCCTTTTTTTTATAGGTTTTGCATCAGTGGTTTGTTTGGTTCTGCTGTTTCCTCTTAAAGTTAATGTGGTTTACTCACATAAGTTAACAGTGTCTATGGGTGGTTTACTCACATGCATGAAAAAGCTGCTCTCAGAGGTGGTTTGTATTGTCTGTATTTTTATCTTGAGTGTCTGATCTGCAGCATGTCCTGCAGAGATGGCTCTTTTGGGGGGATATTGCCAGTGTTTGGATGCTTTTCCTTAATAAATTTGACTCATTTGAAGAAAACTGTGTTCATTTTCTGAATTATGAAGTTGCGTATTGAAAACCATTATGGAGTAAAGGGGGCTGAGGTCAAGAAGGGTTAGTTATGAAAACTGGGGTGTATTCTGCTAACATCTCAGTGCCCCAGGGGTAATGCTTCTGAGCTGTCACCCTGAGTCATAACTGCCTGCCCCAGTGCAACTTCCAACCAAGGCAGTGTCACATTAGAGAACTGGCATGGAAACTGGAGCCTAGAGGCTTGAGGGGCCTCAGTGATGGGGCTGCTGGGTACATGATGCTGATATACCCCCGTGGAAAGGGGGATTAAAAATTGGGCAGGAAAACACAGGGTCCAAGCTGCCGAATGGCTGCATGTGTTACGTTTCCTTTTTTATTTTTTTTTATTCTTCCTCTTTTGTTTGTCTGTTTGCCTGGATTTGGATTCCTTCCAAAATGAGGACCTGAGAGGTCTCTAACAGCAATAAAGGGAGCTCATCTGTGGAGGAAAGGGTTTTACCCTTATTGCACCCTTAAGCAGACTGACTGGGAGCTGCTGACTTGGGATGAGATGGGTGGTGGTTTTCCATCTTGTCTTTCTGCATGGTCATGACAGGGAGAGCTGATGTTCGTTCTAATTGGGAATGTGTAGTGACATGCCAGGAATACATCCTTGCTGGGTTGCATTCTTCTGTGGGAAGGCATCAGCTATACATTGTGATGGGGATTAGACCTTACTGTATAGATAGTGCTTTGCAAATATATTTTCCTGGGAAGTTTTCCTAATTGGGCATAGTCTCAAAGAGCATGAATTGGATGGTTCTGACTTTTTAATGTTATTCCCAATGCCGTGGTGTTTTGGGTGAACATCTGAGGCTGCAGCCCTTTCCATGTGCTCTGCTGTGAGGGTCCCACTGGTGTGGGCAGGGCTGCTGGGCAGTTGGGCAGAACCAGCTGGGAAGTGGCAGAAAAGGCATTCCTTGTGTTTGATTGCTGGCAAATCCCATACCGTGTAGGTTATCCATGGAGAGATGTCACAATGATGAAGGAAAATGGAGAGTCTTGTTGAATTAAATTTTCATATTTCTTTTAACAGTTGTGCTAAAAAACAAAGCCCTCCAAAAAGCTTGGTACTTCTTGGGATTAATTTTTGTGTGTTTTCTCAGAGCACAGATAAAGGCTATAAAAGGAGTTTCATTTTCCAAAAGGGGGAAGAGTTCAAGCCTGAGTGTGAACTGCCCTGTAGCATATTCCCAAGTGACCTTGGGCAGGTCAGACAGCTGGACTAGAAATGTCCAAAAGTGTGAATGGGCATCCAAAATGCTGACCCACCTGGACATGTTGTACCAGCATTACTGTGCCAGTCTCAACTGCTGTTTGGTGAACTTCATGGCTCTTGAATGGCTGTGGTTTGGAGTCAGGTGAGGTTGGGTGTGAAATAAAAAAAAATGGTTTTTCAGTGTAAACACCACTTAATTCTGTGGGAAGAGTGGGGACAAATAATGCTTTGGACCAGGATCCTCTATGGATCATGAAAATTTTCTGAACATTTGGCTTATGTTAGATGTCCAATTTCCAGACAGCTAAAATTAGGGAGAGAGCAGTAGTAGTTGTACTTTTTTGATATTTCTGTTGCTTGTGTGTAAAATGAATTTAGCATTAAGTCCTTGTTTCCCTGAAACAGAGAATAAATGTAATACTTGGAGCTGTTTCCTGGCTACAGCAGCAAATGAATGCCTGTGTTTGGGATAACAGGCTGATCTTTGCCATGGGTAGCATCTTTGAAACTGCCAGCATGCTGAGAGTTAATGAATGTGCTTGTATTTCTCTTGATGAGCTGGCGTGTTAAGGCTTTGAAATCAATGTTACAGCTGCACACCACCGTAAACCTTTTTATTTGAGGTGTTCATTTCATGAAGTTCAAATAGCACCCATGTTGGACTGAATTCCAAATCACCAGGAGAGTTTCGGACAATTTTGCTTTAGGTTTCTCTTGTGGTTGCTTGCAGGAGAAAAAAACCAGAGTAAAGTAACCAAGGTCAGCACCTCACTTCAAGCTGCCAGTAGGACTCCTCCAGAGAGAGAGGGATTGAGTTACCCTCTGCCTGCAATTCATCCCTCATGCCTATAATCAAATAATCCAGTAAAATGGCGTCAAAAAGGATGGGAAAGTTTGGAAAAATTTTTGCTGTAAGTTGAGCTGGGCAAATGATGCTCAGAGTCATGTTGGTGTCTTGGGCACAGATTTCTCCTCAGAAAGTGCTGGGGTGTTATTTTACCCAAGGTATTGCATTGAAGTCCTGATGTCCATAATGTGTGGAGCAGAATGGATGCATCTTCAAATCACCGTACTTGCCCCCATCTTGGTAGTAAGTCTTAATTTTTGAGTGCTGTGATTCTGATTACATTTTTCACTTATTATTGATCAATATATGTAGTGCCTTCATTTGAATTTAATTAGTTCTTGTTTAATATTAAAGTAGGCTTTATTACAGATAAGTACTACCTTGCATTTATTAGTTTTTCCATTCTAGAGGATCTGTAAAGTCTTCCCAGGGTTGATTCCTAACCTGAGGATGCTCCTGACCCCTTCAATGCCCTTGGAAACATTATCTAATTGTGGTAAAAACTGTCCAGCTCATTTTCATTTATTTTCCATCTCCTTTTTCCTCCTTAACTTGATTGTTGTGAAGTCATTGAGCTAACAACAGTATTATTTGGTTCCAATTTACGTTATTGACATTTCAGCTTTCTCTGGGTTAAATGGCATCCTGGTATTCCCTGCCAACATTGCTTTTTGTCTAGTTAATGTTGGACTAACCTTCAAGGAATAGATTAAAAAAAAATATTTCTGAGGTTTTGCTAATTTTTGCCATGTAAGGGCTGTGTGACTCTCAGAAAGTTGCATTTCAGCAGCAGGCTGGACTAGACAGAACACTGGTGCACTCTGTGATGCCAAGGAAATAATTTGCTGCAGCGCCCTACCACATGCAATCCTTGTTTTCCTGGGATGTCTCCCATGGACCTTCTGGCTGATTTTTCTCATTCTTCAATCTGATGTGATTGTCGTATGTTGTGGTATGTAGGGCTCCAAGCCAAGAATATCCAATATTTTTGAAATGTGTTCATTACTGTTTAAAATAGGCCTTTTTTCCATTCTCTTATAAGATTGTGCCACTTCTCTAATATGCTAATTTTACCTCTTCTTTGGCATCCATACTCCTTGGTGTTATTTTGGTGTGTACTGTATATATATCTTATGTATAGCTCTGTGTGAGTATGCATTACTGTATATGATTTATATAAAGCTTGTCTGTGCTGTCAGAAGGAAATAACTCTTACTTTTGTGGTGGGATCTTGGCTTGGATCTGCTGTGTATAACCAGTCCATTGCCAGGTCTCTCTGTCTTGCTTCCCTTCATTCCCAAGCAAGGCCATTGCTCCAGCCAGGCATGGGAAGACACAAACTATGGAGCACCACTGCAGGTGACTGCAGGTGAAGGATGTGGGGGCTTTGGAGCTGCTGGGTGGAGGTCTCCAGATCCCTGAGCTACATTCCTGTGTGCAAATGAGCATGGGTCCACAAATGTGGTCAAGGTGTACATGGAGAAAATGGCTTTTAAAATGGGGATAAAACTGCCCTGAAATAGAGGGGGAGACATATTGGACCATGACTAGAGTACCACAGGTGTGGATGAAGGCTGGAGACAGCAGCCAGGGCAGAGGTGGAACGTGTGTGTGGGTGGAGAAGATCAGTGTGAGAAACTGCACTGGATGGCAAACTTGAAAGGAAAGTTCTGATTTAGATGGGAAGATCATTAATTGGGCAAATTGATTCCCCTGTAGTTTTTTGAACACCTACCTTACTTTGCTATTTTGCTTTCCTAATGTACCTACTTGGGTCACATGCATGGACCCAAAAACTGGGTAGAAGGACTGTGACAGTGCCAATATGTTTGGGGACAGGAAAGGAGACAGAGTTAACTGTGGCATCCAGTCATGGAGGAAGAATGAAACTTTGTGGTCAACTCTGACTTGAGGGAACCAGTGGAGCAACATGACCATTTAATGTTTTTCATGTCTTTTGGTTCTGCTTAGAAGAGGGTGATCTCTATTGCCTGGACATTCATGGTCTTTGTTATATGATGGCATCTCTTTAAGGCCTCCACATTGTCATGGTGGTGTCTACCAAGGGGATGGAGACCTGGCTCATTGTGTCTTTGTCAGTTTTACATATTTGCCCAGCTGAATTGTGATGGTCTTTGTTGTAGGCAGGTAAAGGTTTCCAAGAAGCTCTGGAGTTCCTGGGCTGATGACCTGAAAACAGAGACATAAAATATGTGAAGTGAAAAGCGGGAGGATGGGTTGTTCTTTGGGACAGTTGGGTGTTTATTAGGAGGAGGATGTGAGGCTGAAGTGATTGCAGGTAAGTGCTCTGTGTACCTTGGCTGCCAGTTTCTAGGCTGTCAGCTGAGGCAGGTGTTATGCCAAAGCAGGATATTGCCACCTCCAGCAAGGATCTTGATGTGTTTGGCATGACAGGGAAGGCTCTAAACTGGATTTCTACTCAGTATTACACCAGATTTCTGGGCTGAAGGGACAGCTCTTGGTCTAAGGAGCATAGTGGCTTGTCACCAAAAGGGCTGTGCCTGATTGGTGCTGATGGAGCTGCTATTGGTGATGGTATCACAAATACTGATCCTTTCCTTCAAAGGAGGACATCTTACAGTGTGATAGAGGCCAGAAAGGTGTTAAACTGTTGGGCCTTTTTTGTCACTAAATGTGACACCATAAGTCAGCTAGAGCTCTGAAGATGGAAAACTTTCATAGGGTGAAGTTACTGAAGGAGGGGAGACACTCAACATGATTAGCTTCATTCACTGGAGCCTTAGGAAGTTGAGGATGGGTTGGTGACTGTATGGGTGTGAGAAAGCCTCCTGAATTGGTTTTCTTTATGTCAGCCAAAGGGGGATTTTCCAAGATTGGTCCTTATGTTCTCCAAGCAAAGCAGGCTGAATGTTGTTGTATCTGACTCTGCAGGAAAGCTGGCACGGTGAGCTGACACGGTGGCAGTAGCACTCAAAATTGTGTATTATTCCCTTCACAGCCAAAACTAGAACAAGAAGAATATCTTGTGTCAACCTGGCCTTTGAAATACAAATGAGTGAGCTCAAGCTCACTTGTAAATGTCACCGTGTGCTTTGTGCTCTCGCTCCCTAATGCGGTTGCTTTGCTTTCCCAGGTAACACATTTTCAGGCTTTTGCTTCAAGTGATGCTTTGACAAAGGGAGAGGAGAAGAGAGTCACTGTGCTTTGTGTTGAGTCCTTCAGGGCTGTTTTTCCACTGAGAAGCTGCACTGACCCTGAGCCAACTCAAAACCATCAACACAGGCACTGTGCTCCCATGAAAGCCCAGCTGCAGCCTCACGTTCTTCTGCTGTCAGACTTGGGGGCATGGTGTATGAAAGGGCACTGTGCAACTCTGACAGCCTTGGCTTTCTTTATGTGCTGTAAGTCTTTCTTAGGCATTTTTGTGTCCCTCTGTCAGGGAGTCTGTGCTTGCTTGCTGAAACTCATTCATCTTGTTTTAAGGGATGAGTTGTCCTGTCCTGGACCACCAGCAAACAGCTGTGCCTGGCCAAGCCTGCTGCAAGTCTGAGGGAGCAGAGGGGCAGGCACTGATCTCTTCTCTCTGGTGAGCAGTGATAGCACTTGAGAGAATGGCATGAAGCTGAGTCGGGGCAGGAGGGGTATAGGTTGGTTATTAGGGAAGAGCTCTTCACACAGAGAGTGTTTTGGTACTGGAATAGGCTCCTCCAGGATGTGGTCACAGCACCAAGCCTACCAGAGTTCAGGAAGTGTTTGGAGAATGCTCTCAGGCATATGGAGGAACCCCTGGAGTTGTGCTGTGCAGGGTCAGGAGTTGGACTCAGTGATCTCTGTGGGTCCCTCAGCTCAGGACAGTTCATGATTCTGTATTTCTATGGCAAAGTATTGACCTGGGCAGTCACCTTTAGGGTCCTCTCTACTGCCTTTTGCAGGATGCACTTCTGGGATTTACACTAATTCCTGCAGCTTCTTCGTCAACTTCTTCCTCTCAAAATTGAATCACAAGGCATGTAGAGAGCCAAGACTGCAACAGGATATGTTGCTTTGGTAGAGAAGCCCAATGTGGAAATGAACTGTGCTATTTTGGGTTATACCACGATGGGCTGGCTGGGTTTGGTGACGTTTCTGTCCTGTCTGGGATTAACCTGATAGGGATGGTAATACAAAAAATAACATTCAAAGCAAATAAATGTCTCAGAATTGCATTTTGGGTGCTAGAAGATGCTCATCATCAAAACCTAATTGTTTTAAACCAATTTGCTGATTAGTTCAAGCCAACTTTGAGACTCCTGTCTGAGTAAGAGGCATTTCTGTGGAGTTAATCAGAAAGAACTGCAGTTTCTTTTACCATGAGCAAAAATAAATGTCAGACTGAGGACAATGTGTAACAGCAATGACTGAATTTGTTGACTTAGCCAGAAATATGCAGCCAGTAAAAAATAAAATCATGTGGAAATACCTCACAGGCCTCTGAATCAGTGCTGACAATTCCTCTGAGCTTTATTGCAGTTGATGAATAAAGTTATTGAGACGAGTAGCAGGAGATTCTCTCATCTACCAGCACTGGTGAGAGTCTTCTCCACAGGCTGCAGGTGGATCTCTGCTCCCCTGTGGTTCTCCATGGGCTGCAGGGGCACAGCTGTCTTACCTTGGGCTGCACCACAGGCTGCAGGTGCCTGAAGCACCTCCTGCTGCTCCTCCACTGACTCCACAGGGAGCTCGTCACTAATCCAACTATGTGGGTTTGGCATTATATTGGGGTTCTATATGGTGTGGAGGAGGCAGCTACTGTGTACCTTCTTTCTGGCTGGTTAATACTCCTAGTTTGCAGTGAATCCACCCTTGCCCACACCTCTGCTTTTACCATTTTAGTTAAAAACTTAGCCTGGTGCTGTGTAAGGCTGCTGGGCTGTTGCTCATTCCCCACAATGCTCAGCCACAGGGCATACACACAGGGGCTGGTGCTCCAGTCCTCTGCCTGGGTTCCTCCCCATGCATGACTGTGATTTAGAAATATGTAGTGGGAGACTTCCCAGACTGAAAAGGGCCTAATCTTCCCTGGATGAGCTCAGCTTTTTTTACAACACTCCATTTACACCAGTTGATGTCTTTCCAAGAGTCTGAAATCAAGATAGTGACCCACAGCTGGAGCATCTGCCAGAGCTCCCTGGGCAAAGTGCTGAGTCTGCTGCTCTCTGGGCAGGAGGCTGCCAAGAGGTTTGCCCACAAACCTAGTATTTAGTGTGGTAAAACAGGGGTTTATAAAAAGTTTTAGAGGTGGCAAGGCTGTGTCAGTGTGCTTAGATCTATTCATGAAATAGGGTTGTTGTTTGAAGGAAGTTACTGAAATGGTACCCATGGCCCCATACAAAAAGCTGGTACAATCAGGGAAGATCTACCTTCTCTCCATTTCTCCTTCTGTTTACTGCCCATCTCTTTTGATAATTTTTAGTCTTTCTGCTTTATGCTTCTTTAACTTTTTGTTTGCTTACAAACCTCCAAGCTGTGCTGGTAACTTCACTGAGTTTTAGTGCTTTTGCCTTTGCTGTGGTGAGCAGTGCATGCTGGTTGGATCACTGCTGTTACTTTGGGTTTTCCCAAGTCTTCCCACAGGCTGCTTTTGGTTTCAAAGGTACTTGTTGAAAAAAGGAAGATTTCCACAAAAAAGCCTCTCACACCTCTGATGCATTCAAGCACGACTCCTGTTGAGCATCTGCACTGGATGTACTTGGCAATTAAAAGCTAATTAAAGGGGTAGGAGTACCAGTTTCAGCTATTTTTATGGCACGTATGTCACTTTGGTACTTTTGCAGTGTGATGTCCAGCAGATTACTGGGTGATGGGTGCAGGGACTTGGGGGCATACCTGTGAGCCCCAAAGTATTGCTGCCTGTCTGTCAGGGCGCTGCAGTGCTGAGCATTGGCGTGGCAGCCCCTTGGAGCCATCAGCAGCACAGGCTGGGAGTTTGGTGAAGCTCTGCAGGGGCAGCATGTGCTTCATGTGACTGAACCCTCTCCTTTGGAAACTGGCAATAGATCCAGATTTCCCACTTGCTGTACCTTTCCTCTGTGCAAGCTCTCCCCTCTCCTCCTCCTAGATTGCTTTCCATTTCCCAGCACTGCAGCTGGGTAGGAGCATCATGGCCTTCTGTGCAGCACATCAGCCTTGTTCTGCATGCTGACTTCCCTCAGTGGGATAGGGACAGCAGTGGTGATAGATACCTGCTCTCACTCAGAAATACCCCTCTCAGTGCAATCCTGCTGTATGGGGTGTGTTTCCCACCCTGCATGGAGATAGCCAGAAGAGTCCTCTGAAATCTAAGCATCACCTTGTACAGGTGGAACCTCTTTTGGGTATGAATCAGGAGGCAGCATCCCTAATTTGGATTGACATAGCAGTGTTGGAGCCACAGCTCTAATCTGTCAGAGCCTTTTCTGGCAAATCACTTCAAAAAGGGTGAAGAGAAAGCCCAGCACTGGGCACAGACAGGTTGCAAGGTAGGAGTTACCAGCTACAGCTGCCTCCAGGAGCAACCAGAGCTTCATGGTACCATAGCCAGTGCCCAGGCCAAGAGCAACATTCATGTCTGTTCACTTACTTTGATTTGTCACCTGAGTGTTTTGTGCAATTTTCAAACCATTGTGTGCACATCCGGATTCTCTTCTCCTGGTCCAAACAGGTGTCCTCCTTTCCCTTAGATGGTTTCTTCACACAGAGGTAGGGAGTGGCAAAATATTTGTTGAGATAAAATGAATGTGTTTATCTGATCAGGAAACCTGGGTATGGGCAATACCCAAGTAACATTTTTATTTGTTTGAAGCAGCTTGGAATTTTTAGGAAAATCAGAGGAATTTCCCTTAGGATGAGCTGCTTAACAAGTGTCCTGCCAACCAAGCTGATAAATGCCAAGCAAATCCAAAACAGAACACAGCACTGTTCTCTCCAGCTGCCAAGTTTGTGTTTGCTTTGGGGTTTTAATTAGAGGCAGTTCCCCCAAACCAAAATGTTTTATTTGTTTCCATCTTCCTTTCTTCCTCCTCTTCCTTGTCCACTCCTCCCTTCTGCTGCTGTTGGCTGTGTGCTCAGCTGTGCTGGGCTTTGCTGGGCTGTCACCATTCCTGCCACCATGGGGATGGCACTGCTCTTTTCCCCAGCTCTCCTCAGCCCCTGCACTTGCTCCAGCACTGATCCACCCACAGCTCACTGTGCTGGTAGAAATTCAGCATGTGTCTGTACTGAGGGAGCTTCCTGCTGGTCAGTGAAGCGCATCAGCAGCTGGAGAGGTTTGGTGAGCACCAGGGCCAGCAGTGGCTTTAGGAAGTGAGAAAGGTTACTTGGTCGTTTTCAGTGATTAGTGTTAGATTTGCGCATTTTATAAAGCTTTCAGCCCAGTCCACCTCACCCATCAAGGCTGCATCCACATCACTTAGAGAGATGAAAAGGTTTTGTGTATTTTTTCCCCCCTCTCCAAATTGGTTTTTTCCTCTCCAACTGCTTTGAGAGTCCCGAAAGCACCACGGTACAGAAAGAGGTCATTGATTTTTTCCCCTCTATCTTGAAAGTAACCCAAGTCCTCTGCAGATAATTCTGGCATATGGTAAAATTTTATTTCAATAGAAGGAGAGAGCTTGGTAGACCATCAGCTCCTTTCACTTCAGTTTAGTATTGTCTTGTCACCCTCACACATGCAGAAATATGCTTTGTTCTCCTATTCACTGGTGCATCCAAGCTAAATGTGATTGAGCCTGGTGGCTGCTTGGATGAGTTATAGGGTGTTTCCAGGTGCCATTTGTACATGAGGACTCTGGTGATGCAGAGAATGGTTGTTTTTTCACTGCGTCTTTTAATGATCATTCAGAGTATTAAAGCATTTCTGTGTATATTCACATTTATCTTTGCATTGGCTACATTTCAATTCACTTTCTTCTGTCTGAACACTTTCATTTTTGTTGAATAAACTGTTTCTCACAAACCATACTAGTGAGGTCCCTGATGTTGTGAGGGATTTGGGTGATTGGGTTTTTAACAGCTCTTTCCACTCAAGTGTGGATTTCCTTTCATTATGCACCCTCTAACTGGTTTTCCAAGCCTTTCTCACCTTGTGAGTTTCTAAATGTGTTGGGGGTTTTTTGTTTGCTTGTTTTTTGTTTTAATGAAGATGTAGGATCCTTTCAAATAAATTGAAGCCTTCTGGCAATAGAGTTGCATTTTTTATGTTATTTTCCACAGACACATACAATATGGAACATTGTTCCCCAAGGACCAGATGGCTTGAAATCCATCATTCAACCAGGGTAGAGTAACACACTTGTTCTCTTAAATCTGTTCTTTCTAATAGTTACCAGTTACGGTTATTAGGAATTTTCTATGCTGTTGATGATTTATAACCCTTTCATTCTCATATAACTGTTGTGGACAGCAAAATCAAAGGTCTTGTTGGTGTTTGCCCAGGGCACCCACTTTGGTCATATGAGCTTGGGCAGAGTGCTGTACTAATGTGGCTCTGTGGCTTTTGTCTTAAGCTGGATTGAGTCCCAGTCAGGTTTAGGCACAAGCAGAGCAAGCCCAGGTCTGTCTGCACATGTTTGGCTGGACACATCCCACTTGGGTCATGTGAAATCCCAACTCATCAGAGCCCTGGAGGGACCTTCTCGCCCTTGGCTGTGCCTGTGAACTGTGTAGCACGGGATGTACAAAGTAATCACAGGGAGCCTGAAAATGCCTGTGATGTGAAATTGTAACATTAATAAAAACAAAGGAATTGTTTGTGTTCAACCAAGCAGAGTCTTGCCTGTTTCTCAGAGAACAGTGTTGCCAGCCTTGCAGTCCTTAGAGAAACCCTGATCAAGAGTGCTGTTGCTGACCTGCAGCCCAGGTGATTGCAAGGTGGCAGGCACAAGCTCTTGCCCAAGAAACTTTTTCATGTGCACATGTACAAAATGTCTGAGGTGAGCATGGGAAGTGCTTCCCAGCAGGGAAGGCAGGGCCTGTGTTGCTCAGTGTAGATGCTGTGGTGTCCCTCTGTATGGGGCGAATCAATCCCGAATCTGCAGAGAGGCAGCCCAAGAGATGCAGCCCAGCCCCAGTGAGAAGCACTGAAGGAGGTAAGGGTGCTTTCCCTGTGTGTCTGAAGTCTGTAAAGTCTGTGATTTATGCCAGGCTTCTGTCACTTCAGTATTAGTTCAGGTCAAGTTCATCTAATGGATGAGAGCAAACCCATCCCTGCTGTGTGTGCGTCTCCGTTGTGGGCTGCAGAGCACAGGTCCCATGTGGCTGCTGGATTCTCATCAGAGTGTCCTGCTTGGGACTGCTGGGTCGTGCCTGGGGCTGCTGGATCCTCCTTGGTGCTTCTGGATCCTGCTTGGGGCTGCTGGGTCCTGCTTGGGGCTGCTGGCACTGGTGGCCAAGCAGGGCAGGCTCAGCCCTGCCCACAGCATGGCCAGCCCTGAAGCCTGGTGGTAGAACTTTCCTTGCAAGTCTCTCCTGGGCAGTGGAGGGAAAGTCACCTCCATGTGGGCTTGCTTTTTCCCCCTGTGTCTTGCAGTTTGGTAGAAGCTGTGTGTCAGAGCTGCCCAGGGTGTGAAATGTGATCTTCACAGGTTGTCTTCCTGGCCAGTTGGGCATCTCCTTGACTGGACAGCAGAGATGCCAGTGCACATGTGGAGGCTGGAGCTACTGGCAGAATCTGGACCAGAACACTCTGAGGTCCTTGCTCAAGGCTCTTCTGCTCCTGGGGCCAAACAGTAGCAAGGGAATCTGGTGTTGGTCAGCTTTAGATGACAAACATAGAGGGATGGGAAAGATTCAGGGATCCGGACCAGCTCATTCAGTCTCAAAGTGACCCTGATGAGGACAGGCTGACAGAGCTGGGGTTGTTCAGCATAGAAAAGAGAAGGCTCCTGGGAAACCTTTTTTGTAGCCTTTTAGCACTTAAAGAGAGTTTATAAGAAAGATGAGGACAGACTTTTTAGCAGGGCCTGTAATGACAAAGGGTAATGGCTTTAAACTAAAGAGGGTAAATTCAGACTAAATAAAAGGAAGACAATTTTTTACAATGTGTGTGGTGAAATGATGGAACAGGTTGCCCAGAGCAGATGGAGTAGATGCCCAATCCCAAGGTTGTTGTAAGTAGATGCAACAACAGGACACTGGGTCTTGGTGCACTGTGAAGTGTCTTCAGGTAACTTGTGCCCACCTGACAATGTTATGCAAGTGGACTTCTTGGTCATGTTGTCTGCTGTTAGCCTGGGGATCACACCTAGTGCAAGCAGGTATCTCTTGATCTTGATGGGTCTTTAAAAGTGTTATTTTCCACTGTGACAGTAGGAGCACTAGCCATGCCCCTGGGTCTATTGTCCTTAGTCCAAATGTTGAATCAAACGCTGTCCACCCCCCAGGGAGCTCATGGTCTGGATCAATGACAGGAGGTTGTGATTTGTATATGCATATATATAAAATAAAAACGCAGGACACTATTGATCATCTTGACAGACGTGTCTCAGAACACCAGCAGCCTCACAGTTATTGAGTGTTCTTGTAAATGTCACACAAAGGAGAGTTTTGATGAAGTCACTGAGGTAGTTTGGCAGACATTTGAGATGAATTTCTACCAGACAAGGGGCAGGAAGGGAAAAATGTCAGTCAATATCAAAAGCATTTTCCATTGACTGGCCCAGGAGAACAAGTTCCTGAGTAACAGTCAACAATATAAGAGTCAGCAGCAGATAGTGGGTACTGTAGGGTGTGGGGTAAGCATTGAGAGTTACAGAGCTCTTGTGTGATGAGACAGGGAAAGGGGCTATCCTTGGGAAGATGAGGTGGGATAGAAGCCATGACTCATGTGGTAGTATTCTTGCTGGTCAGGAGGAGTTAGGTGTCTCAGGGAAGGGTATTGGCTGTGATGTGAGAAAGCAAGAGCTTCAATGACAATGTCAGATTTGGATGCTGGATGAAAGAGCATTCAAAAGATGTCCTGAGACTTAATTTCAAACAGAAAGGAGACCAGTCTGGAGTAGAGAAGAGTCTGCATGGAGGAGGGCACAGACCATCATAACAATACAAATTTCTGGTGTAGGTGAAAGGGAGCTAGAGAAGGATGGGAGCATGGGTTGAACCATGGGGCCCATGGGAGGGAAATCTGAAATTGAACTGGAGGATGATGAAGAGTCAGGAAGGGAGAGATGAGAGATAGTGCTGACAGAGGCAGCTGGAGAAGCCAAGGCCAAGCAGAGGGACATATGGATTTTGACCTTTGGCTAAGGAGCCACTACTTTTTTCACTAGAATCATGAATAGGTAATATTGCTTCCAGACCCAGACAGGATCCTCTGCAGATAAACCAGTGCAGACAGGGAAAAGCTTTGCATGTAACATCATTCTGGGGTGCATCAAACACAGATTGGCAAAACCAGATGGGCAAAACCAGATGGGCAAAAGTGGTGATTATCCTACTCTGGCCAGCGTTGGGGTGTGTGGCTTCACCTGGAGCTCTGTGTGCAGTTCTAGGCCCCACCAGTTTAGAAGGTTGTGAAAGTCCTTGAATGTGTCCCATGGAGGGCAGCCAAGTTGGTGGAATTGTTGAAAGTCATGTCATGTGAGGAGTGTCTGAGGGCTCTGGGCTTGTCTGGTTTGGAGAAGAGGAGGTTGAGGGGTGACTTCATTGCTCTCTAACAGCTTCCTGAGGAGGGGAAGGGGAGAAGGCAGTGCTGAGCTCCTCTCCCTGGGATCCAGTAGCAGGATGTGTGGGAATGGTCCAAAGCTGCATCAAGGAAGGCTCAGACTGGACATCATAAATAATTTCTTTGCCAGTAGAGTGGTCAGACACTGAAACAGGCTTCCTAAAGAGGTAGTCAATGAGCCTGCCAGTGTTTAAGAGGCATTTGGATAGTGCCTTTGATTACATTCTTTAACTGTTGGTCACTCCTGAATCAGTCAGGCATTTGGACTAGTGGTTGTTGCAGGTCCCTTCCAACTGAAATTATTTATTCTATTTTATTCTATTCCATTCAATTCAATTCAATTCTAATCCTGTCCTGTCCAGTGCTATGCTGTACTATCCTGCTCTGTCATCAGAAGTGGCTTTGTGTGTGTGCTCTGGTCAAGGACCCCTGCTGCACTCCTGCCTGGGAAGGGATGTGCCTGGCTCCAGTGCTTTCTGTCCCATCTCCCTGCTTGTGATGGGGATGCTGTTCCCATAAAACAGGCATGTGCTGATGTCTCTGCCTGGCTACACAAACCAGCTCTGGAAAACCTCAGCTCCTAGATTACCAGCATTGCAGGGCTCTCTGCCTGCAAAGGTGTAAGATTACAAAACACACACTCGAAAAGCTTAACCAAAACCACCTCATTTTTAGCAGTTTGTGAGGGTTTATTCATTACACTTCAGCTGAGGAATGCAGGAATGTGAGCAGCATTAAACCTATTCATTTGGCAGGGAGGCATCTCCTCTCCCCTGCTCCAGCCTGCTTGGCTTTAATGATAATTGCCCCTCTTGAGTTGTTGAGTTGGCTCTCTGCCACAGGGCCCTCCCCACACAGACGTGTGTGGCACAGTGCTGGGAAGGAAGGCTGGCAAATCTCAGATGGATGCTTTGGAGCGGGGCCGTGCTTCCCTTCCCGCTGGGATGCGCTCCACCACTGCTCTGCATCCTGCCCTGCATCCCATCTTGCATCCCATCCTGCTCACACCTCCTCCCAGACTCCTCTGCTGTGGGCAGCTGCCTGATTCAAAAAAAGGCTTTGCTTTCTCCCTGACAAGCCCTAAGCCCTGCAAATGACTTAGGCTGAGGTTTGAATGGTCCTACCTTTCCAAAGAGCCTGTTCTGCATGTCCTGGGCCACCCTGCCTTTCTGGGACTGCCCCAGTGCCGGCATGGGCAGAGACTCATGGATGTGCTTCTGCTCTTGACTCTAGGCAGGGAAGAGAGCAACAGTCACTCCCCCACTCTTAACATATCCTGCTGGGGAATTCATGCTGTTGTCGTCATGATTATTATTATTTCTTTAATGACTCTGATTAACCATCCCCAAACACACCTAACAGTATCCTAGCATCTAAAATTTACCTATTGATTTAAAAAGCCTTGTCACTTTAAAAATGGGAAATAATAATAAAAAAATAAAAAGGCAGCAGTAATTTTTGTTGGCTTGTTAAGAATTTGAAAGATGCAATAAAATCGGATTTTGGGTTTATTCGTGCTGCCCGTTCCCAGAGGAGGAATGTGGTGCTCTGCATAACCTGGCTGCGAGCAGCAGCTGCTGCTGTCACTGCAGTTTCACAGAAAGGGCCTGGGATGCTGAGGGAACTGGTAGCACTGGATCCCTAATGAGAAGACAAGTAGTGTGAGTGAGTTGTGGATGCACAGGCTGGGCAGCTGGAGAATTAGTCAGCAGAAGTGAGCACCATGGCTACAATAGCCCTGTTGACCTATTAGAAGCTGGTACAGTTGAGGCATAGAGACATGGAGAAGGTTTTATTGAAAGTAGCTTCAAGGTCTCTGTTTAAAGGACACTGTTTTGAAGGGTCTGTAATGAGAATGAACCAGCCTAATTCAGTTAATTAGCTGGGGCCCAGCCATCAGCTGGGCACCCCAAGGTTTCACCTGCTGCACAGGGCTGAAGAGGAGACAGCCTGTTCCTAGATGCTGAGATGAAACTAATTGTGTTTCAGCAGCTGGGATGAATTTGGACAGAGTCTATTATTGTACTTGTGCTTGAAACGTTAATTAAACCCTCTCTTGGCAGGACTGAGCCATGGAAAGTTAAGTGGTCAAGAGGTTTTTCTAGCCCCTTGGTTCTCATATTTCTAGCCCCTTGGTTCTCATATTTGGGATCCTCAGGTGCAGTGCTTTGATACCCAACTCCTGGATATCGGTCAAGTCACTAAACTGCTTCATGCCCATGGTCCACAGCTGTACAGCAAGAGCCAGGGCAGAGGTGATCTTCCATGCTCTGTATCAGCCTCAGTTTTGAAACTCAGTTCTGGGTATCATCAGTAGATAGTTCCTGTCCAGTTTCTTCTTGCTTAAGTTGGACCTCTCTGAAGGTGTGACTCTTG
Organism: Zonotrichia albicollis; assembly: GCF_047830755.1. NCBI lineage: Eukaryota > Metazoa > Chordata > Aves > Passeriformes > Passerellidae > Zonotrichia > Zonotrichia albicollis. The sequence continues at coordinate 144,669,096 of NC_133819.1, forward strand.
GACACATAATCCTCAATAGCTACGATGATAATCCCTTAATTGTTCATTTGTACAGTAATTTTAGCATTTACAAGAAGGCCAAATGAATTAATCTGAGGAAGATGAGAGGATGGGATGGACAAGATGGGTCCACTAGAGCAAGTGAAGGAATTAAAGAAGAGCAAATAAGTCTGTGGCAAGGTGAGAGACTTTTCTGTCTGCATTCTCCACCTAACACATTCACTGCCCTGGACTGAGAAGAAGCAGCTCCTGGATAGTACACTGCAGAATATATATAGCAAATAGAAATACTTTGCATCATCTTCTGTCTTAGTGATCCTCCAGTCAGGGTGGACCTGCTGACCATGGTGTGTCCTTCATGGTCACCTGTACAAGTGATTCAAGAAGTCAAGCACCATTAGAGACAGAGCCCCTGGCAATGTGGCAGCTGCTGCTGGAGGGATCCAACTTTGCAACCTTTGGGCAACTCTTAGGGTCATGTTTGCTTTAACAGGGACTCTGTATGGCAAGGTCCGCACACTGGCAGCTCCTAGTTCACTGAAATGCCCTCTCCCAGTCAACTCAATGTGTAGTTGTATGACTCAGACCTTGGACACAGAGAGTTTGGGATAGTAAGCACAGAACAAAAATCCCTGGTGATTTTTTTGTGTTTTGTTTTGCTTTTAAGCACCTGCAATTATCTATCTTATTCATTAATGGATAAACTGAGCCACATTTGCTACCTGCCCTGACAGCTCTTGCTCCTTGCAGGAGGTCTGCACTCCTGAGCTTTAAACACAGAAAATTTATAGTGAGGAAAGCAACAAACAAACACGAAACAAAAGAAAAAAAGTGATGCCTTTCCGATTAGCCCCTTAGCAGGGAGAGTGCCCAGTGCTTTCCAGCACCTGTAAAGGTGGGGCACACCCTATCCTGGGAAATGACTGTGCCATGTAACAGCCCTGCCCTGCACTTCTGCCGGTAACTCATACCCTGCAGCGAGACAGCACAGAGGGATGGGTAGACTTGTGCTCAACCAGTCCTGCTTTCTCCTTTTCTCCTCGCCCAACGGGTTGTTGGGCAACTTCAGGATTGCTCAACCCAGTGGAAGTTTCTCCATCGGGATGATGGGTGCTAACAGCACTTAAGTAGTTGTTAAGTGCTTTGGGATCTGCGGTAGCAAATCAAAAGATAAGGAGAAGAGGTGGGGGAGAGGATACAAGTGTCAGGAATTTAATTGGGAAATCCTTCTCATTGTATCACCTTTGTATTTATTCTGAACCCACTGCTACTGTTGGCTTTCTACAGCTAGGTCAAGACTGCCGTGAATCCAAGACCCTGAGCCTTGCTGCTGCCTCTGGGTTATGCTTGACATCATTACTATGCTAACAGCAGCGGCAAAGCCGATAAAAAATATTTGTGTCTCCTGGAACATAACCTCTTTGGGATGAGAAGAGGTCCTGGCACTGCACTCTGCCCAGATTTATCTACAGATAATCGAGTTTTTCCTACCGACATCTTGGGACGATGGGCGGTTGTACGACACGGTCCTTTTGTGGCGTCCTTGCAGTGCCAACTCTTCTCCGCGGTCCGTCCTGTCCAATGGCGGGTGCTTGGCTGCCATGTGGGGCTCAGGCTGTGCCAGCCCTGTGCTGCCCAGTCAGGCAGGGCACAGCTGGTGACTTGCTCTGCGGTTGCTGCAACCCTCTCCCAGGATCTCTGGCTGAGCTCAGCTCTGCATGTATGCACATGCAGAGGAGCATCGCGAGAGCCGGCAGTCCTTCCTCCTCCTCCTCCCTGGTGCCGGAGCTTGCTGACGAGCCAGCATCAAAGCAAAATTTCCCACTGGTGTCTCTTTTCTCAGAGGCTGCCTGTCTCCATCACTGGCTTTCAGTGGCATTGAAGCCTGCCTGGGAATGGGCGCCACTCCCACATAGCTCCTGGGTCGACTCTCATTAGGAAGGGCGTATTCCTTGGAGAGGGTGAGCTGTGCCTCTCGTTTTGTTTCTCCATGTAGGAGCTGGGCTGCAAAGCCAGGACACAGAGCTGTGTTTCTTCCCCAGGGGTTGCTCTCACTGGCACTGGCTGTGGCTGGCAGCCCTGTCAGTTGTGGCATGGCGATTAATGCTGGCACAGTGGCAGTGCCTGGGTGGCCGAGCCCTTCCTGTGTGTGCTGGGCTGCTCTGCTGGACCCTGGGCAGGTGCCCCATAAGAGCCATGCCCTGTTTTGGGATGGGGATCTCATCCCATGCCCTGAGTTACCCCATGGACTCTGTGGTGGTAAAAGGCATCTTCAGGGAAAATGTTACAGTTCCCAGTTCTGTGCTGCTGTTCCCCAGGGTTCTTCCAGAGCTGGTGGCCCTGGCTGGCCCAAAACCCCAAACTGAGTACTTTGCTAGTGAAAGAAGGGTAGCAATGTGTGCCAGAGACAAGGAGTGAGTTGTTGTGCGCTCTCCAAACCAAGTGAAGAGATCTGAGCTTCAGAATCTCCCCAGAGGTGGCTCCTCTATGGCACTACCTGGCATTACTGCAGTTACTGGGTAAAACACCATGATCTTGTTGTCCCCACATCTTCCCACTGACTGTGTCATCATTTATACTTTGGCTTTATCAGGGTGCAGCGACTGATGCAGCTTTGGTGCTCACTGATCTCCTTGGAGGAGAAGGAGAAGGAGGAGGAGGAGGGCAGGAAGGAATGGGTTGCCCAGAAGAGGTGGTTGATGTGCCATTCTTGGAAACATTAAAGGTCAGGTGGGACTGGGCTTTGAGCAACCTGCTCGAGTTGATGTCCCTGCTCACTTGAGTTTGGAGTAGATGGTCTTTAAAGGTCTCTCACAACCCAAATGATTTGATGAAGGCAATCCCCAGCCTGGCTAACCCAGAGGGGCAGGTTGGGTTCAGGGCATCCCCCGATCTTGTTGCAGAGCTGCCGGAGTGGAGGACAGAGGCTGGCCCAGCAACAAAGGGATGGTTGCATGCATTGAGGGGAGATCTGAGCACTCACATTGCTCAGCTACAAATTTCTCTCTAAATGGGTATCTCAGGACCTTTTTAAAGGCTAGTGCTAATTAATACAGACTCTACCTGTGCTTGCTCTTCAACAGCAGGATATGTCAGTCTGAAAGCAGGCTGGAGAGGCAAAACAAGTTTTGGGTTTTTTAAATCTTCCCACAAGACATGCCTTTCTGAGCACTGAAGGACATATTTGCATTTTTTGGGACATAGTGTGAATACTTTCAGCAAATACTAAAATAAATACACTCATCCATCCCACATGAGTACATACAAGGCAGTAGAAGATAACTACACTTGACGGGCTCAGCATCTTGTTATTCCTGCATAGCTTGTTGGTCAGGGAATTTGTCATATCCTTTGACAGTGTTTCAGCTCACCTGTATTGTCTCTGGTGTATACCAAGCTTCAGCTGTGGGCTTCTCTCTTCAGCACCTAGTCAGAAACAGCTTGCCTTGGGTTTGCAGTCGATGTTTCTAGCTGGTTCCTCTGGTGCTGCAGGACCACACAGTAAGGCAGTCAGCTGAGAAATGGGATCACTTCAGCAAATTCAGTCCAGTTTTTTGATAGCATACAAAAATACAGCTAGTCACTAAAAACCAAAAAGCCCAAGGTGGCATTCGGTGGTTCATCTCTGCAGCAGCTGAGCAGTGTTAGTGTAATATCTGTCTGTCCTTCTGCACTGCTGCACCCAAAACCAACCTCAGGCTGCCGACAACAAAGTATGTTGCTGAACACACTCACAGCAGGGAACCCATCCAACTGACATTTTTTCCCTCCCTTGGGTTGCTATTCTGTAGATTTGGTTGTCCAGTCCAGTTTGCAGTCTCGCATGGCAAACTGGCATGCCCTGGCATGGCTGAGAGGCAGGAACTAATAGGAACAATATCATGGGCTGGTCCCAGTGCCAGAAAGCTTGTGGGGGAGAGTCACCAGCCTAATCACATTGAAACCTTGGGAGTTGCTGCTGAACTGGGAACCTCCTTGGGCTTTGTGCCTGCCCTACTTCCCAGGGCAGTTTGGTTGATGGTGATAAATGGTAAAGTCTCAGTGCCCAGTTCCCTGCACACACAGGTTGTTCCTTTGTGCTCTTGCTTTTAAAGTTATCAGCACAAAATGGTAGAGGTTGGGAGAGTGTTTGATAAATCTTTTCACATTCTCATCTTTTTCTATATTTGCTTCCCATCCTGATGCTCTCTATTAGCATCAGTTCAGAGCAAGGCCAGCTCTGGTAGATGTGAGGTTGGGAGGAGCTGGGCTGAGTGCCAGGCTTGGGGCTGGATGCCACATGTATGGTTTTTTGTCCTTCTTGCCCCAGATAAGCCAAGATCTCCCTCCCAGGAGCCATGTTTCTGTTTGGCTTGTGTGGAGCTGGGTTTTGAACCTTCTGCTGACTGATCTCAGCAGTGGGTTGCTTACCAGCATCTTTGCTGCAGCATGAGGATGGAATTGATGTCCGTGCTCATTGCAGGGGAGGATGGAATTGATGTCCGTGCTCATTGCAGGGGCCTTGAACTATGTGACTTTAAAGCTCCCTTTCAACCCAAACCATTCTGTGATTCTATCACCCCCTGTTCTGTGGTCAAGCAGGTGAATATTTCTAACAGACCTGAGGGAACCCCTTTTGGAGCAGGGGAGAACAGGCACACCCTTCCTCTCTGCAGCCTTCTTCCAGCATGTAGTACTCCTGAGATTTGCTGTTTCCCTGACTCAGTGTGCAGTAACACCAAACCCTCTCTTTCCTTTGATCCAGGGCTTTTAAAAGAGCAGCATGATGCTCCTGTGCCAGCCAAACAGCTTTGATTCTGCCATGCAATGTGGTGTGCATGTGCCCAGATTGACAGGGGCTGTAAACACCCATTTCCTTGCAGAAGTTGAGAGTAAATTAAACCAAAGCTCACAATTTCATTTTGGTTTATTTTTATATTTATTTATTTATTTTTCCTAATGGTCCATGTGTTTTTAGCACTTATTACTGGATGCAAGGGGATGCTGCATCAGTGTGTACCTGCAGCATCCCTTGTTAGCTCACAGCTCTCATCTGTTGTGCAAGAGAGGATGCTAACAATGGCTGAGTCCCCAAAAGGTGTTTTCCTGCAAATCCTGGAGACAAATCACACTCATGGGAGGTGACTGGCTGCAAACTTGTGGCCAGAGGAAGATGGATGGTTTTGAGCAGGGGTGTTGTGACCTGAAACTTAAGCCTGTAGCTGGGTCACTGCTCCTCTTTCAAGTTGTTTTCACTGGGCTGGAAGCTTTCTTGTTATGCATGGAGTTGCATCCAGGGAGGATCTGAAAGGTTGCTTAACCCTTTGCCTCACAGGGAAAGCAGAAAAGAAATGATAATACAATAAATCCAAAGCAATCCAACCATCCTTCAAAAAATAAGTCTGAGAGCTGAAAAAGCCCACAAAGGAGGATGCTGGGTTTATATTGCTTGTTCAGCAAACAGCCTGCATTGGGTTGAGGTTGCAGTGAAGGTTTATACAGAAATTCAATGCCACTTGGGATGTAACACAGGTAATAGCATTTCCCCCCCTCTTTTCTCTCCTCCTTCATCTTTGCTCTAATGCATTTGACTGAATTACAGTGCAAATCCATGGCTGTATAAATACCAAGTGGGGGAGAAAAAAATGCAGCAGAAGCCACAGGCATTGTTTAGGTGGTTCTTTGATGTATTTCACCCATGAATATAAACTGCTAGCCTTGTGGGATGGTTTTGGGCTAAAAGGGGCTTGAGACTGGTTTGTTGGGTGCCTTATAAAAGCACTTCACAGACATTTCATTTCCCATCCTTTCTCTCTTGATGTGTATGCCTTGCAAAAAGGGGCTTGTACTCTCAGCTCCCAAGATTAAACCCCTTTTACTGCACAAATACTGTTTGGGATCCACAATTTGTTCATATGTTGGGATGCCTTGAAGGATATAAGTCCAAGTTCTGGCACTTCCAGATCAATGTTCTACATGAGCACCTTAGGTTTCACCAGGCTTGTTGGGAAACACTTGTTCCTCAGGGCAGATCCTACAGCCTAGGCTGGATTCAGGAGTGGGACCATGCTGGCAGTGGTGGGTCTGCAGTGATGAAGGAAAGGACAGGGGGATTTGGCAGCTGGGCTTGTTTGTTTGTTTGGGAGTACAGGGGGAGGACTAGTCTGTGATGCTTGGCAATAAATTTGGCCTGATACTTAAGTACCAGTTCCCAGGAAATTGCCATCAGAGTAATTAGCATGTGCTGACTTATTTGTACAGTGATAACAGCAGGAAAGTATTGAAGCAGGAAAAACAAACACATTATTCATTTGAACCTTCAATCCACAGCCTTTACTTGACAGTTCACTCTTTGCAATACACAGGTCTATTTTTAGGCTTCCAAGTCAGGCGAGCTTTTTTTTTTCATTTTTGTTTTGCATTTTGGTCTTTCTTTTGCTGACATAAATTGGAAATTAATCTGTGCTTAGAGATAAACAAACCCAATTTTAAAATAAACCTTTTGAATACCAAAGACTCTGTGAAAGTGCTGAAGCTTCAGTACAAGGCTCTTGAAACCTGTGCCCATGCAAATGGGATGAGCTGCAGATGGCAGCTAGGGTAGGCAAGAGGAGCTCTCTGTGCAGATGCAACTCTGGGTAGTGGAATGTGATCCCTGTTTCTATCGGATGTATTTGCTGTGAGCATCTTCTTCAGCCCAGGTTTCCCTGCCTGGTGGTGAGTGCTGCTTAGCCAGCCAGGTTAGAGCTGTCCTTTGACAGGCGAGCACCGAGGAGCAGGTTTAGTAACTTGGGTAATAATTATTGTTAACGAGACTGTGGGAGAGTGGCACAGGGTCACAGGAGTGATTGTGGTTGTGAGGTATCTGAGGAGGATATTTGGGGAAAGGCAGCCTTGTATGTGTGAGTATATGGAAAAGCTGGTAAGAGAGCAGGAGATGTTCGAGGGTGGGGGGAAATGGGTGTGGAGAAATGTGTGGCTTCACCTTGGAATGGAAACAATGGGGATGAAAGTGTTTGCTTTGCCTTTCGTTTCCTCCCCTCTTCTTCTTACCAGCCAACCGCAGAAGCAATTCCCTGCCAGGCACTTGTGCTAAATCCTTTGAAAGCTCCTCTTCTCCTTTGGCTAATATAAATTCAGAAAAAAGGGTGGAGGCAGAAGACAGGCTGTCTGCAGGGGAAGAGAGGCCCCAGGGTTTCTCCTGGAGATGGATTTGTGAACAGCTGAGAAAATCAGGCAAAGCATCTCCCTCAGCCAGCAGCTATATCACAGGCACCCCTGGCCACAAATGCAGTGCAGATAAATCAGAGTTAAAGTGCCCTTTTTAAATACCAAAGGCTTTTAAGTATTTGAACCAGCCATCAAAAAGGTGACTTACCATCTCCATATCTTGAGCTCTTTGCATGGAGCCTGCATGCCTCCCTGGAAGGTGGGGCTTAGGCAAACACTAGGAGTACTGCTTAAATCAAAGGTAGGAATGAAACTTGTGACCTCTCTTATGCAAGATTCAGACTGGGTGACCCCATGGTCCTAAAGTCTTTGGGAGTGATTGCTGTACTTTGCAGCCCCAAAAGTTCATCCCTATCCCTGGTTCCCCTTGTAGTTTCCAGCTACCAAGTGCAGGTTTAGGGTTGGTGGAGGTTGGTGGATTCTGACTGCAGCCTCCAGGTTTCTTAGGAAGCAGTAGCAGCTCCTTGATTTTTGTGCCACAGGTTAGTTACCCTTTTAATCCTATGGCTGTCACAATGAGCCCCCCACGTTTTAAGCCCTAAAGGAAGAAGGGGCAGGAATGAGGGAAGGTATTGCAAATGCAGAACCATGAATCAGTACCATGATGATGAAAACTTTAAACAAACCAGGCAGGAGCTGAAATTTGCTTTCTGTTTGAGGGAGGGCTTTCCAGCTCTTTGAGAGAGAATATATTCAGGGACTATGTCCTGGAGTATGCCTTTGAGACTTAGAGGAACCCAGCAGATGTGAAGATCCTGGAATCAAGAAGCACAAAGGGAACCTGCAAGCATAATTATGATAAACATCAATGGGTGGTTTCAGAGTGTCAGAACTGGGAGCTTCATTCCTTTGGCTCGAGTGCTTGTAGTCAGGAAAGTTTTGTGTGCCTTTCGTAGAGCCACAGACCAGCCCAGACTGGAAGGAATTGTCTGGTTCAGTCTTTTGTGGGAAAGGGAGCCAAGGTGATTGCAGCAACCTTGTCCAGTTGTGTCTTTGAGACCTCCAGTGATGGAGACTCTGCCATCTCCCTGGGCAGGTTATTCCAATGAGTGACTGTTCTCACTGTAAAATGCTTATTTCTTATGCTATGCTTTGTTTCTGGTCAGTGGGGGTATTTTTTTTTAATTCACTTTTGCCTGCATATGATTTTTCCTGGTTTTTTTTAGCTGGGAAGAAACATCAGAGTGGATTTCTTGGTTTAACAGCATTTTGTTTTGCTGCTTGTGGTATGAATCTGGCACTGTTGCTGCTCTTCAGAATCCGCACCTGGGTAGTCATGGGATGCAGAGGACCTTTGGATGGGGCAGGGATGTCTGGGGCTGTACAAGCCCAGCCACTGGTAGTGGGGCAGCTTGTTCTTCACACCACCAGTAGCTGAGCCTCTTGTTCTTTGTTCCTCATGGATTTCTAGGCTTTAAGGACATTGTGCTTGTTTAGTCCGATCTGCTGTATAACAGAGATTCCTTGAATTAATTTCTACTCTGTAGTCAGCAGTTGTGAATGCAACCAAGCATACATTTTTGGGGGAGCAAGAGAAGCAAGGTGGAAGCATCCCATCTTATTTTGAAAATTGCCAGTACTAGATCCTTGGCCATGCCAGTTGGAGACTTTTCTCTCTGTTAATTACTTGAAGTGTAGAAGAATGGTATCGTTGCTTCTGGTTTGTTTTCTGTTGAACTTCAACTTTCAACCTTTGGTCTCGTTATGCCTTTGTCTGGCAGGCTGAGAGCACTCTTCTGACAGGTACCTACAGGCTGCAAAGTGCCTTTTAACTTTCTCTTTGATTGACTTCCTTGAGCTCCACGCTACAAGCCCAGGTTTGTTCTTGTGGTTGTCCTCTGAACTCTCTCCAGTTTTTCCAGCAGTATTCTTGAAGTGTGGGTACAGGTATGAAACCTCACACTCCCATCAGCTGTGCCAGCCCAAGGCCTGAAGATAACAGAGCCTCTGCTGGTACGTGACATCCCTGGTCTGTGGAGCCAGGCACCATGGAGCTGCCTTGTGAGCTCACCTTGGGCTAATTATGCCTCTTAGCTCAGCCAGTCCTGTAGGTCTTGTATTTTTAAAAAGTTTCCATGCACCTCTTTCTTTAATATGCCAAACATCTCTTTAATCTTTTTGATGTATTATTTTTTTTTTTTAAATTCTGAAAGGAGTTTTAGTCCAACCTTTCTCCCTGTACCAGCCACACGTCAAAAATCTTTACAAAACTGGGAGCTGCTACGAATGTGTTTTACAGAGCTGGAGGAAGGAAAGTAGTGTACAAGGGGGAAATAACACTGAGATCTCTAGTGGATGGTGGGACAGGACCGATGCCTACCACTGGCTCCAAAGTTCTGCAGGCTTTTTTGACCTCTTTGGATCTTCACAGATTGTTTTCTCCTGTGAAGATGGTTAACCTGCAAGCACTGTGCCAGTCAAACCTGTCATTGCTGGCTATGTAGTGTAGAGCTCATCACGAAGCTTCTTGCCTGGGGGTCATGGACTGGCTGCTCCCATTGGGGTTTGGGTCAGTGCTGGTGAATTTCTAGGTACTAGACACAGAGTTAAGTGTATTTCCAACTGAGATGTTTTTATTATTGGTTCTATGTTGTTTCTTATGTGTAATGATTCAGAGGAAACAGAGGTGTTGATCTGATGGGGAACCTAGAAAGCCTTTTGGTAATATCATCCAGATGTTTCCTTAGCACATCTGCTTAAGCCACTGTTGAAGTCAATGCCTTCAGCAGTGCTGCTGCTGTGTTTTACTGCCTGCTGCTATGTGTGATGCTAATTTATGAGTAATGCAGAAATGGAGGAGGGGGAAGTTTAGCAGCAAAAGCAAGGACAGCCAGCTGCCGAGGAAGCGTGGGAAAGGAAGGCAATCCAGACTGTAACCCAAATTATTCTTGCTTTTACCATTCATGCAGGGTGTTTGGAAGTAATCTTGCATGTAATTTTAAGTACTGTGCCCCAGGTTTGCCTGGTTACAGGTCACTGTGTACCTGTGCTGTTGCAACTCAGCCATGTGGCCAAGACATTTGTCTGTCTGAACACTGACTTCAGCTGAGAGCAGGGCTCACACAAGCTCTCCTTGTGTGAGGAGATACTCCTGCCTGTCCCCTCATTAGTGGGAAGCTGTTTGTCTCCCTGGTTGTATCTGTTTAGCACTTCAGCACTGCCTTGCTAATCCCTGTGCCAGGATTGTCAGCATGTGCTGTTCCTCCAGGGAGGGTCAGCTTTGGGACAGCTCAGCTGCCTCATGCCAGGGCTTTGGGCAGCCAGGATACTACTGGGAGCTGTGCTTTTAATGTCACTGTGTCAGCCTTGTGTCCTGCCCACGGGAACATTGCCAGCAGCCTGAGGATAATGTTCCATAATTCCCAGTGCCCTGAGCTGTGCAGTATTTCTAGGCTGCACACTCCAAGCCCTGGGTCACAGCCCTTCCAATATGGACTCAGATCTGGTGAGCAGCTCCTTACATCACGCTGTTCTTCCTCCCTCTTCCCCAATGACTTCTACTGCTGGCTCATTTTCTGTGTCACAGAGAGCACGTCTTCAGAGCAGACCAGTTTGTGGTGCTCACTGCAAGCTACTGATGTGGAAAGGTCATGGCAGCCACAAGGTCTTTGAAGAAAAGAGAATCTCATCTCCCCATGTGAAGGCTGGTTTGTCACCTCCCTCCAGGGATGATGGGGTGATGTTGGAGGTTATGCAGGTTAAAATGGGGAAAGAAGGTGGAAACGTGTGGTTGGGGTGTGGCAAAGCCCTTCTGCGAGGAGATGTTGGTGTGGTAGGTGCCTGTGAGATGAATGGCCCAAAGGTGTACGTCTCATCCTATTTTTGCCTCTTTCTCTCTAATGAGTGACACAGCACCGTGAGCTGGCTAAGGAAGGGCCATCCAGCGCTCTTGGTTACGTGTCAGAGAGCGGCCCAGCTCGGTGATTCACAGGATGAAGGTGGACATTGCACAGCCCCAGAGGAGCCTGCAGAACCTTGTTTGTATGTGTGGTCCTTCAGAGAGTAAAGATGCTGAAACAGCACTGCAGATCTTGGAGCAGGAGAGACAGCATGGCTTCTAAATGTTTGTCATGTGAACACAGAAAGCAGCAAGAGATGGTCAGAGACACATTTCTGGAGCTGTGGATGCATTACCACCCTCATGGCTTGGGGCCCATCTTGTTTCTAGTTGCCACCTTGTTAGCTGTACCCCCATGCTCCCAGGCAGTGCAGAGCCATTTGCTTCCACCACACCAGCTATGATCTTGTTTCTTCTGGCAATGGACCACGCTGCTTGGCTTCCCTAGCCAAGGTGTGTTTGAGCATCAGTGGCTTTGTACCTCCTGTGCCACATCCTGCACTCAAGGAAGACGTTTCTTCTGCAGCATAGACCAACTTTCCTGCTTCTCATAGAATGATATCATAGAAAGGCCTGGAAGACGCTGTAGAGATCATCTATTCCAACCCCTCTGCCATGGGCAGGGCCCTCACTTCACTGTTGGTCTCTGTAACTAGGAACATTAAATCTGGGCAGGACCAAGCTTCCATTAATATTAGTGGGCTCTTCTTTTATGAGGCTAAATTACAAGTTATTCCCAGCTGCTTCCTAAACCTGACTTTCTATGTCACTGGCCCACCCTGGCAATCCTCTTTTTGCTGGGTTGGAGTTAGTTTGCAGGTCCTCCCTAATGGGATAGGGCTGCTGGCCTCTTCTTCTGCAGCTCTTCCCACCCAAAGAAACCTTGTGGACATCTCCATTGTGTTTATTTTCCGTCTCTTTCAAATGTCCCCTGAACACAGATGAAGGCTGCTTCTTTCTTGCTCAGGTCCTTTATGTTGGGTTGCTTGTGCCTGGCTAGTGTCCAGTGGAGGAGCTCCTGGACATCATGAAAGTCTTTAGTTTAGATAAAGTACCTAAATGCTGTGTTTCCATTTCTCTCTGCACACAAAAAAATGGCTATTTTTGATAAAACTTAGAATTTAATCTAAATCTGATTTCTGGAGTTGTTCCTACCTCCTCAGTGGAGCAGTGTGTTATACCCAGCAGAGCAATGTCTGCATTCGTATTAATCAACACAGTGTAGTCATTTTACTAGTTTGTGACAGTCTGCAGTTGAACACTTACATTGTCTTAGGGTAGAATTTACATGCAAAGCTAACTGTGTTGTATTGTGTATTAAAATCCACTTAATTTGATTACAGTACCTTTGATTACAGTTTCCTTTGTCAGCATTTGAGCTGACTGTTACTTTGTCACTAATCCCCTGTGATGTTGCAGTTGAATGCACCCTCAGGAGACAGTCAGCCTCAGTAATCCTCCTTTTTGGGGAAAGTGTAGTAAAATTTGGAGAGGGTTGGCTACTGACAGTACACCTAAACTTTCTGACTCCATTTTGGCTTGTATTTGAAAGGAGTCTTTGTTTCTAATGGAAGTTATAATACAAAATGTAAAAGTTTTTGACTCCAAAGGGAAAATTTCCAACTGCTGAAACAAAGTATTTCAAGTCAAAATGAGTTTCAATTCAGCAACTTTCAAAATTTCAAGTTTTTTATATTTCTTTCCACTTATTCAGAATGGTAGAAAAAAACCAACAAAATCTTTAAATCCAACAAGAATGATAGAACTGTATTTTTCTTTGACATCTCTTATTCATCTCAGTTAGATTAGTACCTTCCATTGGCTGCATCTTGAGGCAACAAGAAGATATTCTTTTGTCAGTACTGCAAGGTCAGGGTGTCCTTTGATGGGTGAACCAGTATCACTCTCTTGATACTAATAGAAATCTTGTATAAAACCTGAAGATGTGTCAATCTGTCCTGATCCAGATATTAAAACTGTGTTTTCTTTATAGGTCTATCCACTGTTTGGAAGATGAAACCTGATGAGCTGCAATTTGGGTTGGATTACAGTATTTCAGAAGACTTTCTGAACTTGCCAGGCAACCCTTCCCCTAGACTTTGGGGACAGAGGAAATTAAATTTATATTTCCAGTGTCACACAAGGAGATAGAATGGAGTTGGCTGCTTTACACAAGTAATGAAAACCAATGCTTTGCTGCTCTTGGAAGGAGTGCTCAAAAGGAGAAAAGTGTGGCATACACATCTTGGTTTAGAGACAGATTTTATCTGGGAAGAGTGTGCCCAGGGGAAGATACAAGAGGAAGGAGAAGAGGTGATGCTACAAGCCAGCTTCCTGACCTCCAGAGTGGGACTGAAGCTTTTTAACAAGGTAAAAAACCAACAAACAAATGCAAAACATTTTCTTTCCTTCATACCTCACTGAAATATCCATCAGACAAGAAGTGAGATGAGTAATGAGTCCATGCATTGAGTAGTTTCTCCTGCTGTCTCCAGTCTCTGTCCTGTTCCCTGGCCACTTCCTGTGTCCTGCATCACCCATGCCTTGAGCAGGCTTCATGTGAAAATCATCAGCAAATCTTGACTGCCTTAGTTGTCCACATATCTAAGACTTAATTTTTCAAGCATCTCTGCTCACACACACACACACATACACACACACATATTAAATGTGCTGTTTCTGGAGACCACTTGTGCCTTTGCTTTATGCCTGAGGATCTTGCTGCTCTGTTGTTGGCAGTGAGGATGACAAGTCCCTCACACTGTTTGCACTGCACTCTTTGTAGCTCTAGAGCAGGACAGTGATGTGTTTTCCAAACTGATGAGATACAGAGGGAGCTGAAATGTATGGGCTTTCATATTGCTTTGTCCAAAGCCACAAGAGGAGAAAGGCAGAAAATAGAGTGAAATTACCTGTTTCCAGTTTACTACCTTCAGAGAACTGAAAATCATAGGTTGTGGAAAAGAAAGTTGAAGCTTGATTTAGTTTTTAGCTTCTTTCCTGCTGCAAATGTTTTTCCTCATAAACGTGCATGGCTCCTCCCATGTTGGACCCTGGGCTCTGGAGTGCTGGAAGCATTCCTTGGAGGAGAAGGCTGGCCAGGATGATAGAGGGGTGCCAGGCTTGGTCTGTTCTAGCAGTACAGCTCCATGGGCATGGGGGACATTCAGCTTTCCTCTGCTGCACTTGGTGCACTCTGTGCACTCTGAAGGCTGGATGGTGGTGAGGGTGGAAAGGGTTCATCAGACTCTCCCTCTGAGTATGTGTGGTGTGTGTGATGGTACCATGAAGGCCATGCCAGTGTGTGCGTGGGGACCTATACTGTCATGGCAATATGCCCTAATAAATTTGGCAGTGATGAAAAATGCTGAACTGAACTCCACTGAGGTGAAAATCTCCTCCTTCTCCTCAGATCAGAGATTTCCTGGCTGTCCCTCACCCTCATGTCTCAGCACTGAGCTGGAAGGACCATCACTTTGTATCAGAAGTTTTTAATCTCTGTGACTCATTCAGCTGTTGGTTTAACTGCTGATTTTTCCAGTGAAAATGCTAGTGACATGGGTAGATGTGGTGGGAAGGTACCACTGTCTGGGAAGCAACAATGGTTTCACATCTATGAAGAGACTATCTATGACTAAATGTGTAGCTGCTACATTTCTAAAGCAGATTTGAATCAGAGAGATGAAGGACTCTTTCAAAGTCTGGCTCTGGCCCAGTTCCTTGGAAGAACCAAATTTAAGTATTTGTTCGTTAAGCCAAAGTTTCTGTTTCAGAGTGGATGTTTAGATGTTAATCTTGCATTGAAATTCCCCCATTTAAAGGTGAGGTGACAAAATGTATGATACACATTGAACAGCAGCCACACTGTTGAAGATGAAAGGGAGTAGAAGTGGCTGTAGAAGAGCGAGACCATCTAGTTTGATATCTCTCTTGGTGATAGCTAAGAGAGGAAAGAGTATAAGAAAGAGTGCTTCGGGAATGCGCTTTTCTCAGGAGATCCTTGCAGAATCCAGTGGTTAAATGTGCTAAGTGTTTCTTGGGAGTGTCCTTTAGGTCCATTTGTCCCTATGGATCAGATGCTCCTGTTGTGCTCAGGTTATGGAGCTCATTACTCTGAGCAACCCAAGCCATGCTGCCTCTGGCCCCAGTGTTGTGTTTATATGGATTAGCCGAGGTCACCTAAATCAGAGGTGCTAAGTTGGATTCAGCCAGGGGACATCACAGCACCTGGTGGGCTGATGGTCCTCCTCCAATGACCAGGAGATTGGATTTCACCCTCAGTCCTGTGTAATTCTATCATTTAACCCCTCTACTTCTTCCCCTGGGAAGCATCTACTGGCACTTCACAGAGAGCACCAGTCATATCTGTGGCTGTGAATTCCTGTGTAACAAATGGGATTTAATGAGAAGAACAGACCTTAGAAAATGCTGTGCAGCTCAGTCTTCAGTCATGTAGGAGGGACTGTTGTCTTCTTGGTGGCTTGATGCTTAAAGGAGAGAGATAGAACCCCTTGTATCTCACAGGAGCCTCTTCCAGGTCTCCAAAGAAGAATAGAGTGTAATTTGGCACTTATTATTTCATTGCATCAGCTTTTCTGGGTCTGGGAGTGCTCTTAGCACAAGCAAATAAATTACCCGTCTCATTTTGCTGCATGCACTGCAGCCAGCCATATGTTTGAGACTGATAGAGATTTTTATCTCATGGACTAAAATTACTGAATGGAGGATGACATTTCTTATCAGGGGCTTTGCTGAATCAGAGAGTGGCCCTGGCACCCAGCTCTGAGACACCACTCCTCTTTGTCCAGCCTCCCAGCCCAGCAGTAAATGGATTTGTGTCTGTAGGTCAGAGGTGCTTGTGTCAAGGTTTTGTTGCAGATCGAAGCTCTGAGGATTTTCCGTGTGCCTGGGAGGATGTGGGATTGAGGAGGGGAAGGGAGACTGTTCATGTGTCTAAAACAGGGCATCTTAGAGCTGTGCAAATACATCTTCACTTAGAAGTCCTTGTGTGCACAGCTGATAACTTTAGGCTTCACATCCAGGGACTCTTTTCTCCCACTGGACAAAGGCTTTGCTTCCAGTTCTGTGATGTGAAAAGCCATCCCCTCCTGCTGACAGCAAGAGCTTTTCTCCAGACTTTGAGCTTGCATCTCTCCGTCCTCCCATCTCTTTCAGGACAGGTTCTTTTCCTTCCTCTTTCCATTTCTGTCTTTGGAGGTTAACCTGGTAGCTGCTGATGAGTCAAGGGGTTGTCTGGGTGTTTATCAGGTAGGAGAAAGACAGAGAAGCTTCTTCCACCAAGCCCAAGCAGCTTCTTTGTGCCTTGTCTTTGCCTCTTAGAGCAGAACTGACAGCATGAGATGTTCAGCTTCTGCAGTGCATCTGGGCAAAGCTCTCAATGGAGAGTGGCCTTGGTGAACTCCCCTAACTGAGCACTGTCCACAAAGGCAAGTGTGCTCCTAGGAGTCCTGCTGGGCAGGAAGCAAGACTGGCTCCCCACTCAGCCACCCAAGCATGGTCAAACTTCCTGTAAGAGGTTCCTAGGAAAGGCACTCTGAATTACCGTGTGGTTTTCCTCACAGGGGAGTGTTTTCCACACAACAATACTCTTGTAGTGTTGTACTAAGGGCAGGGTCATCTTCACAGATCAGAATAAATCTGCTAAAATGCCATCTTTGATGGAGAGAGATTCAATGTGCAACATGGAGAGAAACATCAGTTTCTTCTGCCAGGTGGTCCCAAAGGAGTTTTTCAGTTTATCTGTGACCATGGCAAGGTACTTCACTTCCCCTTTAATTACAAGTATCTTCCAGCCGGCCTGTGCCAGCCCTGTAATGCACAGCAGGAGGTCAAGCCCCATGGTCCAGCAGAAACCATTCTTTAGGTCAGTATAAGAGTGGTGGCTATGGCCAGCACAGTCAGTGAGGACATTGTGGCTGAAAGTCTCAATGTTTGCACCCTTCCTGGCTCAATCCTGGCACGCTCTTGCAAGCATGGGACTCATCTTTGAGTGATGCTGCCCATGGACGACCACTTTATTTCAGAGCCAAACCACCAGCACTGCTTTCTGCAGTGCCCCATGAGATGCCCAGAGATAGCAGCCCTCTGTGGTGTGGCTGTGGGCCAAGGCTGTGCTATAAGTGGCTCCTTGGGGAGGCTCCTCTGCCATCTGCAGCAGCTGTCAAGAAATGCTGGGGCTGATGGGTGCAGTATCCTCGGGGTGCCCCATCTCCAAGGTAGGGCAGGGGTCAGAGAGCAGGACAGTGCCACCCTTCTCATGGATGGCACCTCTGGGCATGTGCAGCCACCTTCCTCCTCTTGAAACAGCACCCACAGCCTGATTTTCAGGTGTTTCTCTGTCTTCCCTCCTGCATTCTGATGGTGCAGCCCAGCATCCATCACAGCTTGCAGCATGGGGGTCCCAGGCACCTGTAGATGCTGTCACATGTGGGCTGGGTCTTTCTTCCTTCAGACCTTTTCACCATTTTCCCCCTGAATCATGCTGAGTCACCCTGACCTCAGTGGAGCAACCTCAGGCCTGCCCATCAGCCCTGGCCCTGCACCAGCAGTTGAGCAACCACTGCCCTGAGGTCATGCTGGAGTGGAGGTCTCCAGGGCACTGGATGACCAGCTGGCCCTTGGGCTTTGCTCCCCAGCAGAGTCTGCATGCCATTGCACCACAGTCATGCTTTTCCCCTTTACCTGGCTCCTGCTGAGGTGGCTGTTTGTTGCCTGTTTGCCCTGGGTGCTGTGATCTCCTGTCCTGTGGGAATAGCCAGTTGCCTCAGTGGGGGATTGGGGGAGATTATGGGGAAGTGCTGTGTGTAGGGCTAGTGACCATCTGAGGTGACCAGCTGGTAACTCCCACTTGTCAGCCTGGCCTGTCCAACTGGATGCCTGCCTTTAATAAAATCACAGGATCACGTTTGATATGTTAAAAGAAAGAGCAGAGGGGGTTTCCTCCAGCTGCCAAGTGCACACACTGTCTGACCACTGTCTCAGGCATCGTGTCTGCCTGTGACTTCTGAATTGTCACAGATAACCTCGGTGAGCTGGGTCTGGCAGCATACCCACCATGGAGTTCACCCAAATGCCTGTGGGGTGCACCCTGCATGTGCACAGCATGCACCCTACACACTCACACGAAGCATGCTGCACACCCCTGACATGCAGCCCATGCACCCATGGCATCATGGCATGTGCCCCACACACCCAGCATGCCCAGTTCCGTGCACACTGCAGCCTTGTCGAGGTGACGTGCTGGGTGGCAGTGCTTGAGGTGATGAGAGCTCACATCTTTGCTTTCAGTTCCCAGACTGAGTTTGCAGTTGGAAAAAAAAAGCAAAACCTGTCATTTTATTTGTCAGCTGAGGTAATTTTTTTTTTCTAGAAGCTGCTAAGGCACAGTCATCCTGGAACCCGCAGGCTCTTACTAGAAACCATTATCTGGGTTAGACTGACATACATAATGGGAAGGTTGAATTGGCCCTAACACATGGCTGGAACATTGTTAGTGCCCAGTGCTGCTCCTGCTCTGGTGCAGCCATGGGTGATGTAGTAGCCTGTGGAGCAGCTACAGCTCTCTTGCAGTTGATGGTGGCTATCAGATGTCCCATGTGTAGCTCTGGGAGTATGGGAATGGAGACTGAACAGGCTGAATTTCCAAATATTCCCAAATACTCATATCCATAAATCTGTTCATCATAGATACTGCCAGCCAGGTATGAGTTGTGGAGTATAGGGGAGCCTCCAAAACTTCTGCTCCATGCTTAGGGCTTCCTAGTACCAGCACAAGCCTATGCAAGCAGAGCAGGACAAGCCAGCAGAAATGCATTACACATGGGGGAAAAGCAGACTGGCTTGGTTCCTACCATTTTAAGCAAGCCAGAATACATCTTTTAGAAGGGGAGTCTTCAGTAAAAGTTCCTGGGAACCTCTCCTTTCTGACTTTGGTGTCTTGAAAACAGCCTGTTTTCAGAGGTGCTGTGAGCAAGCCCTGTGTCCTGGACCTTGTGCTTGCTCAAGTGCCAGCTTTTCCCCATCCAGTTTCTGTCCTCGTGTCTTGTACTTGATTATCTTCCCATCTGATTTGTCACAGTAACAAGCAGCTCATTTAGGTAATTTCCATCTAGCTCTAATTAAGATTCTCCATGCCTTTTTATTCCAATGAAGAAAGGGGTTCCTCTTGATTGCTTTTGAGCACGGAGCGTGCAGCCAGGTGCCCTTGACTTGGGCAGTGTTTAGGAGCACGTGGAAGTGCTTTCCTGATCTGAACCAAAACTGCAGTAAATCTTGACAACTCTCAGCAGGAGTCTTTCATCTGCATGAAGCCCTGTAAGTGAAGGAAGTGTTGGCAACTCTTGGAGCCAACAGAAAGAATGTGTAAATCCTGGCAAGGAGGTGAATTACCGTGGAGTTCAAAGCATGACACGCTCCTTTATGTACTCTATCTCAGTTGTCAGGAGGGAGTTAGCTCTTAAAATGTGGTTTTAGGGATGGGGACTGAGTTATTTTGTGCTTTTGTTTTTGGACTTTGCCAAGCATTCAGGTGAATGGGTGCTGCCTTGTCCCACAAACTCCAGCTGGCTAAGCATTGTGGGAGGAAGGATGAAGCTGCTCTGGCATTCTTTATTTACTTTGGTGCTACAGGAGAAACTTTACAAAGCAGTCAGTCCATAGCTCAGGAAATATTTTTC
Organism: Zonotrichia albicollis; assembly: GCF_047830755.1. Taxonomy (NCBI): domain Eukaryota; kingdom Metazoa; phylum Chordata; class Aves; order Passeriformes; family Passerellidae; genus Zonotrichia; species Zonotrichia albicollis. The sequence continues at coordinate 144,688,839 of NC_133819.1, forward strand.
TGCTGACCACATCCCTAGCTAGCAACTGCTCTCCCACTCTGGGAGTGAAGGCAGGAAGAGCAAAGTTCTAGCTGAAAGTCCTCTTTTTTAGTCTGATTTTCATTTTTTAAAGTACTCTATTGCCAGGTTATTCTTGGAGGTATCTTTAACTAGGCCTTGCAAAATATTTCATGTCTTTGGCAAACTTTCAAGAAGGAGGTGTCTTAGTGATTCTGTACAACTCCAGAGAGCTGCAGAGGATGCAGGCAGGTGGTAATGCCAGAAGGAAGGGATTAGAAGTCAAAATAAAGGCAATTTATGCAAAGGCTTCATGAAGAAATTCAGCCTGATGAGGGCATGGAGCAGCCAAACACCTTCTTAAGGACAGACAGAGCATCACTGCTTTGCTCGTGTGACATGGGGAAGGATCCAGCTCTCTTCCCCAGGGGATGGACTGGTGCATCTTTTCCATCTCTAATGTCTCTGCTTCCTCATATCTGATGTAAATAATTTATAAGGCTCGAAATGTGATCATGGGGCCGTCTGTGCAGGAGGAAGATTAAAGCCTGGGGCCAGCAGTGTGCAGGAGACCGGCTACCTAATGCAGTGCCTGTTCTCCATGGGCAGTATGCCAGGTGAACAAGTGCTGGATTAGTGCCTGAACCATACCAGAGTCATCCCACCCAGCCCTTTTGTTCTTTCCATCCCTTTTTCTATGCCTCCTTCCCTCCCCCTCTCCCTTATTTTCCTTTTTCTTGTCTATTTTTTTTCATTCCTCCTTCCTTTTTTTTCCTCTTCTGTTTTTTGCTGTTTTCCCCCATTCTTTATATGAAAAGTCAGCATCACAGAGGGGTTCTCACTTCTGTACTAGTCTGGCTTCAACCTGGGGATGAAAAATCACCTGTGGACAGAGAGTGGAAGTCTGTGGAAAGCTGTGCTGGTAGTGGTCTGAGAGATGACTTGAAGTGCCCAAGTTCAAGACCCTTGAATTCAGCCTAAGTAGCCAGTGAATGTCAGTCAAACCTGTAAGGCAGGCTCTGGTGTGAGGAGCTGCAGAGCAACTGCAGCACAGTGTCACTGGCAGGTCCCAGGACAGCTGCACAGGTGTTTTAAACTTTCTGGAAAGCAACACAATGTAGAGACAAATCTTACTGGTTGTGTTGCTCCCTCACTTGGCAGACTTGCTCCTCCCCTAGAGCTCCAGAGACTGAAGACAATCAGAGTCCATTAGCCATTCTGAAGCAGCATCCAGAGGTGTTGATCAAATATATAAATAAACAGAGCCCAAACTCCAAAGGTGGGCTCACTTCCAGGGGAGCTGCCTTTATCTACTCTGGTGTCCCAATGGAGCACCTCTCCTGTGAGGTAAAACAGAGACAGCTTGGGATGTTCAGCATGGAGAAGAGAAGGTTCTAGGAAGATCATAGAGCACCTTCCAGTACTTAAGGGGGCTATCAGAAAGCTGGAAAGGTACTTTTTACAAGGGCATGGGGTGACAGGACAAGGGGGAATGGCTTCAGACTGAAAGATGGCAGGTTTAGGTTGGACATAAGGAAGCAACTTTTTACTGTGAGGTGGTGGGGCACTGCCCAGAGAAGTTATTGATGCTTCATGGCTGGAAGTGTTCATGGCCAGGCTGGATGGGGCTTTGAGCAGCCTGGTCTAGTGGAAGGTGTCCCTGCCCATGGCAGGGGGGATTGAAACTAAATAAAGCTTTGAAACTCCCTTCTTACTCAAAACACTTTGTGATTCTTGAAATCCTGCAAGTTGTGATCTCCTATTTCAGTTGATCCATTTGCATTAATTGAGAGGGAAGAAATATGACATTTTCAGTCCATTCAGCAGCAGAGACATGCTTGTGCCAAGACACTGCTGGCAACTGCTGAGGTGGCAGGTTCAGTAGAAAAGTGAGCCCAGAGCCTGAGTATAGCATCCCTTCACCTACACAGGTGAGCTGGATCAAAACACCATAAAATACCCTGATAAAATGTTAGTGAACCTACAGAAATATTCTCTCAGAATATCACTTCTCTCTGATTGTTGAGGGAAACAGGTCAGCCTACCAAATGCAACAGGAGTCAACAATTATTACATTTATAAGGGGCATTTGCTAACAATCTCTCCATGGCTTTGTCTTGGTATCTCTTGCTGTGTTTGTGGAGAGCTCATTTAAATGTGTAGTTGCTTGTCTCTGTGCCTGGGTGGCTGGTCTTGTCAATTCCCCTTGTATCACTCATGGAAGTAAATTGTAAATACATATATTTTTTAACTCAGGGCTTTCATTACATCACATTCAGCAGCATGATCTCCTTTTTGTACCATCTCAAATTTATCCTTCAAATAACGCACATTATTTTTTAGCATCATTTCAAAATGCTGCAATAATGTTATTGTAGACACAACTATTGTAGCTATTTATAAGAACAGGATGCTCTCCGTTTCCTGGGACTGTACACAGTATTTTCATTTTTTGGCTTCTCTTTGAGAATTGTGCAAACCACTCTTTATTTTCAGCAAAGCATCTGTTTTAGCTTCGCCATTACTTTGTCTTTCAGACTGAAAGGGGCCTCAGAGCGTTTTAACCTCCTGCTTCCCCTGCCTTGTAATCCCCCCAGGGCTTGCCAGGCTCCTTCCCAACATGAATGGGGGCCGGAGGGGGAGCAGGGGAAGGGGGATTCACTTCCGATGAAGTCAGCCGGGCTCCGTGCTGGGAGGAGCTGGGCAGGACCCCCCATCCTGTCCTGGCTCTGGGCTGCCAGGGCTGGCTGGATCAGCCCTGAGCTTGGGAGCCAGGCCTGACTTCACTCCCCTGCCCCTGACCTCCTTGTGGAAAGCTTTTCCCAGCAGGAAGATGCATGAGGTTGTTAAATGCTTCCCAATGTCTGGCTGAAGTTTCCCCTTTCCTATTTTAATTTCACATTGCTTAGTTTGATTTAGGTGATGATTTAAGAAAAGGCAAAAAAATCACTTTCATTGACAGTTTATATATATTTTTTTCAATTTGAAACATCTTGCTCTACTTTTAAGTGGGTAAAAATCCTTGGGTCTGTCACAGGTGCAATGGATATTGGCTTTAGAGAGCATCTCCGTCTCCACAAATTGCTTTGTCCCAATGTGAAGGGATATTTTAGAAAAAACTAAGTCATAGGTTAAAAAAAAAGAAGAGTGTTTGAAAAAGAAGGATGCACCAGGCATATATGTTCTTTTTTTCCCACAGTCATAATTTGGTGCTGCTTTCTTTTCATGTTCCATTGGTGGTTTGTGGAGTTCCGCCCCTGAGCACCCATCAGCAGCAGAGACTCAGTGCTGGGCAGTTCTCGTGTGTCTGCCCAGGTCCTGGCTGCAGCAGGCCTGCAGATGAGTTCCTGTGAGGAGCAAAATGCAGAAGAGTGGGTCATCCTTCCTTCTGTGGAGTTCTGTGGAATGTAAAACACCTCTCCCAAATCCAGGGAGGGTTTTGGCATGGTAGAGCTGGAGCTCGAAGCCCTGCTGAAGTTCCAGTGTCTCAGCCTTGGGCTAGGTCTTCTCCCAGGGCTGTTAGTGCTCAGTGGGAACTCTGGCTGCATTGGGCCATGCTTAGCTCTTGAAGCATCTTTGAGCTCCACTGAGCTTCTGCTCTTGAGGGTGGTAAAGGAATTTATGTCCACTAGAAAACACAACAGGTGGCAGAAGCCTTGAGAGATTTTCTATCACAAGAGCAAGCAGGAAGGAGACTGCTCCTCCTTCTTGTGTCTTTTCCTTCCCCTCTCCATCCTTCCTCTTTCTGCTTGGCACTCACTTCTGGGACTCAGCCTCCACTTAAGGGGATGCCACCACCCCTCCTGGTCAGGAAGCCAGTTGTGCAGCTGAGAGGTGCTGATTTTTGGAAGCACTGTTAGATGTTTTTGTTTGCTCATCTTGCAGATTAGGTGTGGGAACAGTCGCAGCCTGAGATGTCAGTAGCTTACAGTTCCATCTGACATATATTTCAATTGTCGTTATCTTCCTGCAGCTGTTTTCACAACACTCATATGAAAGGTCCACTTATCTCACTCCTTCCATGGTAGAAAAGGCTTAAGAAAACATTCCTGTTTGTTTGTATTGAAACTGGTATGGTTTGTGGCTTTTATGTTTTCTTGCAGGGTTTTTTGTTTTGTTGGGCTTTTTTTTTTATCATCTTGAACTCTTGACCAGAAGGTAACAAAACACTCAAGGGCAGAGTCTTATCTCTTCTACATCAGTGCAAAGGTAGAACTGTCACTGACTGTGGGATTGCATTGTCTTGTTTCAGAGGCATGCCCTCTGTTTTAAATAAATAGATGAATCCCTCTGCAAATGCACATTAATTTTCCACTGCCCTTTCTTACTCATTAAGGTATGTTGCAATATAGTTACTAGGAGTCACACAACTCTCCTATAACACATCAGTTGCATCATTAACAAGACCTTTTGTTTTTATTCTTCATAGGAACAGCTGTATCAGAGGGATAGATGTAGAGGGCTTAATTTGGCATCCTGGAGCAGTGCACTGATCCACTCAAATACAGCTTTGCATGTATGGACCAGGGGTTGCACACATCTCGCTGCCCTGCATGTAGCCAAACACTGTGAAGTTTCAAAGAAAGCCTGGGAGCTGGGGAGATGGAGCTTGCGTGGTGCCTGCAAGCCTGGCCAGGTTTGGCACTGGAGCTTCTCTGGGACATGAGGGATTTGGGACACAAGCTGTGGCTCCTCATGTCCTTTCCTTCTGATGGCTGGTGTGGTCTCCTGCTGTTCAGGAGATGTTCTCCAGCACAGCAGTGGTATTTGTCCAGCTTGGAAGGGTAGTCAGGGTCCTGTTTGCTCTTGTTATTAGATTGGCTGAGAGGCTACAGACTGGGGGGAAGGAAAAGCTTGATTTCTCATGTGTGTGCTCGCAGATGCTGGGCTGAGACTGAGCTTGTCTGGTGGGGAGGCAGAGGGGTTTATGGTGTCATTGCTAGTCTTTGTGCCTCTGGTCATTAGGAAGATGCAAATCATACGGTTTTTTAATTGGCTAAAGTTGGCACGGAATAAGTGAGTCAGATGCTTCCCCCTTTGCAATGGTTTTCCTGTCTGCAGATCGGTGGCAGGCACCGAGGGCTTCACTTGCTGCTCTGCTCCAGAAGCCCCAGGTCAACTGGAAACCGTTTCCAAAGGCTGCATTCCTTTGATCAGTGACTAGTGAACTCAGGTATTTAAGGTAAATGTTACAGCTTTCTGGGAACTGTCGCCTGAGTTGCCACATAAATGGCGTGAAATTATTGTCACAGAGCCAGTTTGGCTGACACAGGAATGTTTTCCACTTGTGTGGTGGTACAAGAGAGGACCTCTCAGTGCTCCAGGATGCTGAGGAATTCAGCCTCTCAGCCTTTCTGAGAAGATGTTTTCCTGCCTGCTTTGTAAGCTGTGAAAACAAAACACACAGGTGAAGAGAATTACCCGGGATCGCGTAGGATGCTGCTGCACTCAAGATCAAAACCGTCATCTTCCGTGTCCCAGTTTTCACTCCATCTATTAATACACCACGCTATTTTTAGCCCTCTAAGTAGCCACGTTGTTTGTAATTAGCTTCACTAATAACTGCTCTTCCATACGCTGCAGGACCCACCAGCGGAGCAGCACGCTTTTCCGAGCCAAGCTAAATACAAGGGCGGCTAATAAAAGGCATCCGCATTTCCAGTTGGTTGCTGCTGAACAGACGCGTGTCCTTGCAGCTCTTGTGATCAGTCAGCTGCCTAAATACAGCTCCTGTACTTGGGTTAAGGACGAGGTGTTGCTACTCAGGGTTTCCGGGGCGTTCCCCTGCTGACCTTTCAAGAAAGTGAAGCATCACGGCCTCTCCCTCTCTCTGGCGTGTGCTGAGTCAAGGCTGCTGCTTTCGAAGAGAGGTACGCAGTACCTAGAGCAGGAAATTTAATTAATGGCTGCAGACATCTCTGGTGACAGCTATATTTACACCCCAAGAGAATTGCTAGTTACTGTAGGGATTGGGAGGTGCACTTGGAGCAGCTGCATGGAGCTGAGTGACCAAACCAGATGCAAATCCAGCAGAGGAGATGATGCTGAGCTGCACTTCTCTTGAATTCCACCAGCGACTGCGATTTTGCTCCATTAAAAACACAACTGCTTCACCAGTACCAGCACAAAGCTACTTAAGCAAACAGACACACTAGTGGTTAGGAGCAACAGTGTTTTCACACATTTGCTTTTAAGAATCCAATCTCTAAACTTCCAAGCCCAAAATAAGGAATCCAAAACTGTTCTCCAGCCTGCAGAAAATGAGGAGCTGAATGACTGCAGTGCTGCATCACCTCACCACATGCTTGCTATGTGACTTTTGCACCAGTTTTGTGTACAACAGCAGTTGTAGGGGCAGTCAAATGAGGTCCCCTTTCGGAAAACCCATGTCAGAGGGTTATTAACTCCAGAGCTGTGACCTCTTGTGAGAGCGCAGCTCAGTTGCCTCCAGATCTGCAAGATCTGTGAGAACGTCACCATGTTTTGCATGTGAGGTTTTTTTCGCTCTCCCTCTTTGATATAAATATATTGAGATGGTTATCTTTAACTGTGCACACACACATGCAGGCCAAGCTGGTTCACTGAACACTGGCACAAGCCTTGTGTGCTTAAACCAGCGGTCTTTATTCAGGCAAAGCCCCTGTTGATTTTTCCTTGCTTCTGTAAATTCCAGAGCCTTGGTCCAAAGCTGGCAGTGCACATTTGTTTGCCTTTGTATCGTAATACAGATGGGCAATCCTTGTAATACAGCTAAATATATTTACTGATAGAAATGTGCAGAACTGTGATAGGTTGCTACATAGGTTATTATTGATTTTGTTCTTTTTATTCCTGCAAAACTGGCTAGGCTAAATGCTATATTAGACCAAATAGACCTCTCTTGCTTTTTATTTTTTTTTTTTTCACTGAAAATTGAGCTGGCAAAGTGGTCTTTTCATTTGTAAGAATCTCCTAATTTGGGTCTAATATTGTATCACACATGCTCCAAAGCACCGACAAGGCTAGATTACATCTGTGACCAGTTCAGTTCCTACTCAGCACTTCATTTGCATCTTGGCAAGAAGATATGACAGTTTCCCCCCCTCTTCCCTGCATACTAATTTCATATGTAATGCATCTTTTGCCATTTTAAAGGCAATTAAAAGGCTGATCATACAGCATAACTGAAACAAAAAACACCAAATCAAGCCCCAACCCCAAAATTAAAAAAGGCTAATAGGAGGGTCTCAGTGGAGAACCTAGAAAGGTTCTGGGTAAGAACCAAGAGTGCTTACTGGGTCCAGTTCTCATGTTCTTCAGATAAATTCACACATGGGAAGAGGTGGACAGGAAGACCTGGGATGGGAAAGCCTGGAGCAGCAGGTTGCTTGTTCAACCCAGTGCAGGTGTATCTGGGAGGAGATGGATGACCTGCTGAGACAGAAGGATGCTGATGCTTCAGGAGCAAATGGGTCTCACCTGTTATGGTGGTAATTAGGCTGAACATAGAAAGTAAGTTTCTCATTTTCGGGGAAACTTTTTAATAAAAGTGTTGGGATTAAGGTGTTTGGTTTGTTTCTGGGCAGGATTATGTATTTGTCTGAGGTGGGTGCTTATGGAATTCATGCTCCAGTGAGGCCTTTCTCAATCCTATTAAAAAAAAAAAGGGAGAAAAATATGTATATGAAAATAAGTCTGAGGTTTCAGGAGAGACTAAGTTGGCCTGGTTTTATTTCTAAATGGCTGTCCCCATATAGAGCTTTGCTCCAATGAAGGAATCAGTTTTATTCCTTGGCTGATGAAAATTAAGTGCTGAGAATGACATGTGAGGGTGGGGTTATGTGGCCCTTCTCACCCAGTGTGAGTGTGCCCATGCCACAGGGGTTGGTCCCACTGTCTTTAGTCTTTCAAACTGATCCCATCCCTGCTGGTGGTGCCTGGGTGCACATGATTCTGCAGCACTGCAGCACTGACTTGAACAAAATCTAACCCAGAGAAAAATCACAGTCTAGCTTGTTCTTTATTGTGTCAGTTCCTGCACTTTGTCCTCAGGGCAGGAAGGGAAAGCAGAGATCACCCTGAGCAGTGCTGGGGCTGCAGTGTGAAATGCCCAGCAGTGGGTCCCCAGTCTGAGAGGAACATGGACCTGTTTTAGCAGGTCCAAGGAGCCCATGGAGATGATCAGAGGGCTGCAGCATCTCACCTGTGAGGAAAGGCCCTGAGAGCTGTGGTTGTTCAGCCTGCAGAAGAGAAGGCTCTGGGGAGACCTTAGAACACCTGAAGGGGCTACAAGAGGTCTGAAGAGAGACTTTTGACAAGGACATGGAGTGATAGGGCAAGGGCGAATGGCTTCATACTAAAAGACGCTAGGTTTGGTTTGGACATGGGGAAGAAATTTTTTTATGATGAGGGTGATGAGATGCTGTGACAGTTTGCCCACAGAAGTTGTAGATGCCCATGCCTGGAAGTGCACAAAACCAGAATGAGGCTTTAAGCAACCTGGAAACTGTCCCTGGCCATGGCAGTTATTTGGACAGGATGATCTTTAAGGTCAACTTCCAACCCAAACCATTCTGAGATTCTATGAAATGCTAGCCATGACAAGAGCTCTTATTTTCCAGTCCCTTCCAGTTAGGAGGAGATTGAGGTGGCCATCTCAGGCTTCAGTATTGGGTGTGGAGGTCTTGGGGTTTGGTGGATGTGTGTTGGTTCCCACAGCCGTGCCCTTGTGCCTGTCCCCACTTGCAGGCAAGCTGACAGGAGCATTGTGCCCACCCTGGGCTCCCTTGCCCACAAAGCCTCACAGCTGGGCTGCAAGAACAGCAAATGGGCTCCTCTGTTCTGGCAGGAGGCTGCATGGCAGCCTGTGTGAAACACTTTAGTGGCTCTGAGGTATCAGCACAGGGTGATTCATGCATGGGGTTTTCTCTCACTTTCTGGCATGTGAAGTTGGTGAGGTGTTTGGAATTTTCTCCCCTCACAGCCTCCGCTCCCCAGCTCCCCTCTGAAATTTCTGTGAGGCACCCATACCCCCTTGGGAGACCCTTGGGGTATTTCCTCCACCTCCCCAGCAGTAATTTCTCTGTGAGAAAGTTTTCTGAGGCTTGGCCTCACCTCCTGTGGCTCACCAGAGTCTACAATGCACAGGCAGGCAGCGAACACAAAGGTCGCATATGGCTGCATGCAAATGAGCCTGTGTGGTCATTCAGAGTTGCTTTCCTCAAACAGACTTGAAAGAAGGTGTCTTTATCTTTTCCTGTCATTATTTTCACCACTAAATTATTTGTAATTTAGTTGTTGTCCTTTAGTAAAAACTGGGGGAGGTGGGGAAGCATCCCCCATGTTTAGGATTGTTTTGCACCCAGTGCATGGCTGGGTTGGGGTTTCCCTGCTGCTGGGGATGTTAAAGACCCTGACCCCAAGCAAATCTTCCTGAGCACTGTGTCCTCACTTGGACAATCACTGCCAGGCAGGGAAGTGATGAGCACAACCCCCCAGGCTGACACCATCTGTACATTGGAGTCCCAGTCCCAAAAGCTGTGTCATGCACAGTCCCTGCCATAGGTGCTGGCTGAAGCCTCCACCAGCAGGAAGGGTCACATTGTGGTTGATTTAGTGGTACTTCACTCATATGGACCCCGATGTTTGTCTTGGAGCTCCTGGTGTAGCATGGTTCATCCAATGACCCCCAAACCACCTTTTCCTCTGCCACTTTGTGTGCTGTCTTGCTGACCAAATACCATGCCCTACATTTTATTTCTCTGATAACATGTTCTGATAGGTTTTTTCTTCCTTCTTGTTTTCTTCACAGATTTATCTGGAAAGTATGACTGACAGGAGCAGCTTACTCACCATTAGATAAGTATTGCAGATGACTCATGCTGGAGTATTGATAGCTGCTGCTGAGATGGATATCCTGTTTTATAACAGCTGTAGTGTGATGCCAAGAGCCAGAAACCTTAATTTCACTGTCCATGCTTTTCCATGAATGTGCTTTGGGTCTCTGGCACCTTTTCTCCTTGGTTTATCCATCTAAAGGGTTGGCAGGGAGGGGAGGTTTTGCTTTCTTCAGTGGGGTACAGGGTACGGGGCAGCTCATGTCACCTTGAAATGAAAGCTAGGATTGAAAGGCTGCAGCTTTTATAGCTGTTCTCCAGGACATGCAATATTTGTCTTTTTAATAGATGCTATTAGTGTCTTTCCTCGATTCTTTGGTGGTTTTTTTTTTGTTTGTGTTTTTTCAGAGCCATTACACCTCTTCTTCAACAGAACAAACCAGAAGGTGTAGAAACAGGTGAGACAGCTGCTGTTGCAGCATGTTACTTTTGAATCATTAAGGGAAAAATACTGGTTGCAGTAAAGTGCAAAAAAAAAAACCCCGTTGACTCAATGGCAAGTGAGAGTTGTACCCGATGAACTCAGCTCCATGAGAGGCCCTGGAATTGCTACATTCAGGGACAAATTTGCTACCTGAGAGCACCTGTCTGAACCTCCTTTTGCTTCCAAAACCACTGGTCTCAAGGCTGTGTGAGCAATAGGTGATGAGATTTAAGAAGTGATGAGCAAGAGAAAGGAGCCTGCCCTTGGGGGAGATGCAACAAGAGCTGAGCTGTGAAGGTGGGGGATATGTGCAGGATAGCTGTGATAGCAGGATAGCTGAGCTGTGAAGGTGGGGGATATGTGCAGCTCCTGGGGAGGTATTAACCCACGTGGGATGGCAGGGATGGAGGTGGCTTTAGCTTGGATGGGTGCAAAGGACCATACAGCAATGTGGAAATTTGAAGATAAAAGGAGAAATTTTTCAAGGGAGCATTGCAGCAAAGGCCATGCTGCCAGTGATGGCAGCACATGTGGCTCTGCCTGATGTACCTACCTGTGTGTGGGTGGTGTCACTGGGGATGGCTGGGACCCCACCTGTACTGCACTCTTGGGCATCACCTGTGGTTCATACCATCTTTAAACTGCTGAGGATGTTTGGTTTCCAGGAAGATGCTTACCATGACTGAGAAGCTGTGGCTTGAGCAGTGTGTCCCTTTCACCACCAGGATCCTGGGGCAGGACCTTCCAGTGGGGCAGTGGAGGCATGTCAGGTGCTGCACCTGATTTCTCAGCAAACATGAACCAGAGCCTGGAAGAAAAATCTGTGCTGTGTCCCAGCAGCATGATTTAGGTCTCAGCAGTTACTGTGAGAGTGATGAGACACTAGAGCAGGTTGCCCAGAGAAACTGTGGATGCTTCATGTGGAACACTTCATCCTTGGAAGTGTTCAAGGTTGGGCTGGACAGAGCTCCAACCTGATCTAGTGAGAGATGTCCCTGCCCATAGCAGGGGGTTGGATTAGATCATCCTTGAGGATCCCTTACATCCCAACCCATTCTATAGTTCTGTGTTTTTGATTCTTTGCTACATTCATTGGAGCTTGTGTTCTTCAGGCTGTAACAGCCCTTTGGAGTAAAGAACTGGATCCTGATCTTGTGTAAAATAAAAAAAAAACTTCTTGCATCTGGCTCCAGCAGAAACTCCTGCATGATGGCTTGTAACATAGTCTCAGTTAGGTCCCTGCTTCATAGAGTAGAAAATGCCTTTAAGGCCTCCTCTGTTTAGGCTCTGCATCAGAGATATTCACATGCTATGAAACTACCTCAGGACTAAATTTTTTTGAGTGATAATCTGATGTTGCTCTTGGTAGAAAGGATGGGAGTTTGGCATTTGGGGATCATGTAGCATCAGTCAGTGAATGCAAGGGCCAGGGCAGCAGGAATTTACCAGCAGGTTCTTCCACTTTGGCCATATCCTCCCTCATTGGCATGTCTAAAAAAGCCCCAAAATTTTGATGAATGCTCTTAACCATCACTTAGTGGAAATATTTTTGGGGTAGAGGAATGAGAGCACTTGTCCCTGCCCCATTCACCTTGCATCACTGGGGTCAGGGTGGCAGCTCAGAGGCAGGATCTGTGCTTCCCCCGTGGGTGGTCTCAGCTCTACATATTCAAATCAAGCACCCAGGCATGTCACCTCAGTGCAGCACGAACTGAGAGAGGCACAGGGGCTTTCCAGCCCTGCAGGCCAGTATTAGTAAGAGGGTTTGTGTGTGGTATGTCTTTGGGTTCAAGCTGTGAACTGCCACTGGGCTCTAAAAACTGCTGGTGAGCCTTGGTAATAGCATTGCAAAAAGTTTCCGAGAATCATAATAACTTCCCTAAATCTATATATTTTTTATGTCTAAAGATGTTTGGGCATTTGTTTGTGATGAAAGTTTGCTCACCCCAGTAGAGGGGCTTTGTGCTCTTGCCATCATTTGGGAAGCTCAGGCAGGTAGCGGATAATGATAAGGAGGTGATTGTTGGGATTTTGCTTCTCTCTCTGTCATTTTGGGATGGTGAATTTGGGGGCATATTTGAGGGTTTGGTGAGTAGGTAGAACAATTTATAGCAACGTGAATGGCCTGTATGGTAACTTCAAGATTGTGCCAGCTAAGCAACTAAATCAGGGATTACAGATCCCAGGGCACCTGAAGTCCAAATAGGTTTTTAAATCACACAGGTCATTTTAAAAGAGATAATTAAGTTTCTGAGTTCCTCAGTAGTGCCTACAAATGTTCCTGCAAATGGCTCATGAAGCACTCGCAGTCTATAACTTCTGCCAAAGGAAAATGTGCTATTAGGTGGAAATTAGCTGCCCATGTGGCATTTTTTGTCTTGGAGTCTCAGGGAGTTTTATTGAGATGTGTTAATACAGCTGTGCTGAAGGCACTACTCATCTGCACGCTCTGATAACCATCCTCATGTGAAATGAATCCCTGTGGAGCTGTTTGAGATCTTGCTGCTCCTAGTTCCCAACCTACCTGGTTGCCAAAAGCTGCTACCCACAGAGGCAGGGCTAAGGATGAGCTGATGTGCATCTGCACCTTACCCCTTGTTCTGTATGAGCACAAGCCCATCTTTGCTTACTGGGAGAACTGGAGCAGCAGGTGGGAAGCTGAAATGTGGCATATCTATTCTGTCTCCCTGTACTGGGGCAGTGGAGGATTAAGGGCTGGAAGTGCACTGAGGTGGAGGCAGTGACATGTCAGGTGCTGAAGTTAGGCTTTGAGAGCAGTTTTGCCCTCTGGAAGTGTCTGCTTTTTTGCACTTGACTGGTTGGCAAGGTGGGAGTGTTCCCCCACCATGTAGGTCAGCAGTGCAGCTTTTGGTTTCTGCTGCAGCCAGGGGCAATCTAGTCAACGCTGTCCACAGGGTTTCAGGTGTGATGGGCCCCTGATGGATGGGACAAATTGCACCTTCACCTTCCTTGGCTGTGTGGCAGATTCTTCATCACCTGCAGAAGCACCCTGTGCCGACTTGTTTGGATGCAGGTGCCAAGGCTGCAAACACCTTTCTTTGATGAGATGTGGCGTGCCCCAGCCAGCTCACTCTGACTAGATAGGATACTTCAGATGGCTCTAGGGTGGATGAGATGAATCCTACACTTGCTGTAGCAGTGCTCATGCCCTGGGCTGCCTGGGGAGAGAGGGGGGTGTTAGTGCAAGTTTAGTGGGTCCTTCTTGCAGCAAGTCTGACTTGCCATCCTTTTCTGAAGAAGATAGTGGTCAGATCAAGGCCAGCTTGGAGAAGGGAAAACTCCTGTAGGTCACTTGCAACTTGGCAGTGGCTGAGTCACCTACAGTCTGTGCACCCACTGCATCTGTGACCTGTGGATGTGGTGGGGAGGCAAAGCAGGACTTGAGGGCATGGCACAAGAACAGTGCAGAATCTTTTCAGGAATAGTGTTGTTTGAGGCAGTACAGGGACAGTAAATACTGTCCTTTTCCTCAAAGATTCAATTAGTTTTGTGGCAAATGTTGGTTTCTGTCTTGGCTCAAGGATTTCATAATTTTAACACTTGCCTTCTGGAGGTCCACAGGCCATGTGAGCATGGGGAGCAGAGGCTAATGGGTGCTTGGTGAGCATCCTTACACTGGTGCACAGGGAGGGTTGTTCCATTGGGCTCTGGCTGTGTCTCTTTCCAGCTCCCAGCACCTTCTCCCTTTCAGATGGTCCCTGGTGCAGGTGTATGGTGCTGGCTCTGCCATCTGCACTGGTTATGGTGGCAGCAGATTTTCCCCCTGCAAAGGGGCTCTCCCTGGGTGCTGCAAGGCTTGAGCAGGGAGCTGCTCTAGCTGACCCTGCTATTGCAGCAGATCTATAGATGTCCTATTAGCAAGGAGGAGGGGAAGCACCTGGAGACACATCTGCATTGGACCATGTCACACAGCTGTTGTAAGTGGGCAGCAAGCCCAGTCAGTAGGTCTGCACAGTGCCACTGTCCTGCCTGTGTGGCCTCACCAGCCTGGCTGCCTGTCCCAGGCAGTGTCAGCCTGTGCAAGAGACTGGTGCTTGTTTGGTTGTGTCTTAAAGCCTTGATTGGTATCAAATCACTACCCCGAGCCTCCCCCAGCCTCATTTTGCTCTTTGCATTTGGAGTTGCAGCCTCAGTTGAGTGAAAACACTCAAGCTAAACCCTGTGCCCCAACGGCTGCTCATCTGAAAGTGCAGAGCCAGCTCTCAGCAGCTGCTAAAATAGCAGAACTGAAGTGGGGAATGAAAAGTGAGCTGGTGATTAAGACCCAATTTCCTGTCGTGGCCCCACAGTGTTCCTGCCGGCAGTGCAGACATTGGCAGCAGTGGTGTGAAATGTCTCAGCCTCTGCCTTGGGCTGGCTGAGCACTTGCACTGCCCTGTGCTGCTCGCTTGTCTCAGTGCTTTGTGGATGCTGGTTTGTTGGTTTGTTGGCTCCCCTGAGCTCAAGGGGATGATGAGGATCCTTTTAAGGAAGGGGGGAAGGGTAGGGAGTCCATGCAGGCTGGTCCTGGCTGAGTTGGAGTTGAAAGCAGCTGTGGTGAGACCCAGGCCAGCCCTGAGGCAGGCTGATGTTAGCTGCTTTGTGTTACCTGGAAGACATGAAAGAGTGCACAGGATTTGGGAACACTGGTAACACTGGTCCTCTGGATCTTTTTCTCCTATCTCTGCCAGTAATTTTCCTTGGACCCACCATTTAGGACTGGGAGAGAATAAAATGCAAGAAATTGCTGCTTAAGGGATGGTGAAGCTCCCAAACTGATGCTGTTTGTTCATTTGGGTTGTTCACCTGTCCTACTGTTTGGTCCCTCATGTACCTAAGTGTTGTAAAAGAGCAAATGCATTAAAATTAATTTATCTTTTTGACTTCTTGCATCAGAAGTTCATTCAAGAGAAAACATGAAAAATTGAGTACAAAGATGATGCTGAGCTGATGGCTCTTCCTCTAAGGACACTGTTCCGCTTGCACTTACTAACATGCTCTGTGTGTATGAGTATCAAAGGCAGCTTCTGGTTTCATTCTCACCCTGGAAGTGCAAATCACTGCTCTCCTGTCTGTGCTCCAACAGCTCCTAGGTCTGTGTTGTAGAACCTGATGTGTTTCAGCAGTCCAAACCACATAATTGTAAACTGTATCCTTACTGATCAGAGCAGTAATGTGCAGTGCAGAGATGGGACTTTCTTGTGCTTCTTCGTCCTTTGAAGAAAGCCAGTTGCAAAACCCACTGAAAGAGCCCAGAACCCCACAGACCGTGGTGCTTGCTCTGCACTTAGTGGTTACCCCATTTCTTTCTGTGTTTGAAAGAGCAGCTCCCATCACCCACCCCTCTTAAACCCACCAGAATCTCTCACTAACTTTTGCTCTGCAAAGGTGAGTTACTGCTTAATTGGGCAGCATGCGCAACCACTGCTTGAAATTGTTGGATTTTACTCTTCCTGACTTCTCTTGGGGTCACCTGCATCTCCTCCAAGGCTGCCCTTTCCTCTGCATTCATGCAGCTCACAGTGCTACTGGCATGGCTGGGAAGGCTTCTGTTGTATGAGGTCACATAACTGCCCTGCACAAATCTGATCAGTTTGAAGGAAATGTAAATAGAAATGTAAATTTATTTTTCACAGAACAAGTAGTAAGCACATGGGAGAGACTCTGACAGACAGTGAGGGCAGATGGGAGGGAGGCTGTTGGGGCAGATGTGCTGTTTCACAGCAGCCAAGGTGATTGCCCTGCATTGGTGTCCTCTGCTGGCACTACTTTCCTCCAGCCCAGGAGTGCTCCTGCAGGTG